>NC_073725.1:50583775-50896867 GCF_023634155.1 Falco peregrinus | reverse complement strand
AAAGGAATGTAAAACTCAAGGGTTGAGATAAGAACAATTTAATAGGTAAAGCAAAAGCCACACACACAAGTAAAGCAAAGCAAGGAATTCATTCAGTGCTTCCCATGGGCAGGCCATCTCCAGCCATCTCCAGGAAAGTGAAGACAAACGCCATAATGCCAAATGTCCCCCCTTCCTTCTTCTTCCCCCGGTTTACATACTCAGTGTGATGCCATGTGGTATGGAATATCCCTTTGGCTAGTTCAGGTCACCTGTCCTGGCTGTGCCCCCTCCCAGTTTCTTGTGTCCCTCCATCCCTTTGGCTGGCAGGGCCTGAGAAACCGAAAAGTCCTTGATTTAGTGTAAGCATCACCCAGCAACGACTGAAAACATCAGTGTCCTGTCAACATTGTTCTCAGATCAGAGCCAACACCCAGCGCTGCACCAACTACTAAGAAGAAAACTAACTCCATTCCAGATGAAACCAGGACACCCACTTTACAGTTTTTCCTACAGCTTTTTACGAGGTAGAGTGACCTTGTGGAAATAGGGCTTAAAAGGTTTTTCTTGTATAAGATGATACTGCTTGTTGTGACCTTTGATTTTTGAAAAGACAAAAGATTTATGGCCTAGATCAAATAAAGCATTTAAATGTATCTTTAAGCATCTCATTACTATTTTCAGGTAAGTTAGGCAAAGTTGTAATGAACCTAACCATTTATCTAAGGGTAAACAATATTTCAACTTTTTCTTGGCTTGAGTATAAAAATTCAGATCAAGCCCACAATAGCAGCCGTAGTGGAGGGAATAAGAAACAGATTACCTGTTACTTTTTTACTTCAATCACTGTTGGTATATTTTTTGATATTAAACATTTAATTGTCATACTCTTTTTTTTTTCTATCAAGTCAATGATCTGATAATTGTTAAAATCAGAGAAATGTTCGCTGACTACAATGGATGCTGATATGGTTTGTAATTCCTTAAGTATCTGTACAAAGATAAGAGTCAATGAAGGATTATTTTACACTGCACTATAAATAAATGGTATGACTAGAACCAAACCAAATCCTGATTCAAAATTTATCCATTCTGTAAAGCTCGATTTCATATCACAGCCATGATTAGGTATCTCAGACAAGTCATTGACTATAACAGCATCATTCATCATCCAGGAATATAGCCACCTTGTCCATCTGAGCGGACACATGTTAGCAGATACACAAAACTATTTATCTGCACAGTCACCTCTGTGGTTACACTGCAGCAATACACTCATCTTCCAGCTCTGCTAATAGAGCTGTTCCAACTACAATTATACCTTCTAAGGTCAAAGCTCAGACTGTGCCCAGGGGAGATACCGGAGAAGGACAAAGCTACTTACAGTCATATGAAGCAAGTGCATTTATTTACTGTATTTTTTAAGCTATGGGTTTCCTGGAGAGAAGCCTGAGACAACCTTGAGCTTTTGATAAAGGATCATAGATCAGTTTAGTAGTTAGATTAGTTTGTTTGGTCTAAGAATAGTAAGAACACTATTAAAACTGAGAGGAGAATTAAAAGGGAGACTAGACTTGGTACTAGCATGGACCTGAAGAAGACTTAGGGAGGCAGAGGGACTTTAGTTAGACAATATGAAGAATGCTGGAGGCATCACACACAAGCAGTACAACAAGCACACACAAGCCCTCACAGCATATCTGGCCTTTATTTGCCTTATCAAAGTGGTTTTCAGCTTTCAGGGGCATCTTTTCTGGGTTTTCACCATTCCTGGGGCATGCTAACAGCCATCAGCATGGATTTTCTTGTAGAGGTGAAGGCAAAGTTGGGCACTTTAATCATTGCTCTAGCTGCTTGCTAGCTGAAACAGGAATAATAAGAATATTAACAGTTCAGATTATGTTTTTCAGTTCTTGTAAACTGCATTACAAAGACAAGAAAGTTATCACAGAAATTTAATAGAGATTAACATAATACCTGTAAGCAACATATGTTAGAGGTGTGTTGTCTTTAGGTTGTTTCACTAAGTATATCTAGAAAAGACAGCCAGAATACACTCAGGAAAGGATGTAGCAAGAGAGGGTTTCTGGGGAGATGTGTAAGTACACGGATGCTTACAAAACTATGTAATGGTCTTTTTCACAGCTACTGAAATACTCAGGAGGTCATAGTATCCCAATGACAGTAGAACACACTGGATTTAATACTCTGATACATTTTCCTCACTTTTCCATTTTTTTCAAAAATCTAGTGTTATACACAAAGGCCTTAGTTAACCACTAGTGCAAATCCTACAATATCAATATGTAGCACAGAACCCCTGTTATCAGACGAAAAAATTCAAGGGTCCCCAGAACGTATAATAGATGTCCACAGCATTTGGAGAGGGAAAATCAAGTTAATTGGATCATCCCAGTTTGCTATGATATTGAGGGTGGAATTGGACAGAGTCTTAGCTTAGTCACAGCTCTCTCATATAATGGAAAACTGACTTTCTCAGCCTCTACTTCCTAAAGAACCTGTATCCATCCATGGCATCTCTCCAGTTTTGTGAACTATCCCACCAAGCCTCTCTGATCCCAATGGGATTATAGCGCTGTGACTGCATGCAGACCTCTAGTTCCTCCTGTTTGTTCCTCATGCTGTATGCAGCAATTTGCAAGCATTCAGAGGCACCCCGTCCTACCGTTGGGATGGACCTCTTTCTGCCCTGTTATGAAGACTTTGAAGTCTCTCCTGTCCATATCACCCTACACCCTTTGCTTGCCAACCCAGTCCATGATTTCCTCACTTGACTGGATTATCACGTCTCTTCCCTATTGCTCCCCACTGGGGCATCCCCCAATGGTGCAGTCTGTAAGTCGTCAAGGCCAGACTGAAAATTCTACACCAAACCCAAACTTCTGTATAGAGAAGACAGTAATGATATTATTTTGGTTATTTCCTTCAGCTCCACAATCAATATAAATCTAATGGGTGTCAATGTTGTTTGGTGATAGCTAACAGTGCCTTCTTGGAGGCTGCTCTCTACCAGAAGTTTTCTAGGTCTCTAAGTGACCACAACCCCTTACATTTTCCTTGTTAAACGTAGGTAGCAGTTGTGCTTTTACTTTTTTATGCCTTTGTTTTTCTGAAGTACTTGCTGATTTTCTGAAGGGATTGTAAGGTGATAGGGATGTGAACTTAGTAGTAAACCTGGCTTTTAGTTGTGTAAGTGATGAATTCAAAGACCAAAGGTGATAACAAACAGGGTTTCTCAGGGAGCTCTGTACATGTATGTGAATACCTCTGTATCATTATCTATATCCTAATGAAGGATGCTGAAAAGTGTGGTATTAATACAGAGTTCTTGTCTGGAGCTTCTCTGCCTACTGCCTACTGCTCTTAATTCTTTAAAAGATATCTCATGGATGGATTGATATAAGGGTATAGTCTGTGATGATACCAGAATATCTGATATATTAATAAATTTAGATATTTAGAAAAAAAAAGAAAAAGGATGTTGATTTTAAATTTCTTTAAAAACAGCATATTGTCTTTGCCTTTAAATGTCATATGGACAGATCGGTAAAGAGGATAGGATGGGTAATTGAGGAAAAATTTACTCTAGCTAAAAATTCCTTGGATACCAGTGTTGCAAGTTTCAGTTAAATTACAATGGGAAAAAAATCCAAAGAAATGCAAGCTATTATTTGTTGTAAATACCAGAGATCTGTCACTGTGTCCCTACAAAGTAATTGAGCATGCATGCAGCTGTCAAGCTGCCTTCATATGGGTATAATAGATATCATTACAGTTATCTAGCTAAATTAGGCCCTGCCAAAAAAAAAAAATAAAAAAATGCACCACTTCCAACATTGTCCTCCCTAAACTGGAAGAGATTATCACAACGTCTGAGCTTTTATGTTTTTATCCAGCTCCAAAATGTGTTTTTTAGAAATTGTAATATTAGGAGCTTTCATATACCACACCAGGTGAATGCCCAGTGATGACATACGCAGCTTTCATATTAGAGAGAAATAGCGCACATTGTTCATTGCTTGATCAGTGTAGGGACTCAGAAGTCTTGCCTTCCATAGATGTTTGACTTAAAGTTTATTTTCTTATACGTTTGGAAAACAAGACTGTATAAATAGCAGTACATATAGTAGTATTGGTTGCCTTTTGCTGGGACAGTGTCGATAAGGCTGTTTCTGGGAAAGAAACTTTTCATTAGTGTTCTCAGAAACTTAGGGAATTTGGGTAATCTCCCTGAAAAAAAGCCCACGTGTCATGTTACAGGATGGTCTGGTCATGAATGGACACAGAAAAGATCATTTGACAGCTGGTTAAAAAGACATGTATAAATTTTAATCCAAGCTGCAGAAAGCACAAGCTTGTAACAAAGTTCCTGTGGAAGATTGTATGTATTATTTCAAAAATCCCATTCAGTCAAATGCAGGGATATCATATTTTTTAACAGAAAGATTAAAATGGTTCTGCTACATTTATATTCCTTTCCAGAATGCTCAGCATTTCTGCATGATCAGCCCTTTTCCTATCCTTGTTCCACCTTTGTAGCACTAATCTTCTTGTAGTAACTGCTCACTTGCTAAATATATCCATCAGTAAAAGATAACTATAATATATGACAAATGCACCTTGAGAAGAATTCATTATAGACACCAATCTGACATCACAGGATAGTGGTATGTTAGCAGCATCTCTTCTCCCAGAACAGGTTGTGAAATCAGACTTTAAGATAATTGCATGTCTTATCTAAAATTCTCCCACCTAAATTGATACTCTGTAGATGACTACTGAACTGTTCCTCCAAAGCCACAAATCTAAATTAACCTCAAGTGCAAGAGAGGTTTAGTGGTTCAGCACTAAAAGTTAATATAAATAGAGAAGTTTAAAATCTCTTTAGCACTGAATCTGTTATCTTAATTATTTTTTCTTATCAAAGTAAGCATAAAGTTTGCAAACAATACACCAAAGACTCAGAAAGTATGTCATTCTGCCACCTCTGTTTCTTTCTTCTTGTCATTTTGCCTGAGAGAAATGAAGAGGAATTTTTTTTTTCCAGGTCCCTCAGTTCACAGGGTTATTATAACCTCCTCATTAAAACATTCTCTGTCACGGCTATCATGGAGAAACTGAAGTCCACTTGTACTGACTTTCAGTGATAGAAAATTCTCATCATTCTGGGTCTAACTGTGCTAACCTCAAACTAGGGCAATTTTAGGTGAAGCAGATAAAATACTGAATTCTATTAACACTGAAAAATGTTTGAAAGGCATAGTTAGATACCATTTAAAAACTTTTGCTTTCCCTTTCCATTTTTTTTTTTTTTGTTTTTATAAGATCTGGTCCACATCTCAGGCAGACCTTCAAATGAAGTCTTTTTTTTATTTGCTTTGTTTTTGTTAAAGTAGAAAATAATTCAGATGTGGGAAACTATATAACACTTGAAGTAATTATTTCTAGGAATTCTGTGCTGCAGGAATACCAGCACTGGCAATGGAAATGTCTTCAGAGCAATAGTTTATTGTCTGTATAAAATATGTTCCTCCACAGCAGAAACTTGTTCATCTGAAATGCTGCTTTACAGTCCAACTTAATCTGTATCTGATACAAGCATTAGTTGAGTCAAAACATGATGGATTAATTATTGGCTGAAATATGCATGGAGTCTAATATTAATTCAATAATATGCTGTTGTAAGTAACTTCTGTCTTTTTCTGAAGGTTTTTGTTTTTATCATCATCTCTTTGCAGGGCTCAGAAGTATTTTATTAAAAACACATGAAAATGTATTTTATTTCAAAGTTTTATAACTTTTTAACACATAATGTAGTGACATTTTCAGCAGTGACAAATTTTGGCCATGCAGTTGGTACTAGCTTCATTTTCAAAGAACAATGCATTTCTAATCAATCCTACTCTTGGCTGAAAAGTTGAAAGGTGCAAATCAATTGCTACTTTTGAACAAGGTTAAGCTTTGGTTTTAGCTCTTCACATGTACTGTTTTGTACAGTTTAGTTTATGGTTCTGAAAGAAAGCATACACCATAGACCCTCACACCTTAAACATATTTAGAAAGCTGTCTGTTGTGAGCTAATCTAATACACTGAGCCCAAAAGTGTCTCCTCACAACATTTTCCATTCCTCCCCCCATGCAATTAAATCACTGCTGAAGGCAAAAGTAGTGCAGAGAACTTGGAAATATTGCCTTCACTGCTCCTCAAAGGCCTTTAAGGCACCTTCTTATTTCTCTGCAAGCACTTCTATATTGCTACTCATAGCATATCTGTGGAGAACAGAATAAAAGAAGCTCTTATTCTCTTTCTTTCTGATGGAAGATGACTGAGGAATGTTTGGCACCCTTCCTTGTGCTGAATATCAATGCAAGAAGAGGAATCAATCACCTATGGACCTTGCAGTTCAGTGCTGTTTTAATCCTTACTCTAGTTCTGAGGTAAAGTCACTGTATGGTCTTTTGCCTTAAGTGCAAAAACTAACAATGTTGAGGGAGGACTTTAACACTTCATTCCAAAATGAACCCTGTCCAAGAAATATTCAACAGATGTTATTTTCCCTGTAGTCTTTTCTCCACGGCCTTGTCAATGCAAGAGATTGAATTTTTACCTCAGGGACTCAAAATTTATTACAGAAATGCAAGTAAGATTCTTTCTTTGATCAAATAAAATAATGACAAAGAAACACCCTAACTTACAGCTGTACAGGAAAACATCAGAGAGGAAAGCAGGCTGAAATTTTGGGTCATCTTAATCAAATTATACTCAAATGTGTTTGAAAGAGAGATACTACCCTCACTTTACTGCAGATGTGTTGCTGTTAACAGATGCATATTGCATTGCTCAAGAAGCAGTAAAAGGCAAAAAGAGAAAAAATGGTAGATATTAAATGAGTCTTTCTCAGAGTATCACAATTGTAACAGCTATCTCCATCCCCAAGCCTCAGAAGAAGGAAAGGTGTGAGGAATGAAGCATAAGATTCAAGAATATTTAACTGTGACATGGCACCTTAATCCTAAATCTGGAATATTTGTTTTACAACTGCAAGAAAGAAATTTTATTGACTCACTGCCGGTCTTTACCGTCTGTGAGTTACGGTTCTCTACAGAAGCTCAGCTGAGCCAGACGATGTATTCGTAAGGGAGTCAAAGATCCACATGTATCTTTTAAAACAATAAAAAGCTTTATCTGACTTTGTAGTGTTTCCCCTAACAGTTCCTAGTATTTCCTTCCATTTCTGTACTCCTGATTTTTCACACTGCAGACGCTTTACTTTGAACACTCTGACAAGGAAACCCAAGCATGGACTAAACAATATTTTTGGTCTTACTGCTAAATTCAGCGTAGAAGGTGGGAATCAATTGGTACCATTCAGTTTAGACACGATGCAGCATTCCTGGGATCTAATAAAAAGAGTAGCTGTTCTGTATTTAAAGAATCCTAATGAAGAACAAAAAGTCTCTTAAGAAGGCATAATGCATATTCAAAATACTATGATTGTGCATGACCTAAGGAAAGAAAAAAATCTTTTAATTCCCTACTATCTGCAGAATGATCTGTAAATGTAATTTGTACACCACCCAAAAAGATCTCGTTACCTACGTAAAATAAGCCATTACACACATACCCACAGTTAACACATAATGACTTTTTGCAGATACTCACTACTATACATTTCTGATATTACATAATGAACCATTCACATCCCCTTTTCAAACTACCATGTCTTTCTGCTCTTTTGTTTGTTGCCTGTGAAACAGCTGCATTCTCTGAGTGATGCCAATAGAATACAGAATGAAGAATTCAACAACCATAAGAATGTCCAGTTTTGCCAGACTTTTACCATTAATATAAAATTCTTGGTAGTATTTCCTCTAAGACGGATCTAAAGCAGTGGATAATACACAGCATCAAGAGAGTTCACTGGGCAAGATAACAGCATTTGCTAAAATGAAAAAAGTTAACTTTTTTTTATTCAGAAGGAGTACTTGATCTGTTCTATCAAAATAGACCCTAGGCTTCCAATGTGTTTTCCAGCCAGGAAAATGGAAATCTACTGTGGTCCTTGTCTTCTGCAGTAGAACTATATATGTTACATGAAGATTTAAGATACATCTTTGTGCATTACAATGTATGGATATGCCACACAGGTCCTTCCCACTTCATCCAAGTTCAACCCTGTCAGTCATAGCAAAGTTGAAATTGCCCATTAAAAAAGTACCCAATTTTTTATCTGAGTAAAGGTAACATCAGTCTGATTAATATTCATATAGCTTCTCTCATTAACTACTTCATGATTTACATAGACTACATAATGGGAAATTGTTTTGCCGTTTGACATAACTCATATGACTATGTTAAACATAACATGTTCTCTCTAGCCTGTAGACCAGAACAGAGACAGAATTTTCTCAGTTGCTTTACTCTCAAAGTCATCAGTAGCAAAGACTTCTCACAGCTCTAGCTCACTGGCATTGACCAGTTCCAGCCACTAAAGAATGATCCTAGTTTCAGATTTGTCATGTCCAGGTAAAGACACCTTTATATATAAGAAGTCATTTTGCATGTTTACAGCAAATGTTGTCAGAAAGTATTTTACATTTTTACATTTATGTATTTTACAGTTAGCTTCATGATAACTCTAGATACAAGTAAAAACACTGTTATTTCAAGTTGACATAGCTTCATGAGAGTCTGTCTATGGTTTCTAGATACTAGGTTTTCTGCAGGACCTCTTTGTGAGTAGTCCCAAACACCTGGCTAGCCCAGAAAGTTAATTAAGCTCCACAGTTTGGTCTCATCCTTGGCGACCACTCAGTTATTTTTGTAACACACATCTTCTGAGCCTTGAAAAATTATTTCTTCAAATCCTGGCTGCACCACAGCCATCTTGAAATCCTAAAGAGGAATTTACATAAGAGAACAAAAGGGACATTTCCTTTATAACACAGAATCAAAGTGTCGTTTCCTAGCCGAAAAGCAAAATCGTGTTTTACTGATTCACTGTTGAGTGTAGCAAGGAAACAGCTGAATAAGTTCCCCCCACAGACACACACATTCAGCCCATCACACAACCACACTGGTGGTGTTCCCTGTCAGAACAAGCACATTCTTATCGCTTAGCATCTGTTTCCTTTTTTCTCAGACTTGTTTACCAGGTTTTTCATTGAGAAGCTTCCTTGCAGAGGGTAATTTTTTTTACTATCTCATTCATTCATGATGGAGTTACACCTCCCAGCTGCAGCTATTTTAATAGCTTTAAGAGTTAGGTATATAATTTTTCTGTGTGACTCACATCCTATCAAATAGTGAGCTAAAATGCAGTACAAAACTTTTGCAATCAAAGCTGTTTATAGTGACGGTTAATTTAAACAATATTCTTTTAAATCATGTTGCTTCATATTCTTTGGCAATAAAAAGAAATGATAGAATTATATTTTTTTTATTTCAGCCTAAAAGCAAAGAGATTATTTTAATAAACAATAACACACATAAATATGATTTCTGTCATTCTAAGTAGTTAGAACCTAAGAGTATATTAAAGTGAAAAGTCTAGATGAAAAAGGCTCACACTGGGTTTGTAAAGGTTGGAATGAAATTGCTATTTCTAGGAGTTTCCATGGAAACTATAGTCCTAAGTGAACCTCTGTACAAAAAGAAGAGGGTTTTTTTGTTGTTGTTGTTGTTGCTAAGCGTTCTTGAGAAAATTCACACTAGCATCATTATAATATGTAGCCAAACCAACAGGCATGCTGGTTCAATAATGTATAGCATACAACCATTGTGTTTACTTGCAGAATATTTTAGAAATGAAAGTTCAGGCATCTGTGCGACTTGAACAGTTGCAGCTGTACAATATTTAGATTTATCATTGCCATTATGTTTAAAGTGAATCTACATGGTTAAAAAACAGAATAATGCTGAGTAAAACAAAAATTTGTCAAATTTTTACATTCAAAACATGCTTGATATTCTCAGTAAATAAGTAATTAATTGTCTTTTCTTTGTTTTTTATATGATCAGTTATTCTTAGTGTTTATTCAGAGCACCCTTCTATCCTCTAAGCTTTTGCTTAACTTTGGATATAGGAATTTATACCTCCCATAGAAAGTTTTACTATCTGAGAAAAGACTAAAGTCTTTCCATAGTAAAGCTGAGAAGTAGGGCTGGCTTTTCTTTCAAACCAAACCAGAAAGTCTTTGCATAAAGGGATATATGCTCAGATTACAAATTCTTTATGTTCACAAACCAGTTTTGATCCTCTTTCTGTTTCTGCAGCTACCCAAACCAGCTTTCATGATTCCTGAAAATTCAGATAATTCCACAATCAGTCTGAATGTGGAGTGCTTAACATTTGACAAGGATTTAAGCGAGCCTGTAAGAGTGTTGATGTAAGATGTACAAAACAAGACACTAACCAAAACTGAACAATGTCAATTTATACTTATTTAAGAATACAATATCTATTTTTTTCTCTGGGACTTCTAGGGAAAAGAAAATATTACAAGTTTTTCCTTTACTCTGTTATGAAGATGAGAAACTGAAATTCATGTCCATCTATCTTTCATCACTTCCAGTGTTAATACTATTTAGAAATCACTTACCTTTCAGTGGAATAATGACAGAAGTGCCCGTGAGTATGAATTAACAACACAATGTGTTGTGATTATTGGTATGATATATATTGATTGCAATAATTTATTTCTTTTTTACTAAAGCAGTAGTATACTGTAGTGAGGCTTTAAATATTTGATTAAAAGCCCTGTATTAATAAAAAATGATTCAATAAGTCACCAAATGCAAAATTCTACAATGATGCCTCTATATATTATTTAACAACCTCAAGAGTGTTAGCTTTGGTAAATTAAATTCAAGGACATATGGTCAACATACTTACAAAAACTAAAAATATAATTCTTGTTATCAATGCAGCAGTCTGGGCTCTTACATTTCACCATGAGCAACTTGAAATTTGCTTGATAACTTCCTCCTAAGAAATGCTTTTTTTGAGGAGGATAAATTAATGATATGAAGAGGAATTTATGAAACACAACCAACAACTAAAATATATAGGCTTATATCTATCCTTTAAACACTAAATAACTGGTTAGTTATCTAAATGCAATAATCAGCATTTTTCCCCTCTTCCCGAATTTAGCTAGACATCTGCTATTTTTTTGGTTGCTAACAGACACAGACTACACTTCTCTAGAAGACCTTGGGATTTGTACTTCTGAATCCTGCCAAGAGATTCCATTTTCCATATAGCACACTTTGGACTTCTGATATACAAATTTCTTTTAGATTAATTTCTAAGATCTCCCTACTTTAATCTATTTTCAAACTGTCCGTAATCATACCCAGCACAGCTACCGGTCTAAGTAGCTACTGGTATTAGTTATTTCTATTGTACTCTAGTTAAGTTATTGAATAAATCCATGCACATACTTAATAAAAGGAGAGTTGAGTTTGTTTGTTTTAAAAATCCACAGAGTGACTAACCACAGCAAGTTATTAAATGGAGATTTTAAATCTTCCTCTTCAGTCAATGAGCTAATTGACTTTAACTCTCAGAATAGATTGCTCTGGTAATCTATACTATACACTTTAATAACCTATTTTCTCAAGTATTGTTCATAAGTAATAAGCAGAAAGAACAGTTATTTAAGGTTATTTTAGAAATACAAAGATATCTTCCAGCTGCAATAGTACATCCAAGAGTAAAGAGCTTCCTGTTGTGTTTGGTATTCAAAAGCCCCTCCACATTTTAATTACTACACTTCACTTGAATTAACTCAATTGTACTGATTCAATAGGCTTTGCATCTCAATGTTTCTGCCACACACCTAGATTTTTGCCTTTTTTACTATTTTTATTTTGTAGAAGAATAACTTAACAAAATATCTTCAAGAGCTGAGTTTTCATTTATACTTCATCTAAGAGAAGTAACCAAATTTCCTAAAGGCTTAACAGAATCTAGCACAGTGTACAGACACTGAAAAACATGGAGGTCCCAGTCACCTAAGGAAGCATTAAACACATTTGAAGTTTCAGAATAATTTAGGAACTAGTAGATGTTCAGCTGTTATAGAAGTTTCCCTTTGTTTTATTTTTTTAATGCTTACAGTAAGCATAAACCAGAATTGTGCATCTGGTAACACAGCAATCACCTGCTTACAATAAGTAGCCTTATCAGAAAGATTTTATTTTTTTTTTCAAAATAATATGTGGGGGGGAAAAGTTCACAGAGTTCATTCAGATTTGTAAATTTAAACCTTTCAGATTAGGGGAGGGTTTGCTCACAGAAATCTATGAAATGCAAGTGTACTACCGCCAGTGAATGTTTTAAACAAAATGCAAAATGCTGAACATTGCTTAATGCTGGAACACCTTCCACCACACCTTTGTCTCATAATTGTTCAGCTGCCTTTTACAGCAAACGTGTCCCATGTCCAAATGAATCATGGACAAAGGGCCAAGAGAAGCAGGATCAAACAAATGGCTGCAGTGACAGCAGCAGTGATTTACTTCATTGCTCCTAAAATAAAGCAAGTTAAAAATGAAAATGCTGACTTTTTCAGAAGCCTAGAACTTTAGAATGACTATTCAGGAAGAGCCCATGGCTAAGAATTTGCCATATAAGGATAGTTCCATGATGTATTCTCATCACTACATGATTAAATACACATGTTCAATGAAGCAGAGGACAAAAAATTTTCTCCCCTCAAAGCCAGTGGTAAAAGTACTTCATCAGGACAAGAATTTTTCATGGATTCTCTGGCTGTGCAAATCAAAGGAGGCTTATGTCAATCTTTCAGGTTTAAAAGCACCTGTCAGCATTTTTACCCACTTACCCTCATGGGATATGACAAGTTAAAAAAAGTTTGGGATTTATTTCCCAAATTTATTCCAGATTCTTGTGGTTATAACTCACTTGTGTGTAGAGCTTTGAGTTCATATTTTGCTTGTGATGTCAAGCATCTGGGGATCAAAACCCCGAGTCCATCTTTTTGAATCATAATCCATCTGGGGACAGTCACTGGTGCTTACTAGGGAGCTGGGTGGGATGGTGCCTATTTTATCCTTGGTTAAACCACACTTAATAACTTATTAAAGGGAATGAATACAGGCTCATATAACACAGTCTATGGTCCCTTTCTTCCTTTTTGCCCTCACTAGAGCAATGCAAAAGCAGCCTTAACACACCCTTAGTTTGGGAGGAGTCCTTAAACATTTGATCTTCAATACTTTCAGGGTGGAAAAGGTGAGAAATGGATTTTAGCAAGTCACTGTAAAGAGTCTGGCAATTTACCTCTTCAAGAAGAAAAAGGAAGACAGGGGCAAAATAGCATTTTAACCAGAGTTTCCAATTCTGGAAGTAGTTTTTTTCTGATGGGACTCAGTCGTCATTAAAAATTCTGACTGATTTACCCACTAACTTTATTATAAGCATTGGCTTTGCTTTCCTAACAGAAAAGAAAAATAGACTTTATTGAAATCATTGAACAATAGCTAGCTTTTCCTTTTGGCCAGTTAGGCTTCCATAATTTCCATTACATTTGACTGAAATCAACATTTGTTTTAAATCAGAATGCACTACAGTTAGTATGCAGAACTTTTTTATTAGTTTACAGGGAAATCTCTAATTATAATTGATAGCTACTTTACTCTAGTCTGGACTGTATAAACAGTTCTCCATTTCACTTTGGGTTCATAAAGTAATCTCATAAAATATTGGGAGTGGTAATTTCATTCATACGTTATTCTTAATCACTAGAGAAATACTGTGCATGCTTAACTCCTATTGACTTCACTGGCAGTATTGCAAGTCATAGTAATGATAGAAAGTATCACTACTCAGACAATCAAAGACAGAGTGCTTGGCTAATTGAAAGAAAAGTTTTGTTCTTCCTCCAAAATCAGTAAACCAGTGGGTCTGGCCTCAATTTTTCCACCTTGTTGTCCAAGAAATATTGTTCCTAGGTGAAAAGTAGATCGGTCAGTCTCTCCTGGCAAGAAAACTGGAAATTACTGAGCAAAAGAAAGAAATAGCCTGATACTATTGCAATATGTCTAGATAATATTTAAATCAACTTCAAAGAAATTGCTAATCCACATAGTCTTTTTGGACTACATGAGTTGTGTTTACTGCTTTACAGTTCCATACAATCACCAGAGCAAGGTCAATGAGGTTTGAACATGTCGCACTAGCATGTTTTGCAGACCATGTAATTTTGGCGGATTCAGAAGCAGAAATATTGTGTTCTGTGTCTGACCTATTGCTTAAGCTCTATTGTTCTAGGCATGAGCCACAAACTCAATAAACAGCTCTGTGTGTTTAGATCAATTGCAATATTTGCACGGAGTCCAATACATTTGGGACAGACTCACTATGCGTGAACAGTAGGATTTGTCTGCAGCCACAACAGCCATTCAACTAGAGAACCATTAAATCACAAGACAGAACAGTAGTGTTGCAGGTTTTTGCAGAAGTGGTGGCTTCCTACCAAAATCAGGAGGGTAGTGGATCTGGGTTTGTAGTGGTGGTTTTCAAAAGAATTAAGTGGGCTCTTCATAATGGAGAAAGTTTGCCTGTGGAAAACAAGCCATTAACAAACAAAGCGACAGAACAGCTCATTGTGTAATCCGGCTTTCTTCTCGGATACATTATGGTAATTTCATACGATGTACTTAGGATGCTGAATGGGAAAACTGAGCTGTAATATCCATGCACAGGGCTTAATAAGAAATGTACTACAGGCTGACAGGGCAGATTAAGACAATCGCTACAAGAAGACAATGACGTCTAAGTTAAGAGCAGGTTTGTAAATACTAGTCCAAATGTATGTTGTTAAGATGGCAATATTCAATAACACAGTTGCTATTCCAGGCAGTTCTGTAGTAAAACCCACATATTTGCAAACTGAAGGTGGGTAACATCTCTTAAAGGAGGATATGGATAAAAGGGAGCAGTTGTTTATAAAGCAAAGGGTTATACTTTAAGGAAACCTGAAGATGAAAATAGAAATCTAGGGCTGAATATCTTATGTATTGCTATCTGCTATGACATAGTTTAACACCCTAAATCATGTTAGATGGGAATCTGAGAAGTGCAAAGCTGTTAAAAGCCTTAATTTACAACTACTAATTTTCAGCAGTTACAATGGTTCATAACTTAGAATATAAACATTTTTTCTAAACATTTTTATAATAAAAAAATCTTAGCATATTGTGTGGGAATGCGTGCAAAAATATTTCAGCTTTAAAAGTAAGCAAAAAAATAAATGTTTCTTTAAAAAAGAAAAGAAAACATACAGTCCTAAAAATACTTTCAGGAAGGAATAGCCTATTGCAATTTGCAAAGAAATTATCTAATTCTGAGGTCTATGGATCAAAGAGAGAATTATGAAGTGAGAATTTAATTCAGGAAAAAAATTAGGATTTGCAGAAACATTTATATATTCAAAGAACTATTAAACCTTCTTTGTAGAAGTAACAGATAATTTCCAAATACATCATAAGGCTGATCTAGCATAGTTAAGCTGGCAAACAGTTAAGTGAAAAATGTCAGAGAGAGCTCTGAAACTTTCGATTTGTGCAGTGACTTCCTCTGAGCTTACAATCACTAGTAACTCTTTTGATTTGTGCAGTGACTTCCTCTGAGTTTACAATCACTAGTAACTATCATCTGCACAGAACTGACAAAGGATGTATAGTTTGAGAGGAAATTATTAGTTATTAAACTCAGGAAAAATCTAAAATGCTCAGGAAAAAACACTTGAAAGGAGGAAAGTAGGGTAGATTATTTGTTCTAGACACTGCATTTGACATAAAATTTAAATCATAGATGGGTTGTAATTCAGAAGATGAAACAATAGCTTTTCAGTTATCATGGTTTTATCAAATAGCAATATTCAGAAAATTTTGTGCTTTTTGGACATGGTGCCTTGAATAAAAATATAATTTTCCTTTAACTACTCGATATAAACTTTCTAAGTGAGCAAGTACACTCATTAGTATACTTTTCTTTCCATATTAAAACAGGATAATAAGTTATACCATATCTGTTCTATTTCAGAGACTTCCTTTGAATGGCTTTCCTGTGGTTTTATTCTCAGCTGATTATGGTCATATAAGTTCATTTGCTTAAGAACTTGAAAAGAATAATTAAGGGAATGAGCCTCATGTTAACTCATGGCAATCTTTCTGGGAGATTCTAACTTGCCCTGAAAGACACTGTTTAGCTTATCTGAGAGAAATAAGTGGAAGGCAAAGATCCTTGAGGCTATGTAGCAATAAATTATCTATTTAGAGGGTACTTATTATGAATTTTAATATTTATTAGATATTTTAATATCCCAGTTGTCAAGTTAAGTAATAAAATATCCCAGGAAACAAACTTTTTTCTAGAAATGTAATTGGTGTATTCTGGCAAAAGAAATGTAACAGATGATCATTCACAAAAAAAACCCCAAAACCATAACAGAATGAAATGTTCTCACTAGTTAAAGGAAACTCTCTTTTTTTTTTTATTTTACCCTGAATTACTATTAATTTTATTTTTTGAAACTGCTGTTGCTACTTTCTTAGATCTCTGTAGTTTTATTTTTCCTATAATGTACAACTAACTTAAAATCTGCTTCCACCTTTACTAGAGTCACATCATCTTCCTTCCTCACCCCTAGAGTGTCTATGGTTGCACTTTCAAGAGGAGAACTAAACTGTGTGTTTAAATCAAATTTAAAGAGAATATCATAATATATGCAGAACAGAATGCAACAGATTGAGCCAAACTGCATATTAATGCCTTATGCAAAACAGTGGGTATTTAACTTAGAAACTGCAAAAGTTTAATACTATATTTCATTCCCATGAGCAGCAGGTATTGATGAAATCCTATTTTAAACTATATTATTATATAAACTATAAATAGTTTATATAATTATAAACTATAAATATTATAAAAATATAAACTATATATTAAATTTGGATCACAGGCAATGAGAAAAGGTACCAAAATTTATTGGACAAGTCTTTCTAGATGTCATCAGTTCTGAATATATTCTCATTACTGGAGAAAACAAGAATAAAGTCTCTTCAGAATCTCAATTTTCTTAAATTGTTTATAACAATTAGTTAAAAATAGTTCCTGTTAAGTAAGAACTCCAGACACACAGGTGCCCAAATCCCATTTGATTTGTAATTTTTATCCTTGTACCTTGAGCAGTTTTGTAAAATTCCACTTTTATTCAGCAGTTCAGAAACAGAATAATGAATAGCTTTGTGGGAAGCTAGTGAGAAGGTGGTAAGGCTTTTAATAATTAATGAAACTAACAGAGCCAGGAAGTGCAAAGTTGCCAAAAATTCCGTAGTCCAGGCTAGCTAAGACAACATATAGTTGTGCTGTAAACTGTAGTTTATAGTATTTTATTTATAGTCAATCAAAGGCTGGTTTTGGAGGCATAAGCAACCAGGTCAGCTGGCTTTGGTGCAAACCATGTAGAAAAAGGTAGCGACATTGCATTAAGGGGCATTACAAATCATCCCATGTGTAGCAGTTAGGAAAGAGGGCTCTTGCCCTAAGCTCTACTCAGATGTCACAAGTTTGATCCCAGCTGTAATGCCAAGGATTCACAAAGATTTTGATGGGCATCCTTTCTTTCCAAAAGTATTGATATAAACACACCTCACCTGTATCTTATAGCACTGGATATTTGTGTTTAAATGGTGTTCTGACCTGAATTTGATTAATCAAGGACAAAAAATGCAAGAGGAAGCTGTTTGATGGCAAAGATGTTAAACTTGAGATTAACAGGTCCTTCCCTGGCATAGCAAGACTGGATTGTTGTCCTTCTGCATGGTGTATTCAGAGAAAGTGGATTATTGAAATACCGGGCAGAGACTTACTTGAAAATAACACAGGAGTTATTTAGTAACAATATTCTAATTGATCATATTAATACCATAGATATTACTTCCTTAAAAATATCAGCCCTTGTTTTTACTGCTGTTTGGTTTTCCTGCCATTTTCCCACATATTTGATGGTGGTAATGGTGGTTTTTAAGACAGAATTAATTGGTCAAGTTCTTTTGTATAGACTGTGTTGTGATTCTGGGCCTTCCCCAAGATCTGGCCGCTCAGACTCCTGAAGACTTTCTGGACTTTTGGTGACTTTAGGCACCTTAACCCAAGTCTTCATCTACCCACCATGTTTTGCAATTTGGGCTAATGCTGCCTTTCTCAATTTTAGCTTAAGTATTCCCTCCAAGAGTCCATTAGCCAAATGAAACAGAAGAGCAGATGACCAAATGGGCAGAATGTGCATAGTGCATACATGTAGTCTATGAGCATAATTTTAAGCCATTACCTTTCATTTATACCTAAAGGACAAGAAACTTAAACCAACACAGAATCATAGTGACCCTCATAGTTTATTCTTTCTCATCTCAAGGAGCAAGATTCCTTCTGTTCTATAAAGCTTCTTCAAATTTTTCTCCTTCTGACTTGATAAAAATAGACTAAGAAAACATTAGTTTGTCTTCTGCCTTGTTTTTAAGGTTTCAGCCTCCTCTCCCAGTTGGCTTCCTAGAGCTCAACAGGGAACTTCCAAAATATTACCAGGCAACTTTTCAGTAAGACATTTTCTGATAAAACAATTCTCTTTCTTAACCAACTAATTTTAGAGTGAGTGCATTTTTTTTGTTTGCTTTTTACAATTATACTTTGGAAGTTTTAGCCCCACTTTTTACCTAAATTTTGCCATCAAAGAGAAATATGGAATTAGTTTCCTTAGTTTTATTAGTTTTCTCAACCTTCAGAAGATTTTATTTATTTTTTTTAATCCAACCTAGTCATCAAATCCCTGGTTATAGACAATGGAAACAAAATTAGGCATTTCAAAGAGAAGATTACCCCAACTGTTTAAAATGGGGATGAATCCTTTACTCAAGATGCTGTTCCCTCGACTGACTACAGACAAAGAGAAAACACTTTACCATAAACCCTAATCTGGATATGTGAAATATTCTGTTTCAATTTATTTTTTATTTTTAGGAAAACAATAGCAACAACAATGATTTTAATTTTTATATGTTACATTTTGCAATTTTTAAAGTAAAAATTCCCTGCTTTTTTTTTTTTTTTTGGTGATTTTAAGGAAAAAAGCCCAATATTTATCAAAATTGTTGATGTTTCTATTCCAAGAAGGAAAAAAGTTTCAAAGTCTCAAAATGTTCAAAGGATGGCAAAGCATTTCATGCTAGAACTGCTAGTTAGGGTATGGGATGGGCAGTAATAGGTGGAGTGGTATCTGCATTAAGCAGCCTTTAAGAGGTGTTAGGCAGGCCCTGCAAGGGGACCTGACATGGATCACTTGTTTTGCAACAAGCAGCCAGATATGCTTTTGCATTGTAATTCCCACCATGTGTCTGCCCACGGAGGGTGACCTGGCTTCCCACTCAGGCTGCAGCCAGCATTGTTCTTCTTGCTAGCAAGAGCAGTGCAGTTGATGCCCGAGGGTTTTAGGAGGAATCCTGGATGGGTACACTGGAATTTGTCTACTGCTCATCCTCACTCTTATCCCTCCATATCCCTCTCACCCAGCTGACATAATTAATACATCTTGGTAAAAGTGTGAACAAAGATGTGATTGCAGTACATCACCACTGCAATACAGTGCATCCTTTATTCACATTGAAAGAGAATATTTTAGTGAAGTGGCTGGAAAGTGGCAAGTAAATTTTCAGATTAATCTATTACCTGTTAACCATTTTACAATAGTATTTTCCTATTAATCAAACAGATAAAATCTTTACATTTTATTTAATAGATATCTATACTGATGCTCCCAGTGGACTGTTAGCCCTAAGACAGTACAAAGTACCTCTGTTGTTTAATTGGAACAGTATTAAGAAACACCAAATTTAATTGGAAAACATTTGCCTTATTCCAAGGGGTTAGGTAACTACTGTTTGCCCAGGTGTTTGTGTCAGGGTTCTGGCATCGTGTTACAGAAATAAAGGATTCAAAGAGAGAAACAAAAGAAAAAAAATAAAGTTGCTGAGTAACATTTTTATTCTTGGTTCAAACCATTGTCTTCAGAGTTTTTATTTGGTTTTATGTTTGGTTTTGGTGAGGGCTGAAATGTAATGTTGGATATCATTCACGGGCTTCATATGAGTGCTAAGTACTGTTATTCAGAATAGATGTTAAAAGCAATTAAGTTCCACCTTTCTTACATTACTGCCATGTGTATGCTTGCTTGGTTCATAAGTAAAATGAAATTTCAGGCCCTGATATTAGTAAAATATGGCCAATTAGTAGATCAGGTAAATATTTTCTACCAACTGTGGTTATAGCAATATATTCCAGTGAAAGAGAATTGAGAAATGGCAAGCTAGTCTTCATAAAAGAACTATGATTGTATATAAAATTAACTAGCAGTAAAATAAGATCTGAAAATCTATATATTTATTCAAACAGAAAACCACCCAACACATAGATGCTGGTTGTACTTTGAAATGTTTTTGTTATTTCTAATTTTCAGTTTTGAAAATTAAAAAACCAAGACTCATTAGCTTCTTTAAAGCTTTCAAGATGCAACCAGTATGTAACGGCAGTGGAGCAAAACTACTGTCGCCCAAAACTTTAGTAAACTTATAGACTAGTGAGAATTTTCTAAACAACTCCAAGGTGTAGCAGGCAGGAAATTGTGTACTCTGCAGGTCAGGACAGATTAATTACTGTTCTAAACAATGCTAAATTAAGAAAATTGTATTCTGAAAACCTAATGTTATGATTTATCAAGTAAACCTATGTTTCTTTGGGCAGTTTTGTAAATCATCATAAGGCCTGCCATCTATTCAGGATTTCTGTTACTGGTTGAGGAGAATGGCAAAGACACAAAATTAGAATCATAGAATCATTTAGATTGGAAAAGGCCTTTGAGATCAAGTCCAACCCTTAACTCAAGACTTCTAAGTCCATCACTAAACTGTGTCTCTAAGCACCACATCTACATGGTTTTTGAACACCTCCAAGGATGGTGATTCCACCACATCCCTGGGCAGCCTGTTACTTTCAGTGAAGAAATTTTGTCTGATATCGAATCTAAACCTCCCCTGGCACAACTTGAGGCCATTGCTTCTTGTTCTGTTGCTTGGTACCTGGGAGAAGAGACTGACCCCACCTGCCTACAGCCTCCTGTCAGGGAGTTGTAGAGAGCAACAAGGTCCCCTCTGAGCCTCCTTTTCTCCAGGCTAAATAACCCAGTTCCTCAGCCCCTCATCATCAGACTTGTTTTCTGAACCCTTCACCAGCTTTTTGCTCATCTCTGGACACGGTCCAGCACATCTACGTCCCTTTTGCAGTGAGGGGCCCAGAACTGAACACAGGATTCGAGGTGTGGCCTCATCAGTGCTGAGTGCAGGGGGACAATCACTGCCCTTGTCCTGCTGGGCACGTTGTTTCAGATACATTAAGATACATACCAGGATGCTGTTGGCTTTCTTGGCCACCTGGGCACACTGCTGGCTCATGTTCAGCTGGCCGTCAACAAGTCCCCACAGATCCTTTTCCTCCAGGCAGCTTTCCAGCCACCTTTCCCCAAGTCTGTAGCGTTGCGTGGGGTTGTTGTGACCCAAGTGCAGAACTTAGCACTGAACCTTCTTGAACCTCATGCATCTGGCCTTGGCCCACCAGTCCAGCCTGCCCAGATCCCCCTGCAGAGCCTTCCTGCCCTCAAGCAGGTCAGCGTTGTCCCCTGCAACTTGATGTCATCTGCAAACTTTCTGAGGATGCACTCAATCCCTTCATCCAGATTGTTGATAAAGATATCAAACAGGACTGGCCCCAATACTGAGCCCTGGGGAACACCACTTGTGACCGGCCGCCAGCTGGATGGAACTCCATTCCCTACCACTCTTTGGGCTCGGCTGTCCATCCAGCTGTTAACCCAGGGCAGAGCACACCCATCCAAGCCAGGAGCAGCCAGTTTCTCAAGGAGAATGCTGTGGGAGACAGTGTCAAAGGCTTTACTAAGGTCCAGGTAGACAACATCCACAGCCTTTCCCCCAGCCACTAGGTGAGTCATCTTGTCATAGAAGGAGATCAGGTTCATCAAGCAGCACCTGCTTTTCATAACCCCAGGCTGGCTGGGCCTCATCCCCGTGTTGCCCTGCACATGATGTGGGATGGCACTCAGGATGATCTGCTCCGTAACCTTCCCTGGCACTGAGGTCAGGCTGACGGGCCTGTAGTTCCCCCGATCCTCCTTCCCGCCCTTCTTGTAGATGGGTGTCACACTGGCCAACCTCCAGCCTTCTGGAACCTTCCCACTTTGCCAGGACTGTTGATAAATGATGGAGAGCACCTTGGCAAGCTCCTCTGCCAGCTCCCTCAGTACCCTCAGGAAGTCATGGAGGATATAGAACAGCTCCACTGTGAGATAAACCTTCTGGGATTTTTGTTTTGTTTGGGTCGGTGTGGTTTGTCTTTGCATTTTTGTACGTTTCATTCTTTTTGGGTTTTTTTTTGTGTGCGAAAACTGAATTTCTATGGCAGCAGAGAGAATTTCTTAAAATCATGTCTGTTTCTTACTCATAAACTCAGAACCGCAAATTGTGCTGCAGCACAATATGTGAAGTGAATTAATCCTGACAGAACGACATGGGAATTTGTGGTATCAAAGTACAAGCCATTGGCCTTGGAGTATCAGTCTGCCAGATGGGAGAAACAGAACTTTGCTCCTGGAAGTCATGTACAGTCTTCTGCAAGTTGCTAAGACTGCATCTGTGTTGTACATGTGCTTTACTCATTTTACTCAATACAACTGAGTAAGTAGGTAGTTCAGTCACTAGACCTACTTAAATACCCTTTCCCTCTTTTCAAGAAGCTTCTTTGAAGCTCAAAAACTTCTCCTGTGACATGTGCCATAACTATATTTTGCCTCTACCTGAGAAATTCCAGTGCTTTTGTGTCATAGATAAATACGATGAATATTGGGAGGTTCTGCAGTACTGCTGAAGGAAGAAAGGGGAAGAATGGGAAGGATGGTAGACTAGATATTGCCATTCAGCATTCCTCCCATTTTGTTTGTATTTATAGAACCAATTTGATATCAATATTTTAATAAGTGGACTAAAGGATTCAGATGCACTTCCCTTCAGAGTAGTTCTCAGTAGCTGGTCTGTGCTGTTGCAACTGAATTCAAGAGCTGAGTTTTGGAGCTTGCTTTTCATTTCACTCCCAATAGTGTTATTCTACTGAGCTTCACAGAATTGTTCCTGATTTGCATTACTATGACTTAAATGAGAATTTAAAGTCCTCTGTGCTCTTTTTGCTGTATTTGCTGAGAACATAATTTCTACTTCGCCGAAAGAAACAAAGGAATAGATTTCCAATTCATGATGTTTTTTGCTGATTTTTCTCTCCTTACTTCTCTCTAATTTGTATCCTCCGTCTGTCTCAGGATGCTTACATAACTCACAGGACATATTGGAGGGATTTACAGTTTACTTAAAGATTACCTTTTAAGCTGTTGCTTTCAAGTTTTATTAATAATGCATTATGTTTTCCATCTTATGCACTACATTTCTTTTGTGAACCTTGTGGAAAGTACATTTGGAGGAGAGAAAAAAAAAGCATGTTAAAAGAAAATATAAAAAAGTAGTTTTCAAGTGATGGTGTATGTGTATATGTAAGTAATTTTATTACTAAAAACAACTTCTCAGTCTGCAAGTTCTCATCTGATGTAAATCTGGTTGTCCTTATCTGTACTAGAGGAAGGTTTGGGCCAAACATATCAATGACTTTAAAGCAAACAGCTTGATACAAGTGAAATTACAGGATTTTTTCTTATTGTTGCCAGCACATCTGAGCTGCTCTGAACCATGAAACAGAAGCAAGAAAATAAACATGTGTATTCCTCACATAAAATTAATCATAGGGTTGGGTGAAAGACAAAGAATTTACAATATTTCTTCTTCAGTTCTAGTAAATAACCAGCACAAATAACTTAAGCTGGTCAGTCCCCTATGGTATGTGAACATATAGTAAAACAAATCGTTTTTATTTATCCTTCATATTAAATCACAAAGATGATTGTAAAGGTGGGGGGGGAGGGGGAGGGGCAGGGGTGATAAGGTGGGAGAAAGGTCTCAAGAATCATCTTGTAGTTATAGGAAAAAGCAAACAGCTAAAAGCCAGTAAAGTCCCTGTTGTGTGTGACTGGGGTCAAGTCACCTGGTGTCTTTTTCATCATCCTTTGACACAGCTCAAGAGAAGACTAACAGTAGAATCTCACTGAAAAAGCAAATCTGTTTATGTACAAAGGTTTAATTATGAGCAAACAAAATTAAACCAACTTCTTAGGGAATGTTATTCCAGCTGCACTGCATGCACAAAAAAGTGAAATCCCAGATGGTTAGCATGCCTGTCAAAATTTCAAAAAATGACAACAAAAAAAGTGAATTTGATGTGATTGTTAAGTTCAGCAGTCCTTATAAAAGCCTTCAAAACCCTCCAAATTCAGCTTACCTGAAATTCTAGTGGCCAATTTGACTTAGTAAAAACAAAAATAAATTAAGTGTCTTCCATCTCGTATTTTCGGTAAATCATGTGTTGTGCTTGTCTGACATTGCCAAAGTACCATAATTATGACTGTGAAATTATTTTTGACACTTTTAAAATATGATCCATCTCACAGGAAGTGAATTTATTAGCTGTGTTATACAAAGTGTGCTAAAGGGAAAAATATAGCTGATACTGTAGATTTGTCAGGAGAGAACAGTTAGATGACACCGAGAAGATACAGCTGTAGTTGGTCAATACTGGAGGGAGCCTAAATATCAAGAATAATGGTTTGTTTACATATTTGCATTTGTATAGGTTGAATGATTGTTCCCTGAATCCAGTGTACACCTGAGGGTTGTGGAAATGTTGTTAGTGGGTCAAACAAGGGAGGTGAGAATTCCAGCTTGGCACAGAGTCATGCTGTGCGAGGAAGCACAGCTTGGCTTGCTTTCAGCTATTTCAGACAGCCACTGCATAACACTGTGTTGCATTCCTAAATGGGAAGGCTTCTGTATTAAAACGGACAGATACTCCCAGTTCTTGGACCTGGCGCTCCACACCCTCGTCTCTTGGAATACCCTTATAGTCAATTCTGTGGAGCATCAAAGATCCATTCTGAGCTCTTCATACTAATCCTGACACTGTGTTAATCAAGCCTGCATGTTTAATAGCATTTTGGATTTGAAATTATCTGAATTGGATGTCTTTACATTATGATCAGTGTAGATCCAAAAGAAGAGAAATAATATTCAAGCCTACTTTTTCTCCCTTTACAGTTATTTTAATTTACATCAGTTAACGTCAGGCCACCATTTCACATTTTACACAGCATAGAAAAATATCTGTCCCAAACCTCTTATACTCTACAAATAGAGCAGGAAAAAAGCACAACTGTTTTTTATGTCAGTAAGGAGTATAGACCGAAAGGGGATAGATATGCAGAGCAGAACAGTTTGTGCTGAGGACCATTAAAAAAACTGTAGACATTTCAGGGTTGTTAAGTTTGGATTAATTCACATCTGGTCCTATGAGCAGAATAATTTTGCGTGTGTGTCTAGAGTCCATTAAGTGTGCTCCTGGAGCACAACTTCCAGTTCCTACACTCTGAAAAACTGGATCCAAAGGGAATCTAGCTCATGCACACTGAAAATACTTCACAATGCAAATCAAAAAAGAAAAAGAAAAAAAAAAAAAGAGTAACAAGAAGGTGTAAAATCAGAATGCTAATGTTGTGTACATTTAGGAAATACAAGAAAAAAGAATTCACTTCCTTAGCTCAGTTCCATTAGAACTCTGTGACCAGGATTGAATATTAATCTAAAGTAATGTAATACAAATAAAAACATACACATTAAAAAAAGCATAATTATTTAGAAGTACAGTAATTATATAGAAAAAAAAAGCCAACATATGAAGTTAATGTATGGGGAAATGTTTTTCATCACTTGCAGGTAAGAGTACATGCACAGTCAGTCGTCCTGGTTTCCACTTCTGATGAACAGAACCATAGCCTGTTGGAAAAGTAAAGAAGCATCTCCAAAGATGACGATTCCACTTTGTATGTTTTGCAGTTTATTAAAAAACTTTAATTTTTATGGAAAATCATAATTTCTGGTTTTAATTTTGTTTTCTTTTACACTGGCGCTCATACATATATAAATATATACAATACTTTTATTTCACTGCTATGCTTTGAAAACCTGGACAGCTAGACAGCTATTTTCAATATTTTCTTTGGATATCCTAAGTTCAAATATTTTGCTGTGAACTGACACTGCTCCATGAAATTCAATGGCACTGACCTGTTAGGAATTTTGGCCCACTATAAATATTGAATCTCAGTAAAGATTATCTACCCATAATGATAAATCTTTAGTTTGTATGAATAAACTCAAATTTTCAAGCATCTAAGGTAAAGGAAAGTGTTATGAATCTGGTGAAAGAGAAGAACAAGGGCTGAGAAAAATGCAGATTTCCCTGACACTAGGGAGTGTCTCCTGATTCTGCCACATCTAGCAACAACACACCTGAAATATTTTATGCGACCTTATCCAAAGCAGAAAGTGGTCCCTCCTGATTCCAGTGACCCTGGATCTTTCTAACTTTTAAGATAAACGAAACATTAAAAGAATATCATTGTCAGGCAGATAGATTTATTCCACAGCATGATGAACTATGATTAAATTTTGGACACACCGCTAGCTTTTAACCAACTATTAGTCAAGAACTGAAGTACTGTGAGCTTATCTCATCAGCCAGAATCAACTGTTCAGCTGAGGACAGTAGGGGTAAAAACATTTAAAGGAAGCAAGGAATTAAATTCAATTGCAGGAGTACAATGTAGCTGATGGGACATGTTTAAAACCTATTTTTCAAATAATTTGAGTTCTATGGGTCTGAAATACATATTGACATATGCATTTACATAACACTCTTACTTGTTCATGATCTCTAAAATAACTAGCCCCAATATCACTGCCATTCTCTTTCTGTTTAAATAAGAAAAGGAAAGAAGTGGAGGTGTTTCCTTTTAACTTTGAACTATCTCAAAAGGTGGATTTAGTTTTCCTAACCTAAACTAACATTGCAATACCTTTATTCTACATCAATCAAACTTCTTTTAAAACCCATGACTACAGAAATTCTGAGGTGGGTAACAAATCTGTACAATACATAGTAAATCCTCTGCTTCTTAGCTCTGTCTATTGTAAAAATAAATGTGTAAAAGAGAATATACACACCACCTACAATACATCAAAAGTAAATTAAATTAAATCTTATCTACATTTCTAAGCAAGACTGTCAGATAATAATACTTGCCTCAAAAAGAAAAGAATACAAAGATCTGGTCAATAAATCTTAGTCAGTCTGAAAGGGATTGCAGTAACAAAATCTACAAAGAAAGTGACTCCCAGCAAATCCTGTCTCCAGGAGCCATTCCCCTCCTGCACTCTGAGCACAGCACTGCTCTCTAGACAAGTGACCTCCCACAGCAAGTCTGTGATTTTAGACAGACAAAGACTTGGGCTCAGCGTTTGTCAAAGATTGCAATATTTGTTCTGCACCATGCTCAAAGGACTCTTGTTTGCTGCTTTTGTGAACATTTCTTTCCTATTAAACCATTTAGGACAAAATTTTCTCAGGTGTAGCTCCACTGAAGTTAAGGAAAACCAGAGAAAGTTATCTTTAAGAAGAAATAGTGAATTTCCAGACATAATCTATACCTAGAAAGAGCAAGGGCTGGGATTATGTATCAACAGTCTCAAGTAAAATGCATTCCAGGGATGCTGCAATTGCAGACTGAAAATTCACATCCCAATCTAAACCTCAGATGAAATCCAAATGTATAAGGCATGAAAATATATAATCTTTTCACTGCCTCCATATCATATGATTCCTGAGTGGGTTCCCTTTCTAAGTTAAAAAGAATATCAAACATTTTACATAGTTCATTAGAAAAAAGTTATCGAATAAGCATAATAAATGAATTTTTTAAACCCTCAATTATTTGACTATCCTCTTGGAGTATTTCTTTGATTTTTGGTTTTTGGCTTTCCCTCCTCCCAAACTATATATGTTCATTGATTCCAATGGATTTACCCTTGATTTACAGCAGTGTAACTGGGAGGAGATCTATCCCCTGATGGAGTACTATCTTAACTTTCTTCTATGCACATGCATCATCAGCCTGGGCCAGCTAATGACTACTGGGGCTGACGATCAGTAAATCAAAAATTCTCTAATGAGGTTTTGATATGGTATAGTGTAATGTCTCCAAAGGACACAATACCATCTACTGGGTCATTGATTTGTTAGCTACAAATTCACTTTGTGTGCCATAACATTAATCAGCTTTAATGGCTCCTATGGAGGCATATTAATTAATTGCAGCTCCATTAATAACTCCCTGATTATGTATTTACCTGACCTAGACTGTACTGTGCATTTTAGAAACTCTTTAATTATGTTTTACACAATAGTGGTTCCAGGAGACTCTATAAATAGTATATTGCAGATACTGTTATTTCCAAACATTATTCCAAATGTTATTTGAGTAGCATCAAGCTAATTTTAAGGCAAACACACTGAAATCTTTTAAAGTTTACTTTGTAAGTATAAATTAAATCCATATGGGCAGACAACTGAGAGCTGAGGGTAAAACACCTAGACAATTTGCAGCCTCAGTTCCTGGGTGTCCTGTTTGTTTATGCAAAACAAGCTGCATCCCTTTACAGATGGTCCACACAAGGCACCATATGAGGCCTTAAGCTGATCAAAGGGAAACATCCTCCTTCTGTCTCCTTAAGCACTAAGGGCTTTGTTAACTCTAATAACCTTCAAGAAAGCATTGCACTGTGCTGGATTGTTCCTCAGTGGAGAAGGCTGAGGTCACATAGAGTTGGTAGATGCAGGTGCTGCACACAGAGCTCCTACAAAATGTATAAAAGCTTTACTTAGAGAGGTCAGTAATTGTTTCTGAATGGGCTCTCAGAGGAAACTGTCTCATTTGGTTTGTTCCTCTTCATGGTCATTCTTTAATGGAAGAAAATTCAAAGAATAACAAGCATCCTGAAGAATATTACTTAGAAGCTTATGACATTACTGATTATTATATGGATCTGTTTATTGTATTTGCTACCATCACTTCAGCCGGGTAAGTTGGTGCTTGCAAAATTCTGTGGTGGTTCAAAATTTATTCCTTTAAGTTTATGGCTTATTTCTTCCACTTCTGTTTTTGTGGAGTCTACTTGCAATTATTCATCTTGAATTTATCATCATTGTTGACTTTGTCTCCCTTTTTCCTTCACTTCTATGCAATTCTCACATGTAATTCAATAAACAAGATAAAGGTATTTGACCAGTTAAGAAAAATGGAGATTGGATTTTTTCAATAAATTTTAATATTTATTTTAGTCTTGAAACTTCATAAATTTAATTCTTATTCCTGGAGTCTCTCTCTTACTCAAACTCTTTTTTAGGAGACTAAGGGAGTATTCCCTTTTTTTCTTTTTTTTCCTTAGCAGACAAGGAAGGCTTTCAGATCACTCCATACCACAGTGTGGACAGAATATAAATTTCAGCAGTATGCAACAGAATTAAACAAACCCTCAGTTTATCTAAGAATAACCTGTAAAAACTAATCTTATAACTTTCTTTAAGACAATTATGTTTATAAACAAAAGGAATTCATATTTCACCTACCTGGATTTTAGTGTAGCATTTTGTGTAATGCTATATGGGAGATCAAACAGAAAAAAAAAAAAAAAAAAAAAAAAAGATGGGGTACAGGAATATTATGGAGTGACTGTATATTAGGATAGGTAATGGGCAAGATTGATGGAAAAGATGTCAGACTGGAAGGCAATTAGTTGTGAAATTCCAGAATCTCACTCAAAACTCACCTCATTTATTATTTTAAGTGGCTATAAAGAAAAAAAGGGGGAAAAAAGTCTAAGCTGAAAATGACACAAAACTGAGACATCATCAGTGCAGAAATACTAAGAATAGCATTCAGAAAGAAACGGATGAACTTGAACTTGGGACTGGAATAATAACAGCAATTTGATGTTCAACTATATAAAATATAAAGTTGAAAATAACAAAATACTTTCAAAGTAATAAAATATAATCACTGCTGTAAACTATAAAGGAACACATATAGACATAAGAAATACATAACATGAAAACTTCACTGTGTGATCAAACTGACCTAAAAATATCCACAAATGTATTTTTAAATTAAAATTAAAAGTTTCTAACTCTCACTGTAATTAAATCCAAACAAACCCTTTCATTCTGAGGCAAGGAAATCTAACTGGGTTTATCACAGCACTTTTGGGAGGCAAGAGGCAATTTGGTGCACATATTTGCCAGTGGCTTTGCTTCATGATGGAGAAGCATCTTTTCCATTTCATGATTCTATTGTCTCTCTTCATGAGGTTTTGTGTGAAACAGCTACTCACCGGCTAAATTCCCACATCTATCAAGCATTAGACCCAATGAAAGATGGCTTTATCTGTTCTTTGAGAGAGGGAGACAAAGCTAGGTGTCTCCAGCATCTTGCCGGCACTAATATCTCCCTCAGTAGCATTACAATGCTAATTGGACAGTTACAGGAGAAAGAATTCAACATAGTCATGAAGTCTTCAGGATATTGCCTTTTTTGTTACACAAACATGAGCAATGACTCCAGATATGAACAAATATAAGCATTTGTTGGTGTACATCTCTTCGAAACCACTGCTTTTTGTGTCTCTGTAACACAGGGTTTCTGAGAAATAATCGCCTCTTCTGACAAATGGTGCCATGCACTTCCGTAATCAACACAGAGCATGACTTATGGAAGGAATGTCAAAAAAATTATTGCAAGCACTTCATTTGCCTTGTAGTTTCAGAAAAGCAGATGTTGTGCTCGGGCAACAGGTTATAGCTTTTTGCTGTCTTTTTAATTTTCTGAGACCACTTTTGCAAAGAGTGGATATTTCTCTTATTAAAATAAGAAGAAAAAGGATGAACAGATGCTGAATGAATGGATTTACACCAGATTTTTACCTGTGTGAGTGAGATCAGTTTATGAAACTTGTTAGAACAATCTCCTTTAGTACAGATACTTAAATATAAGTATAAAACAAGAAGTTTACTATTCTAACCTGAAAACTGAGGATGTACTATAGAAAAGGTCACCAAATACATCAAATGAATGAGTAGAATTTGAGGAATGTCCTACAGATAGGAAAAATATGCGCTTGCTCTTGCTTTTGTAAAAATATTTATTTATGATAATTTATGTGCACAGAAGATCTCTATATTTTTAATTTCCACAGAAATGAGTGATTTATCTCTTTATATATATCACAGGGCTGCAGTAACAACCATATGTGATATTTACTTTTTTGGAAACAGGCTTACTGAATAGTCTTTGAGCAATGCAGATCATGTCTGTCACTCATTTTCTTTTGCCTGCATTTTATAAAAGGGCAACAAGTAAAAGCAAGGTTAAGATAACTGTTAGTTTATCAAACCAAAGCCTATTATATATTGTGTGCACCTGCATCTTCCTCTCCACTGCTGGTTAAAAAAGTGAATTGCAAGTGTTTAAAATGTGTGCAAAAATTAGGTCAAAACTAGGAAAATTTTTGGCAATCATTTTGGTAGACTGGATTACATAGGAACATATAAAAGCAATTCTGATTCCAAATTCATCAACAGGGTAAGACCTCAGTAAAGCAGAATTATACTGTAATCCAAGAAGAAAGGAATGCTTTTAACACAAGAAAGGTTAAAAAGAGGACATATAATGGAATAGCTAAAATTTGATCAATACAAGAAGCCAGAAGTAAAAAGGCTGGAAGAGGGAATGAATTAAAATCAGGAAAATGCCATTTGCAAGGCAAAGGAATTAATTGTTCAGGAGTTCTTCACAGAGGTATCACCTGAACACTAAATTTACCTTGACTGCACTCAGTCCAGCTCTTACATTTCTATTTACAAAGCCTGTCAAAATAATAGCAGAGACTCAGGTAACCTGAATGATCAAAAAATATGTCAATCTGGTGTTGTGGCCCAGAAGTTCAAAACACAAAGGTGATCCGAATACCAAATAATTTTCACTGAACCTAGTTGTTTCATGCCAATCTTTAAAGGATTATAACAGTCTCATGGTCACAAAAGTTAGGATCATGGTCAGTCTTAACAATTTCAAAAGAATAAGAAACTGTAGGGTCTTTAAAAGCCTCAAGTGAGTTGACTCCTTTCCTTTGAATCTTCCTGCTGCTAAAACTTGTTACCTGTGCACTCAGCAGACATCATTAGGAGCAGAGCTGAGTATGTGCCACATCACAGTGAGGAGTCACCAGCTCCAGGAAGATGGAAGACATTTCTTGGAAAGAATGGACAGCTTGTGGGATGAAAAACATGCTTGAATACCTTCACCTAACATGGAAGTCAAGTTAAAAGGCAAGCAGAAATCTTCCAAGAGAGTCAAAGCGGAACGGTCTGTGGACAGAAAATGTCATGTGGCCAGGATTTTCAGACACAAAGAACACCAAGACAATCTCTCCTAGCACAGCACTGGTCTGGGCTTCCAAAGCACTGTGCCCAAAAGGGATCACTCCTGAAATCTGTTTGGGGTTATACAGTAAGTTGTACTATTTCCTATGTTACTCTAACTATTGCATGTCCCTCTAACAGTCACAGCTTCATGTTTGTCTTTGATGTCAGAAAGGAAAAAAATCTCTTACCTTCCCCCCCCCCCCCCCCCGCCCCCCACCTGTGTGTGTGTGTGTAGGATAAATGAAGGAATGAGGAAGGAAAACAGTGGCTGAGACACAAAGGGGTGACAGGGAGACTGAACTTGCATCAAAGTGGTAATCACCTTGAAGAATGTGTCAGTGGCTACTGAAGAAGAGCACCAGGATCTGTCCTGGTGCTTCAGGTTGCCTGCAGCTGAGCTCTCAGCTCTGCTACTTCCACATAGCTGGAAGATGTCCTTGACCATCCTCCTTCCTATGGAAAATATGTATCTCTTTTTCTCAAATGTGTCCTGTTTGGTTTTCATTATTTATAGTTCCAATCTGAATTTTCTTTCCTTTATGGGTCGTATGGAAGAGCATCCCAAGTGTCCGTAAAGGCGTATGTTGGCAGAGATATAACTGCGCTACTGGGCCTCTTAGCTCAGCTGTCTCCCAGACAGTTACTTTTCCTATCACTGTTTCTTTACCAGAGACATACTGGAAGGCAGCCTTGTTAACTTTTACCCTGCCATATATCTTGGCTACTCTCTATCCCCTTTATTTCCAGCTGCATGGTGATAAATTGCTTAATTTTGTCCTTTCTAAAATCACTCTTCAACCTATCCTGCCATCAATTACCAATATTGAGAGGAAAATACACAAAGAACTTGAAGTAAGCCGGGGGGGGTGGTGGGGGAAGTTTTTCTATGAAACTGTCTTGTTTACAAAGAGTAACAGCAGTAACACTGAAAGGTCCAATGATTTCAGCTCTCATTTGATTCTGTTCTCATAATTTTACCAATTTTAATCTCTTTTCCTATATGCTTGTGTGGTAGCTTCATCTGGTTGGTTTTTGCCTATTCACCCTCTTTTATGGCCTATTGAAAAAGTCAGCTGAAATATTTCTTAATTAGTGCAGTAGTGAAAAAATTACCTAGTAAGTGTTAAAGTATATCTTAGGATGGTTTCATAATTGATACAAAACTGTCATCACATATCATACTTATATTGTTTTCTCCTGCTGTAAGGATTTATACTCCAGATACTTTCTGTTTTCATAACAAGCCTCATAAACCCTTAGAGGACAAATTCTGTCCTTAGCTTACACCAATACAAACTATGATGCCTTTCATCCACTCTCCAAATCAACTTCAAAAATCACAGTCAGAAAAGCATATAGATTATTCTAACTATGTGCCATAAAAATTAAATAAAAGCCTTTCTTTAGCAATCCTAGAGATTAGTAGCATTCCTGTATATTCTACATAGTTTAACAGTAGCAAAATACTAAAACATTCAATGAAAAAGTAAAGCATCAAACAGTGGAATCCTATGAATTTTCTTACTGTATCACCACTGCACACAGACCAACACAGTGTGTTTATTCATGCAGAAACCTGTGGTTATCCAAGACTACTCATTTTTTCTTTTATCTTTTTTTTTTCTGCAAAGCTGTTATATGTTATTGTACAAATGAAAGAGAAAAGCAGCTGCAGACAATCTACTAGTCATATTCAAATGGTTAAAGGAAGACAGGATAGGCATTTAGCCCTTCACACATTATACAGAGAAAGTTAAGCATTTTAAAAGATTGTTAAGATTTTCTAAGATTTCTAGGCCTAGAATCATGACCACCCAGCCAAAGACTTAAGAAATACTGGGAAATTCAGTAGGAATCTGCCTCTGGTATATTATTTAGAGGGCATAAACAGAAGAGCTTGTCTGAAAAGTTGCATGCAGGATCCAGTCCAACATCAAAGTTCTTACCCAAACATAACAGAATAACACCTACAAATGTTGGATGTCTTGGATGTCCAACACTGATTAGAATATTAGATCTGTAATTCTCCCCTCCAAGCAATTTCACAACACCCAGCTACCTCCATCACTTCCACTTGTTGACAGTATGAGCAGGCTTTGCAAGCTGGCATAATGCACACGTGGTTTCAGCTTTCCGGTTCAGGCACTTATATGTACTTCTCCACGTATGTCTTCACTGACTCCAGAAAGCTACGCTGCATAGTCAAAAAACTGACTTTTGTAGCAATTAATGATGAGAAAATCTCTCTATCATTATCTTTGCCAGCATAACTTTTCAAAGAAGCTCTGTGGACTTTCAAACCTTGATCTGAAGATAGGTATCGTTCAAAAAACTGAATAAGATTGTAGCAAATAGCAAGGTTATTTACCTTCAAATGACATATCATACTGCTTTTTTGATAGTGTCCAAAATGAAATAGTAATATTGGTTTACTTGAAAATTGGAAAATTATTGACTCATTAAGGTGACAGCTAGGAGACCAAAGAAATTTCACAAGCAGAAATTCCACTTAGTTTTATTACTTCATTCATAGGGTGATGAAGAATCCATCCATCACTACTTTCCTCCAGCAATCGGCGGCCTCAGCTTGCAGTGGGCTGGTCTGTCTCCAGTAGCACAGGTGAGGTCTTGTTTAGCTGGATACATACCGAGGGGAAAAAATAAGAAAAAAGAAATTAAATGTTGACTCATCTGCAATAGTAAGTGGATTCTGTGACTTTTAATTCTTTCATTAAGTATGATTTTCCCTTCTTCACTGCATAACAGTTAAACTGAATTATTCCCAGCCTGAGAAGGCTGGCATAAATATACTCAGAATATATGTATGGTCAAGAGCGGGACACCAGTTTAGTGCATGTGCTCTAGGTCTTACGATGTGATTGTAGACAGTTAAGTCAACTAATGTCTCTTCCATGATATGGATGCAAGAAGCCTGTACAAACTACGCCTGCTTTATATTTGTAGAATATATATACATATTTTTAATACTTCATTGTGGTCACAAACAAAACTGCCTGAAAGCTTTTATCTGAAATTTTTCTTTGATGAAACCTCTGCTTTCATCAAAGTTGTAACTTGGAAAGAAAATCTGAAAATTGAAAGCTGAGAAACAGTGATAGAGGTGAAAACAGACTATTTGTAATTGAATAATTTCAGGGGGGTCCTGTTTTCTTGGGTTTTTTTTCTTTTTTGGGGGGGCTTGCTGTTGCTTTTTTCATTTCAACAGAAAAGCATTACTAGAAAAAAAATATCAGTTCCTCTCCACTGAGGTAAGCTAACTGACATGAGCTGCCTTGCTCAGAAATGCTGCACTAACTTACATCTATATACTTTGAGGGTATTTATGAATAAGCTTTCATATTCAGCTGTTGCATATCAGCATTTCTCAGAGAAGCTAGGGAGTTTAAATAGGTAAACTAGAATTTTTAGATATCTTAAGTGCTGTAGCAGGGAAACTTCAGGAACAGTTCAGAACAAGATATGATAGGGTTGTTGGGAAAAGTTTACTTAAAGAAAAAGAGAGCAAACTTTATTGAACATGGAGACTTATTAGAAATGGAGGGAAAAAAAAGAAACTTTTGCCAATCTATTTTCTCTTCCGCTCAGCTGGTGTAGTCCGTTTCTAGCTGCTGCAGTCCGTTTCTAGCTGCTGCAGTGATATATTGTAAACATTCAAAGCAGTGTATCCTTTCCTCAGGTATGTAGCTGTGATTGCTTGCAAGCCCAGCAGTATAACAAACAGGAGAGATTTCAGGAATGTTTGCACTGCTCATTCCAGCCTTACAAGTAGATGCTATCAGAAAACAGATGACAGGATTTACCATGTTATGTAAGGGGCAAAGAATCTGGAAGGGTTTACTGCAACTGAAACTCAATTTCCAAACAGAGGGCTCACATTTCAGGCTGTGTTACTGTCTTCTGCAGCTCCTCAGCATAATTCTTAGTCTTACTTTGAACTGGCAAAAGCCCTTGTAACCATTTTTACGCAAAAATAAAAAATATGAATCATCAGACTAAACTAATGGAGTCATCACCTCTCAGCAAAACACCAGGGATGACAGGGGACAAACCAAAGCTATTCTGAAGATGGAGGGCACACGTATGTACATGTATACATGCCATAAGCTGATAACTTTGCCTGAAGTTTTCTTTTTGTGAGTTAATGTATTCCATTGACTGCGCTGTAACATGGTTTTACAGTTCACCTAAATAGCTATCTAAAAAAAAAATATATATATATATATATGTATATATAATATTTATAGCCAGAGAGACTTATTTGGCAAATCTATTAGTCTACTACAACAAGGGCAAAGGAGTAAAAATGAAATTCTGACTCACTGCCCATGATGTTGTTCAGATGTGTGTTTTACTCAAGGTTGCAACATACTGCATATGGGTTGCTGTCTCTCCCTAAGGCAGAGCTGTGTTCCTCCTCCCTTTGATAAAAGTGCTTTTTGTTCTAGAAGACTGCATTTTTATTTTTATAGACATTACAATAGAAATATATCTTATAAAGGACTTGTATAGAGGAGAAAGCAGTAGTTTTATGATAATAATGTTGGCTTCAGGTCTACAAATACAGTGTACTTGTAAAGGAGATTTATTTTATTCAGCCTAATGAAACCAATGGAATCTTTACAGGACCTTGTAGAGCAGGATTGGACTCTGTTCTGAATTCAATCACATGTTCCGCGCATGCTAGAATGATCATTTTCACATTTATTCAGAGGCAGTCATAGCAGATTATGAATCAAAAGCAGCTACTGTAAATAACAGAGCAAATGAATACCCCCATGTTCCCCAATACTCTTAAAAGTTCCTGTAATCTCATGAAATTGAAATTCCTGTTACAAAAATAAATATGGAACTTCATGCAGCTGATAATATCTGATTATGGGAATGTGCATTTTGTACTGAATGACCAAGATTTTTTTCCTCGTTATCTTTATAAGTCCTATACTATGACAAGGCATGCATCGTGTTGCATGAAGAAGCAGGATATGTAACATTATTACTTCTAAAATACATCCCATGGGTATGGTAAGTGATATGGCTCTATCCTATCACTTCAAAGATTCAGTGATATGTCCAACATTTACATCTTTTTGTGTTCACCTTTTCTTCAATATATATATATAAAATTCTTTATTGATGCAGTGTTAGATCACAGAAATGGCTGTTCATTTTTTTGCCTGATAAGCCTGTGATTTATTGCAAAGAATCAAATATTTATTAATCATTTGAGCTCAGGATATGAAATAATTTTTCAAGTTGTCCAGCTGAGCCCATCCAGTTAAATTTTCCCATCAATTGTAAGAGATGGTATAAACTTGGCCCTGAATGTCAATCTGTCTTCAGGAACAGTTTTAATTTCAGTCTCAACCTCTGCATCAATGCTTAGACAGTGAGTTATGAATTTTCAGTCTCCTAGTAGGACAAGTCCTTCACAAGTTCATTTCTGGCATCAGAAGTAAGATCAAAAAGAATTTTCGTAGTTTGATAAAATGTCTGCAATTAAAAAAAATAAAATAAAAAACCTCACTAGATATTTTTTCCTGATCTGGACCTTTTATGTCATGGGGGATTCACTAGAATATCAAGCATATCTGTGATTAACTGTATTTTTCTTCGGTTTTAGAGATAACACTTTTCTGTAGTGGAAATGAATTTGTATCATCAGAGTGGGAATCCTTGCAAGAAAACTCATTGCTTTAATAATTCCCATGGGCCAATACAAATACCATTATCAACCTCATTTCTGAAGTGATAGTTTTAATGTTAAGAAACACCATTAGTACCTGATTCAATGCCAGACCAACATGGAAACCAATCAGTTAAGTACGTTGCTTTAAACTGATCAAACTAAGAAGACAAGGATTTTCCTGAAGTAGATTTGGATTATGCTACTCCAAAGGGAGACACAGTCCAGTGATAAGTTTTGGGTAAGGAAATAAAAAATCATTTCTGTAAAGCTTCTGGAGAAGTTCTGGACCTGCTGTTACAGGAAACCAGAAGTTCTTAACATAAGTCGATGTACCTAAGTGAAATGTTCCTTTATGGAAAGCTTGGATTTCATAATAATTTCAACTGTACTATGCACCAGTATTCTGGCAGAATGACATTTCTAATGAAATATCATGTTTTGCTTTGCAAATTATATGATAAAATATTACAGAGAAATATATCTTTTGAACATCAGGTTATTTCTTTTCATAATATTTTTTCCAGTTATTTTTTCAAATACTGATCCATTTTCTGGTTCTCATACACCAAAAACCCCACAACATAAAGTACTGTTTATAATTAAGAGATAAAAATTAAATAACCATTTATAAATGAAGTTATAGCAGATTAGAGAGGGAAAATATCTTACTTTTAACTTTGTTCGGTTTGTTTTTGGTTTGGTTTTTCTTTGCATTTAAGTCTTTAGATTCAGAACAAGATCAACAACTGACTACCCAATTTTATGGCACAGATTACTAACCAAGTTAATTTCTTATAATATCATTTACTGAGTAACATTTTTTTTTTTTAAAAAATGGGGTTATATCCAAAATAATTCTATTTACCTATGGAATTCTATACCTATGGAAAGCAAAAACTCGCATATCTTCTCCAATTCTAATTTTACAGCCCATATGCCAGTCTATAGTCTGTAAGATTAGTATTATCTTCATAAAGTAAAATTAGAAGGCAATATAAAATATTGAAACAAGGGAAAACAAGGCTTCTGGAATCCTTGAGTCTTGGAATAGAATAGAGTAGAATACTGTAGAATAGAATATTTCTGTGGAAAGTGACCTACCGAGATCATCTAGTCCAACTTCATGACCAGTTCAGAGCTGACCAAAAGTCAAAGCATGTTGTTAAGGGCATTGTCCAAACAACTCTTAAACATTGACAGGTCTGGGGCATCGACCACCTCTTGAGGAACCCTGTTCCACCCTCTCAGTAAAGAAACGCTTCCTTATGTCCAGTCTAAACCTCTTTGGGTGCAGCTTTATTGCAAGACTTTTCTAATTTAAAGAAGCACAAACTTTTGCCCTACTCTGAGCTGACTTTCTATCTTTAATAATAATAATAATGCTAAATTTTATCTATATTCATATTTTATTATGGTGGTGGTGTTATTGTTTTCTGCTTCCTAGTTTTGGCTAGCTCTATCTACTTCAAAATTCACTGCAGTGATCCACATCACCTAAAGATTGTTTTCTGAGAATGAATGTTCTGTATGAATTTTGGGCATCAGACAGCAAAAAGAGTTGTCGATGACTGTACCATCATCACTGCGAAAGTGCAGCTGTTGATGAGCACTGTGTTGTTCTTTCAGAAAAGAGACTATTGTATTTCCAAAGAACCCATGGCCTGGGTGAGCAAATTGCTCCAGTAACATTAAGCGTTTTGAAGCAGCTTAGGCACAATGCAGGAGCGCTCCATCAGTTCAGGAACCTCTTGGCTGAATTCTGCCAGGGGTAGCGACCTCAGGCAGGGATCTGCTGTCATCTCTCCTTCTGCCACTTTCTGTTACACTCCAGACAGCTGCTCCCTTCACCCTCTGATCAGTCATGCTTTCTAGTTCTGAAAGCAAGTTGAATCGTCCTAGACAAACCCAACAAGCCTCTCTTCTAAATAAATAAAAATAAAAGTGTGACTCGGCGTATCTTTTCACACCACATTCTTGGCAACTTCTTCTGTCTGTGTGACTGCACATTCATATGCAGATGACTGCACCCTACCTCTGCCTGTCTGTAAAACAAAACCTTGGAAATGTTTTAGCATACACATGTGTATGCTAAATGTAGAAAGTCTGATTGACACAGGCTCTGTCATACTGTAGACACCTATGTTAGTGGACAAATCAGAGCAGCTTCAGCTTCCTGTAATGACTGTCTCCTTCTGACCCTGTAGAAAGCAGTCAGTGCTCACAAACCTCTCTATAAGTTTTTGTTCCATGCTTGAAAAGGAGCGGGAAGGTTTGGTACCAGAAGTCAATAATTATATACTGTTTAGACTAATGTTCACATGTGGAACCGAAAGGCTGTGCCTGCCTCTGACGTGGGGTTTGCACTGGCTCATAAGCCTGTGAAGGGGACAGGTCCTGGTTCCCATTCCCATCTGTTTTATGTTTTGGGGTTTTGGCATATTAATGGATTATGTGATTTGAAAGAATTTTGTTTTATGGCATTTATGCTTTTTTGGATTTGAGAGATTTAGCAGGTAATTGTTTTTCCCAGACTTAGCAGGACTTTTTCCTATATAGAGATTCTTCAATACAGTTAAATAGTTCTTTGTGTAAGTTATTTGTAATCCTGGTAAGTCTGGTTTATTTTCCCAGACAGTTATGTAGCTATGCAAAATTTAATAGCATACCTTTCCTCTTTGCAGCCACATAAATAATCAGTTTTATTAACAATTTGATAACGTTGTATCATCTCACACACTAACAAAAGAGAAAACCTGATAGTATCAAATACTATTTACGGCTAACATGCTTGCTATATATGCAAGACATTGCTCTTTAGAGAAAAAAACTTTACTCTTTTCCTAAGCTTCCAGTGTGTTCAGACAGAAAAATGTTTAGAATAGGGGAGTTTTGCTGTAATGGGATATGCTCATAGTAATGTTTTTCAGTTACCTAGAGTGCTTATAAGTTTGCATGTTTCAGACTAGCGGTGGTCCTGGGTGTACAGGAGAAATAAAAAATTGTGAAAACCAGAAAAACCAAAAGGCTGTGGTGGTTGACCATGCTCTGGGCAGGGAGTTGGACTAGGTGGTCTCAGAAGGTGCCTTCCATCTTCAGTAGTTCTGTGACTGTACAGGTCTTAAGCTCAAGGTATATATATGAGCAAATTATTTTTCTCAATAAATATTTTTTTTTCTGTAGAAAGAACGGTGATTCTGTATTTCATGATAGCTGAAAAGGAATTCCCCTATTTAAAGTTTATTGCTTATTATGCTTTGAAGAGAAAACTTGCATTTAAAGGTTTTAGCTTAAGAGAAGGAGGAGAAAACATAAGACATAAGAAATTTTTCATCTGTTGTATTTACCACTGCTGCAATAATCCAGATCTAACTCTCCCTTGGAATTAGCACACCCCCAGCATGATCTCCATTTGAACATGGAGTGATGATAATCGTTGTGATTTGCATCTGACAGCTGGGATTATCCCCAAGGAGTTCAGTCTGGAGCCAGTGTCTCGAAAGGACTGATGACCACTAAAACAATGGCTTTATTAAATTCAAAGGGGAAAAAAAGCCAATGTTTTACTAGTGACCATTTAATCTGGGAAGAAAGCAGCATTGAAACTCTCACCCTCTCTTCATCATGCAATTACACTTTTGACAAACTGTTGGTTCCAGTTGCCTTATAAGGCTCCAACAAAAATATCATCCAGCCAGCCCAGGATATTTTTGTCAGCTTTTAAAAGCTCATTCAGCTCCACTGTAGGATTAACTATGTTTTCGTGAATAGCAGGGAAGTCTTGAACTAGCTAAGGACTTATAAATCCATTTAATCCCTCAGTAAAACACAGCCTCCTCACCTTTTTCTGATGAGCATAGAATGTCAGACGATTGACTACATGTGACTGAACCAAGTTGAAAAGTATTTTTATCATTAAGTTTTAAATTTTATCCATAAACTAAGTGTACAACGTGTGGAACAAAAGGGTTTTCCGATCATGAGTATATTTACATTTATGAGGCAACATTGGTTTTGCTGAGATCACATTGTGAAACTATGGAGCCAGAACTGAATCTAGCATTTCCATAGTTCCTCTTCAGTCAGAGAAATATCACAGATATAAACCAGACAACGATCTGATGAAACACAAAGAGAGAGAAATAAAACAAGGTGCTGTCACTTTTATCTTTGCCTATTTTGCTTTTAAAATACTACTGCACTACACTCCTACACACACAGATTATTTATTAGAATGATGAACAACAAAAGAATGATGCATAAACATAAGAGCAAGTAGGGTTATTTGGTAAAGACCTCTGATTTTCATTTCCCCTAAACTCACATTTTACCAGACTCACACAAATTCAGAAAAAATGAATGCTTCCATGTATTTTTCAAAATATTGATTATATTTTGCTATTTTTAGAGAAAAAAAATACTAAAAGTAGGGCACTAAACATAAAACCAAATAAAACCTTCTGCGGGCAGATTGTGCTTATAAAGCCATGATAAAGGAATGGAGTACCATCAATAGTTGAGTGAAATATTTAATTGGAACCATGAGTATGTTAATAGGTATGGCTGTGACTCTCTTCAGCAGAAGTTAATAAAGATGAGTCAGGTGATACACTAGATTTCACTATGGACACTAACGTGTGTCTGTTTCTTTACTGTTATATTGTTCCTGAAGAACTTGCCTAGGAAACTGCTGCTCCCATCTGCCTGATCTAAGGGAAAAGGCAAAAGAAAAGTAGAAAGCATATCTGTCATTTGATTTAATAAGATCAGACTATGCAATTTGGGAGCAAGCTCCTGAACTTCATTAGCTCTGATGATAGCTCCACTAACAGATATTTACAGGTGCTCTGAGGAAGCAAAAGGAAAAATTAAGACAAAAAAAACCCCAACTATGATATGCAAGGAAACACACTGTGGTTTTAGAAAACGTTGATTTTGATCTGAAAAAGCCAGATCTGAAAATTCAGAGAGCACCTGAGAGTTATTGGTTTAGAGTAAATTAAAAAACAAAAAAAAGGGGGGAAAAAAAAAAGAAAGAAAGGATAATTTAAGATGGGATGCATCTCCTCTAACTGCAGTTGTCTATAATTTAGACAGGCTTATCTACTGATCTAAGCTATAACACACTAGGAGTTAAAAACCTTCAGAGTCATTAACTTACAAAATTATAGACATCGTTTACGATAGAATTAATTCCTTCTGATCGCATTCACCTCTCATGGGTGCCCACTGGAGAATCCTAAACATCAGGCTTACACTGGGCACCAGTCATCAGTCGACATTTCAATCCAGAGATGGATTTCATGCTACACACCCAACAAAAGAATCAAACAGGTTATCACAGTGTCACAATGATTTATACAGTGGATTGATGTCAACAATGAAAATTGTTCTCAACTGATGAATCTAAGTACACATACAGAAACCAACATAAAGGAAATTAATTTTCCTAGTAGTAATATAAAACCTCACAAGCTCTCTGAGTACATTGATTGTTCCAATCGTGCAAGTCATCAGGTCACAACAGTTTTAGCCTATAAGGACACATAGATTCTATTATTATGGCTATTCCTAGTAAGGCCATAATATAGTCATACATACTGATATTCTGTGAAACAGAGATCTTTTCCTTAAAAATAAAAATTGGAAAGAAATTAATTTTGTTTAAATTGTCTTAGATCCCTCTAATGCCAATTATCCAATTAAATCAAGTGAAAAGGAAAAATATAATCTGCTTGATATTATTATTTTTTAAAATCTAAACATTGTCACTTTTTTCAAAATAATAGTAATCTGAATTGTTCAGGAATGATAATGTCCATTTACATTCAACCTCAATGTATTTTTAATAACTTCCATAAAAGTATCATTCAGCAATTTGCAGAACAAATAAACATTAAAGCTTTTTTGAAACATCCAGATTTCTGCAGTGTTGGAAGAACAGCTGGCAGTCAGCTGATTTTACCTAGTTAAATACAATATGTCAGGGGCAGATGCAGAGTTTAATTGCTATGGGGGTGATAGAGAAAGAAGGTTTTCTCCAAAAAGGCAGCTGATCCAAAATCAAATGTTTCAAAGTCAGCTGTAAACCCTGAAAAAAAGTCCATACAGAAGACAAAGAACTTACAACGGTAATGAGCTGGACTGAGTGGATATGAAATGGAACAGAAAAATACCTTTCTATAGGTGCAATATGAAAGTTCAGTGCAGATGGTTGCCCAAATTGAAGGCCTTAATGTGTTATTTCTGGTACACACCAAGTATTCTTACCTGATCTTTACATTGGCACTCAGAATTCCCAATATTACTAGAAGAAAAATAACAGCATTTTTTTTGTAATGGACACAATTATAAGGCTTGCACCAACATGCCCTCCACACGAAACTACTGGGATATAGAACTTATTATGGTAGACGAAGGATATCTCAAAAGCTGTGAGCAACATCGAAAGGCTGTGTAAAGAAATGTGTTCGCATCATTGCTGAGTGTCAAGAAAGGTGCTCCAGTGAGACGTCCTGCAGGTGGGAAGACTCTCACAGAAGCTGTTGCACACAGGGTTTGCAGCCAGCAGAGCAGCGGTAAATCTCCCACGCACAGGGGGCTTAGCCCTGCTCATTGAACCCTTCCAGTGCCAGAACTGCCAGTCAGGGTCAGCCAAGAGTAGATGAAGGAGGGACTGAAAATATAGGTAGAAAAAACAAGAACCCTGTAAGCTGAGCTACATTATGTTGGTGGAACATAAAATAAGGGTGAAACATGCTCTCTTCTGATCTAAAGATGAGAAACAGAAGGGAAGAGGCTGGAGAACAGAAAGGTAAGGATGAACACATCACTGTGAAACATGGGAGACCATTTCGCTTGTGTAGCTATATGTAAAGCATTTCAAGCAATTTTAATTTCTCAAAAGGGAAATAAAATAAATCTGTTATTAAATTTATATGAGAACCTAACAAGCTAGCAGAAGACCCCCCAGTGATTTACATTAGATGCTCTTATTATCCATGGATCACTGACATGATAGAGTGTAATGACATTCGAAAGAGTACTTGGAGACCACTATTTTGTGTCAATGAGCAGTTAAGAAGCCCTTAGCTTTTTGGATCCTCGGTTTATTGTGTCAGTCTGTGGAGAAACAGACACTAAAGGCAGCAATATCTCCATATGATGAAGCCAACTGGCATCCTAACAGCATGCCTGCTCATATTGTACTCGGAAGGGCTTTTTATTCGTGGCTAGCTCTGTGTGAAATAATCCTATTTTTCATGATATTGCTGTGTGTCCATCTTCTGGAATATTAATATATAGCTTTGAATTTAATCTACTCTGTATGTAGAACCACTGAGTTTTTAATTCAGACTTCTCAAAAATAGACTTAACTGCAGTGTAGGAATATGTGTTAATGACTGATTCTTTGAATTTCAAAATTAATGTGAATAATCCAGCATTTTTAAACTGCCATATTCACTACAGTTACGTTCACTTACTGTCCTTAATTTTTAAGAGGAGGTGCTAGCCTCATTCACCAGCTTGTTAGATTTGCAAACAGCCACCTTCAGGCTTTGCTGGTGTTGACACTCATAGTATTAAAAAACTCTTTGAAATCATCTGCAAAGTCTTTCCACTACCATCCTTTTAATCCTTTCCTAGAAATTGTACTCTGTCATAACACCAGAATATTTGCCTTTAATCGTGCCAGGGCTGGTGATGACTGATATTAGCAAGTGAGCAAAACATTCACTATACTTGTAGTGGGTTTGCATGGCAAGGTTTTGGTAGCAGGGGGGCTATAGGGGTGGCTTCTGTAAGAAGATGCCAGAAGCTTCCCCCATGTCCAATGGAGCCAATGCCAGCCGGCTCCAAGCGGGACGCACTGCTGCCCAAGGCTGAGCCCATCAGTGATGGTGGTAGCACCTCTGGGATAGCATATTAAGGAGGGAAAAAACCCAAAAATGTCTGCACCAGTGGAAAAGAGGAGTGAGACTGTGTGAAAGCAGGAGCCCTGCAGCCCCCCAGCTCAGAAGAGAGGTTCCCTGGCAGCCCCTGGCATGGCACACGGTGAGGCAGCTGTGCCCTCAGCCCAGGGAGCCCATGGTGGGGCAGATCCCCACCTGCGGTCCCTGGAGGACCCCACGCCAGAGCAGGGCAGAGTGTGAGGAGTCCTGCCCCTGCAGAGGAAGGAGCAGCAGGGACAGCTGTGAGGGACTGACCCCAGCCCCATTCCCTGTCCCTGCACTGCTGTGCTGGAAGAGGGAGAGAGATTGGGAATTAAGTTAAACCCGGGAAGAAGAGAGGGGTGGGGGGAATGCGATTTTTCTAATTTGAATGGTAATGAAACAAACTGATTTCCCCAAGTTGTCTGTTTTGCCCATAACAGTAACTGCCGAGTGACCCTGTCCTTAGCTCAACCCATGAGCCTTTTGTTATGTTTTCTCTCCCCTGTCCAGTTGAGGAGGGGAGTGACAGAGCAGCTTTGGTGGTCACCTGGCATTCAGCCAGAGTCAAACCACCACAATTTTCTTATTTTCCACTCTGTTCAATTGTTGTCCTGCTTGATTTTCTAAAATTTTCAGCGCTACCAGGGAAATTGTATTTGCTCTATGTTTGTACAGCTTCTAGTGCTGTGAGATATATTGCTTCCTGACCATGGTTGTTAAGTAATATCACAGTATATCATCAAAATAATAGTCTGTCTCACTGAAAGGGCTGCTCATTCAAACATCTGTGTTGCCCTGACATTGTGAAATCCTGCCTCCAGAATCCTGGCCTGAGATGCCAGATGTTTTCTCTGCAGTTGTTCCAGCCAGCAAAACAGTCCTGGTGCACTGTTTATTTTCATCCATGTTCATTCAGAGTCTTAAATAACAAAAGACAGTGTCTAAAATAATTGGTATTCCCTACCAGTCAAAGCCTTTGGGAGTAAATTCTTTCCATTGATATAGGAGGTCTGAGATAAACCCCGGTATCCAGGGAATGTAGAGCTATTACACCTGTAGGATATCTCTCTGGAAATCATTGTCATTCTTTTATTAGTGACTAGTTTCATAGCAATACATTACGTACAAGTGCTTGGTATACATTACTTAATTTATCTGATGATCATTACTGAAGCATGTCAAAGGACAGTTATGAAACATTTAAGTAATGTAGGTAAGATGTTTCCTATGGTCAAAAAAAGATGCAGGAACGAAAATATTTTGAACTGATTGACAGAATTGTTCAGAACACAGAACCAGTCTTGTAAAAGTAGCTGAATAAAAATAGGTCTATCATAAGTAGGAAGAGCTTTTGGTGGGATAATTAAGCAGCAATGTTTTCATGTCAAGAAGATATCAACCATTTCTATTTAAACAATAAACCTGTGATTCTGCCTGCCTCACTTATTTTTGTCCTTTTTAATTATTGGAACATGGCATCACTGCTCATGGTGTAATAAAGGGTACTACAATTCTCCCAATTTCAGGCCCTACTGGAAAATTATTTATTATTTGATTTCTTTAATTTTCTAGTGAATTTTATGTCTGTATTCCCATCTACATAATTCCTTATCTGGATAATGTTTAGTACAGAGGTGAAAATAACTCCCATATAAGATTGTTTTTGCATAGGCCAGGTTGAGTTCTCATGTTCTGCTCCTTTGCAAATTTGGGGTTTTTTTTTTTGACAACGAAACAACTTAAATAGATGAGAGATACAGGTGCAAAGACACCTAATAGTGTCTATCTAAAACAGCATTTCCTCCTGGTTTGGGGGTACAAAATGCAATACTGTTTCATCCTTTCTTTTTCACTGATAGCAAAAAATGTGCCATGATGCCACAACATACTGAGATTAAATTCAGCATTTTGGATAAGGACAGATTTTCAGTGCTGGTAGTGATGGCGGGGATCTTCTTTCTTTAAACACTTAATGTGTTTTCTTAGACAATCTTACTGAAATCTTTTCCCTTGATGAATAATTAATTGAGGATTTCAACCTGTAATGGAAGTTCTATTGTGAAATTTTGCTTTATGTTGTGATACGTGACTTCTCTCTTCATCTTCTGTCTCCTTTCCAAGATTCTTCATCCCTGCCCTCCAACATGCACATACATCTGGAGATCTACATGCATGAGACCTCCATATCTTATCAGGGAAGGTCTGAATGACACGTGCTGGAGAAAGAGATTGGATCATACTGAAAAAGTAAATCCAAGTATTGAAGAGCAGCTCTAAGACTGGTTAAAGACTGGTTACAGGCAATGACAGAAGAGAAGAAGCACTGATTTCATGATAATGTGACATTATTGCCACCTAATTATTTGTGTAATATCGTTGGCACTCATAGATGAAACCTGTTATAGGATATTGGCATACTTCCTATTACAGTCTGGATGGTGATGCTGACAGTGCTGAAGGATATGTAGCTTCTCAAAATGTTCTGCAGTACAGTTATTTCTCATAGCCATGACTCATTCAACACCATTATTAATTATCTATCTGTTATAGAGAAGAACATAACCATGTGAACAGTAACATTATGAATACTGGTAAGCAAGATAAGTTTTGTAAAAAAAGTAAAAGAAGGAACAACAAGCAAGAATTTTTGCCCTTTTCCCCTAGTGGCCATCAGCTCTGTGGTTTAATTTCTCCCAGCTTTATGGACAATTGAACTCTACGCTTCTTTACCTGAGCACTATGGACATTAAAAATATATATATAGAGAGAGATCAGAGATCCAGGTGCAAAGGCATTGGGACTTTCAACTGTGAAACTGCTGAAACTATTCCATGGGGCAAAGTGAAAAGTTAACTTGACTTTTTTGAAGATTGAGTACCTAGGCTCTGTCAAGAGCATCCACGGGCTATCACCATTTTGTTTACTGTGTGACATCAAATAAAGTTGGTTTGTTGAAGTATTGACAATTTTCATCATTTGCATTAAACTGTACTCCATCTTACAGACATTCAAGGTGTTCAGCACTACTTCCCTCATGTGTATATACTGTCCAAATAACACACAGCAATGTATGTCATGAAAACCAAGAGCCATTGTTTGTGCCAAAGGGCAAGCAGATATGCTGTTCTAAATGTTAGCCTATTAGGCTGAAAAAGCTGTAAGGTGCTGCTTCTCACTGTCTCCAGTATCCCTTTGCCAATAGGTTTAAGGCGCAGAAATGCTTGCTAGTCACTAATGAGACAAGTATCTTCTAGTCTGGTGCAGCACACTATACATTCCACAATTAACAGAATGCGAATCAACACATATCCTGACAACCTTTTTCGTTACTGCTGCTACTGCAGGTTCCCTTTACTTCATTTAACTCTGAGTAAAAAGCTATCAGGGATATGAAAGTGGTGAGGTTTTGCTTCTGTATTTCTCTGTTCTGCAAACAAAGGTATTGGGCAAGCATAGCAAAAAACGTGATTGAAGAGAGAGCAACTACGATATTCTACATTCATGTTTTAAGCTTCTGAGCACCATCTCAGAAAGATATCATCTGCTTAAAGTTAAGTTAATTTTTGCTTTGGGCAAGAGTTAATGATTATTTTTGTAGCCTGCACACTTTATACTTGGCCAGTCCGGCTGAATTTCTTTCAGCCATTGTTTATTGAGGAATACGTGACCAATGTATTACAAAACAAAATATTAGCATATGCTGTTTACAGTTATCACTTCTGCAGAATAACATCCAGAAGACTAATTTCCTCTGTACACGTTCTTAAAAGTAGTAAGGTTTTTCTGCATTGTACTCTCCTAAACAAGGTCTTTACAATTCTGCTATTAAAGGACAGAAACAGCAGAACCATTTTCAGGCTCCATTCTAAGCATTATTCCTCTTTTTGTTTTCTAAAGTAGCTAGATTAGAGATGCCACAGTATCTCATGCAGCCTCATAGTGGTTGTTTGCAAGATGGTGCATCAGATACTCTTTACAATTACCCTTATGAGGTGGAAATTTTACTTTTTGCACTGACCCAGACATTTTTCTGAATGTATCTGATAACTTGCAGTTCCTTCAGAATTTGTCCTTGAACCACCAATGGTTAGTATTGGAAGATTGTTTTTCTCACTGGAGGCACACAATCTTCCAGTTCTCTGTGCTGTGCTTTCTGAGACTATCCAACTTGTATAAGCTTCCTGAAGTGCTGTAACTCTCTGGCACCTTAGAAGTTGCAACATCAACTGCAGATTTGGGGGTCAGTTCTGCTTCCATCAAAGACTGCTTCTGGATTGAATTATTTTGTATAATACTCACTAACCATTCTCTTAATGCATCAGTTAAACTCCCTCCAAACTGGCAATGCTCATTTAATTGCTTTAATCCAGTCACATATTCAGTAAATGTTTCATTTTCTTGATTCTATCTATAAAAGCATAAATGCTTTGCAATCACAAGTGGCTTTGGGGATAGGTAATTTTGCAGAATTTCCACAGTCTCAGCAAAAGTTTTGTCTTTTGCTTTAATAGCGTCTGTAAGGCTGTGCTACAGGATACAGTTTTGGTGACCATTACACTCAGCAAAACAGACATCTTTTACATAATACTGATATCATAAAATAAAGTTCAAGTCTTCCAGTACAGGCAGCAGAATCCTTCATTGAACTATCTTGTTCAAAATAACTACACTTTACTCTCTCATCCACTCCAGAGAATAAAATCATTCTTAGCACAAGTGTTGCAGGCTGATGGCTTTGTATCACCCACCTGGACAAGCACCTTCTGTTTCAGTGTATTCTTTCATATAAAGCTGTTCTTGTTTCTAGTCTTTGATTTCTGGGATATCAAGAATGGGAGAAATAAAAAGGCTACCTTAATGATCTAGAAAAGTGGTGTGTTGCTAGTCTGATGGACTTCTCATAGCTACTGTATGGGAAACACAGAAGGTTACTCCTTGAGGTAGTACTTCTAAACACTCCAGGCATGCCTCATCATAATTACTTGATCACATCCAATGTTAACCTCAGAAGCTGCATATTCAGTGCTCAGGACAAGGGAAATCTGGTGATGAACCTGGATTTTGGAATAAAGGATGAAGTAAGATATTAGATGTTACTCTTCTTGTGTGTACCCAGCGTGAGGTGCAGGGCCTGGGATGCATATGCTTACAAGTACAACTGAAATGAGGGATGCTGTCACACTACACACTGCTGAGTAACTTGACCAGACTGGTGGACAAAGCCAAGTCAGTGATGGGCATTCACACTGAAGAACTGGGAAGATTTCAGTCTGTGGACCTCAGAATACAATCAAATTACAGCTTTTAATGAAAGTCTGGAATTCATTAACAGTACAGTTGCCATCCAGATAATCAGTTAACATGGTTTTTAGATAACACACATGGCAGGATTCAGCATCTCATTGATGACAGCTACCTTTACTTAGCTGCATGAGCTGGGTGTCAAAGTTCCCCTTACAACTGAAGAAAATGCCCAGCAGCAGAGTTTAGGGGATAATTCAGGTGACCAGTTACAGACATGACAGCTTGTTCAGCTTGCCTACACGTAAGCATTGATTGCCCTGTGAAGTTCCTTGTTCTAGCTGATTCTGTCAGGAGCAACACCTATGACTCAGGTTCTCCAGGATATTTGGAGGAACCGCTGGAGAGCTGTTGATTTAAGGGACTTTAGGTGGCATTAAATCTGTATGGTTTGGCAGCTAAACTGAATTCTGGACGTCTACTTTAAAGTGAGGTAAACAGCTCTCTGCATTCCACCAACTGTATTAAATGAATCTCCATTGACTATAGTGAGACCATCAATCAACCTGTCTTCAGAAACTTAGTTTGGTGTCTTATCCTGTGAGCAGAATACCTTTGTGGCCATCTGCTCTCATGCAGTAACCCAATCAGCTGTTTCTGTCCTTAGCTTTTTAATGTCCCATCTTTAAAATTATGATGATGATGCTCCTTCTGAAATCCATTGTGAAAATGAAGAATGGTCAAACACTGTAGTGAGGCACATTGTATCGGAGCACAAGAAGGAAAAAAATAATTACCTCTTTAGTACGGGTTTTAATAGTCTTCAATGTATGGGGCATGACACAATGCAACAAGTGACAAAACACCTTTCTTCATATGAGTTGAATAAGGCAGGGACAGTATCAAAAAGAAGTATATGGTCAAATATTAATGATTCAGTTACAGTTCATGAACAGAACAGACAGACTATGCAGGCAACCATCACTGTGGCATATCCTAATTCTGAGTCATGCTTTTCCAGCCTTAGTAACATTTTAAATGTACTTTTTTTACATATTTTATGTACAGAACATTTACGGTTACATAAAACCTCCTTTACTTCCCTGTTTTCCCCTCACAAAAAAACTAGGCCAGTAGAATTTTGTAATATTATTTCTTAAACTATTACTAAGAACAACAGACTGAAAATTCAGACTATATCCATATTGTTTTCAACAATATTCTTTTGGCCTGAAAAATGCATCTGCTTCCTCATCTCTTATTACCACCTGCCCTATGAAAAAAAAAACAAACACCAAAACCCCAGAGGTTTGGTTGAACCAAACCAAAGATATTCATATTTGAAAATAATTGTTTTACTGTGTGATGTCATGCAGAAAATGTTATGATGCTGGAAACAGATATATTTCTGACCTGTTTGAAAACAGCTGTGATTACTTTCATGGTGCAAATTGATGCTATGAAGGACCACAAGTCAGTAAAATCTTCACTTCTTCCATTGCAGAAGGGCCAGATCTGCCCACATTAACTCATGGCACATGTTTATCTGGTCCATCCATAAAAAATGTCCAGTGAGAGAGACACCATTTGTCATGAAAAGAATAATAATTTTATTCTTTGTCTTCATCTAGCATAAGCCACAGGACATCTTCATGCCTACAGCCTGAGTAGACCTATAGGCATCAGCAATGTATGTACGTATCTGCAGCTAACCACATTTGTCTTAAGGCTTTTCTTATAAACAAACTTATTTTTGAACATGATTAGTCTGATTTATTTCATAGAACTACCTTAAAATACGATAAATTGAGCCACTGACTACTGGGTCAGTGTGCAATGGGTGTAAAAGGAGAAAAGGGAAAGTAGGTCAGGTAGAAGAGTCTTCATGGAACTGCTGATAAATTCAGTCCCCAATGCTCAATTGATTTTCATCCTATTGCCTTCTTAGATTGTCTGAGACTTTCTGAATCTTACTGATACCTAAAACTATTCTGCTTAAAAATAGGTTGACAGCTAGAAAGACCTCTCCATATAAACAATGCTGTTTTACCTCATATTATCACAGTTTGATTTTTAAAAGTTTTAAAATAAGTAAGTTTGAGGTGTTTTTCTTTAATTATCCAAAATGAAGTTATAGTATTAATTCAATCAATAATTCTCACTCCTACAGTGTGACTGTCTTGAACAAAGCTGAACAAAGCCAAACTGTGGCTGAATTGTCTGTGTAACCAGCAGGCCACTTCTTCATCATGGAATCAATGGTGTGACAGAAGGTCTTTACCTCCCTTTTCTTCCATCCCTCAAATAAACTTTCTCCCAAGGGAAAAGGTGCATACTTCACCCTACATTTCTGAGACTGAATATATTAGTATAAATCGACCCTAACGTCAAAATTAAGCTGAAAGACCAGTGCAGGCATTACTGGGTGCAGGTTTTTTTTCTGGCCTGTGCCTAGCATAAGACTATTTGTAATAACAGGAGACACATCCTATGGGATTGATAAAATTGAGAAATTCTGATAATTGTCTTAGATTTTTAAGATACTACCTTGTTTAATTAATTAAAGAAATGCTGAAGAATTGTAATACAAATGTTGCAATTTCCTTGAAGATAAATCATAAACTATTTAGAGGCATATATAAAAGCAGTGATTACCCACTTGGACAAGTCTGGGTGTAAGGAGAGACAGAAACAATTCAAGAAAAAAGAGTAAAATTGCACCAAAATATATGGTACCTATCTTTTTTTCTAACTTCAGTACAATGCAGAAGAAAGGATCAAGGTAGAGACAAAAATAAAGATGGCTATATTGTGCCTGTTGAAATGCAGATCAGACATGAAAGTAACATATTTCATCAGGGATTAAGAATCGTCTGAAAGATTTTTAAAGAGGCTTACAGAATATTCAAGATGAAATGACTCAGACTTAGAGGTGGGTCTTGATGGCATCCAGATTTGGGAATGTAAATGATTGCTTTGCCTTAGGTTCCTTTGGCTGTTTGTAATGTCTAAGGCAGTTTGCCATCTAATCTACATAAAACCATTTGTGCCTAATGATTTTGCTATTTGTTACGAGCTAACTGTATCCTACAGTAAAACTGCATCTATTTCTGAAGAATATGCAACGAAATATTATGCCAGCTGCATTTTAGAAGGCTTTATATATTGCTATACATATAGATTTTCCTCCTGACCACTTAGAAAGTTAACAAATTCTTATTCTACTTTCCTGAATCTCTTCTGTTCTTTGTTCTAAGACTTTACTACCTGTCAACTTTTTTTTTTTTTTTTCAAAGAACTAATGAAATACTGGTTTCAATGTGTGTGTGTGGTTTATATCATGAGTATATTTTGTGTAATTCAGCATGGTATTTTCTGAGGTATCTCTTTCACAAGATTTAGTTCAAAGTCAATAGACCCCAGAAAGTCCAAACCCCACTATTCTTTTCTCAGTGCCTTAAAAACTTTAAGGGGTTAAAGTAGTGTCTCTGCAGGATGTGCAATGCTTGTGAACAGAAATCAAGCTGTGTTGTAAGTGTCTATTATTAACCAAGTAGAGGTTTCATTCAAACTTCTAATCCATTTACATGTGTATAAATAGGTTATAATATCTCTCTGGATTTAAACTGAAAGAAACCTTACAGGGTGTGGAAACTTCACTGTGGTTATGACTGGTTTATTTCCTTTACCCCTCACAGCTTCATTATACTACTGTCTATCTGTCCATAGATATTAATGTATGGTATTTTCCTACAGAGGTCTATAAGAATGTGGTTTCAGTAAACTGAGAACAAATGGCTTAAAATTACAATAATAAATAATCATAAGGACCAAAGATCTTTTCTTTTAAAACCGAATCTTGCAACAGCTATACTACTCAATGATGGCTATTGACATCATGAGCTAAAGAAAAACCTGGAATTCAACCTTCCAAAATGTGAAGACTTTGAAATCCAGTCTAATCCAAATTTTGTAGGTCAGCCCCATCTGTACATTATATAAAGATACAAGGAACTAATGAGACTGAAGTGACTAATGCTAGGTGTTGTTTATACCAGATTGCTTCAGTCTGAATCTGTAGATTTCTTTGGCAAAAATATTGTCTACCTTGTTTCTTGATCCACTAATTTCATATAAAGAAAATCATGTGATATCTGATGGAAGGATCCAGAAAATACTGAATTTTGAAAAGGCAGAAGAAGAGTTCTTACATGAAGGCTTTATGTACTGGAAGGTGTAAACACTGTCCAACTGTGGGGCTTTTTTGTAATCAAAGTACAAAAACAGGAGTCCAGTCTTGCTCTAAGATTCACAGAGTGTGCCAGATCTTCTGTGAAAAATGACCACACCTTATGCTGATGAAGAAGTGACAGTGTCAAGCACAAGGACAAGTCCAAGAAACACAGCTGAACACTTTAAGGAAGGCAGGCTGGTTGCAGTAAGGTATTAAAATGTTCCATAACAACCAACAGAGCAGTTACAGCACAATGTTGACAGAAGGTTGGGTTGACTTTTATAAGGTGTGTTGGATGAACACAGCTGGGAAGTAATAACAGCAATAATAACTGCAAGTCCCCCTATGGGCTCTTTAGGCTCTTCCTGCAATCATGGAGCCCTTACCTTGAGTGCAGTGAGAAAATTAGAGATTTGATTGTGAAAAAGAATTGTTTTGCTACTTAAGTTCAGGGAGTTTTTTATAACAGAAAGTCATCAGAGCTGGATTCAGTTAAGGTCGTAGACTTTGCAGTAACCAATCAAGTCCTGGGTCATGAAGTGGTATTCTGACCCTGGCTGGCACAGAAAGCTTTTTTTATATAAAACAGAGAGGTGTGGCATGGATGCTCAGTACAACTGGAAAGCTCAGCAGGAACCAGCCTGGACCCAGGACAAACAGAAGTCTTAACACAACCACCTCTGAGGTGCCGTAAGTGTGTGGAGCAGACATTTTCTTCCATGGGGTATATGACCTGTGAGATGAGAAGCTAACTCTTTCATCCAGATAAACCAGCTTGCCTCTAATCATTTCCCTTCAGGGCAAAGTGAGTGGTACCCTGCTCTTGTCCATGATAACCTCATGGTCAGAGCATTTCAAGACTCAGATCTGGCCACAGCCTGAGAAAGGAATTAGATCACCCATTCCCTTGAGGATTTTTTTTAAAAAAACAATGCTTCAGGCTATTGGTTGCTCTCCAACACTCTCAGTTAAGTTCTTTTCCTACAGGTCTGAATATATTTCAAAATTCAGTACGCAGAGAGAAAAAGCAGAACGACCCCCACTCTGTAGCATAGGGATTAGAATAGTCAACTAGAAGCGGGATTCTTTATGTCCAGTATTGCTGCGGGTTTTGAGATTTTTAGGGGTTGTTGGGGTTTTTATTATTGTTATTATTGTTGTTGTTTTTAAAATGAAATTACTTTTAATACAATGGACTTGTCCTTTAAAGCATATACCTAGCACCCCTACATATACCTATACATATGTCAGTAAATTGTGTCACATGAACACTACTCCGTTCTCACAAGAAGTAGTTCTGGGTTCAGACAAGTACAACAATGAGCTCAGAAGTACATTATGCCTATATAAAAGTAGACCAGACCCTGGTATGTGACCTGAACTCCATAGATATATGCCACTGGCTAGTCTTTTAATACTGTGAACGCTTTCCACCAGACTTTTTTTCTGCCCACAGCTTGCCTGGCTTTTAAGGTCTTCATTCTGAATTTAATCACGAAGCAAACTAAAATGCCAGGATCAGATCAGGCAATGATTTTCAGTTGTATTTGTCCACCCACTCTGCTGTTCAATCTGGGCGCTTTCCAAATTTATCTGCAGAGAGAAATGATGTTTCAACTAAGCTTGGAATACCTAGGAAAAACTGGGGGGAAAAGTGCTTCAAACGTAATAAGCACCAGAAAGAAGTCAGTGGTTTAGATAACAATAAGCTCCACTCTGCCTCCATGGTGTGAGATGGCAAAAAGATAATTTTTTAATATCTTTTCCTATTTATATATTTATTTATGTGTTTTTTTATTTATGTCAGACTGTTAAACTGGCTAAATAAAATGTCACAAGAAATGTGCTAATTTGGGAGAAACAAAGTACCTACTTTGCGTTTACTTAAAGAAACAGGAGTGTATGAGAGAAGGCATTCTTTGTTTACAGTGCTGACACATAAATAAAAAATAGGAGAATAAAAGGTATCGTAAGCATCTGTAGTTTTTAAATGTAAGGGGGAAAGATCTGAATGTTACTCATCAGTTAGAACTTTTCTTAGGATGTGCACCATTCCACAGAGATTTTAAGATTTAACAAAGGAATAATTTATATCTCAGAGAAAAGGCTTCCTCTGAGGAAAAATACTAGTCATTATGATAAATTCCATGTAGCTTAAAAAGGCTTTTTGGATATCTTTTAATAATTTTGGGAAGTTATTAATTACCTTAAAGATGCTATCAATTTTTCCGCAGCTGGAAATTCTAGATGACTTTACAACAGCGAGGTTAAACTTTAGCACTATTGATATTAACTGAGCACCTTCAAGCATCAAGAGTGTTTATTAAAATTCTGGTCATTTTATTAGGTCTCAGACTGATCTTGCAGTATCAAAATTAGCATATTTTTTTCATTGATTGGTTGATTCTTCTACCCAGGGTGAAGTTCTTTGTGTATTTTGTGGCCTAGGCTGTAGTGTAGACCAGCCAAAATTGAGTGAAAGATTCCTTTAGAACTCAAAGTAGAAAAAAATCATAGATAACTCCTAATATTTATAAGAGTGCCATCTTTATTGCATGTGGTGGGGAAAATTACCACAAAGGACGAGGATAAGACTGAAGTACTTAAAGTTTTCATTGCCAGAGTCTTTAACAGTAAGACCAGCTTCACTCTGGGTACTCAGCCCCCTGAGCTGGAAAACAGGGATGAGGAGGAGCAGAACAAATCCCCACAGTCTGCGAGATGATTAGTGACCTGCTGCTCCACTTGGACTTGCACAAGTCTATGGGGCCAGATGGAACCCAGCTGAGGGTACTGAGGGAGCTGGCAGAGGAGCTTGCCAAGGTGCTCTCCATCATTTATCAACAGTCCTGGCAAAGTGGGAAGGTTCCAGAAGGCTGGAGGTTGGCCAGTGTGACACCCATCTACAAGAAGGGCGGGAAGGAGGATCGGGGGAACTACAGGCCCGTCAGCCTGACCTCAGTGCCAGGGAAGGTTACGGAGCAGATCATCCTGAGTGCCATCCCACATCATGTGCAGGGCAACACGGGGATGAGGCCCAGCCAGCCTGGGGTTATGAAAAGCAGGTGCTGCTTGATGAACCTGATCTCCTTCTATGACAAGATGACTCACCTAGTGGCTGAGGGAAAGGCTGTGGATGTTGTCTACCTGGACCTTAGTAAAGCCTTTGACACTGTCTCCCACAGCATTCTCCTTGAGAAACTGGCTGCTCCTGGCTTGGATGGGTGTGCTCTGCCCTGGGTTAACAGCTGGATGGACAGCCGAGCCCAAAGAGTGGTAGGGAATGGAGTTCCATCCAGCTGGCGGCCGGTCACAAGTGGTGTTCCCCAGGGCTCAGTATTGGGGCCAGTCCTGTTTGATATCTTTATCAACAATCTGGATGAAGGGATTGAGTGCATCCTCAGAAAGTTTGCAGATGACATCAAGTTGCAGGGGACAACGCTGACCTGCTTGAGGGCAGGAAGGCTCTGCAGGGGGATCTGGGCAGGCTGGACTGGTGGGCCAAGGCCAGATGCATGAGGTTCAAGATGGTTCAGTGCTAAGTTCTGCACTTGGGTCACAACAACCCCACGCAACGCTACAGACTTGGGGAAAGGTGGCTGGAAAGCTGCCTGGAGGAAAAGGATCTGTGGGGACTTGTTGACGGCCAGCTGAACATGAGCCAGCAGTGTGCCCAGGTGGCCAAGAAAGCCAACAGCATCCTGGTATGTATCTTAATGTATCTGAAACAACGTGCCCAGCAGGACAAGGGCAGTGATTGTCCCCCTGCACTCAGCACCGATGAGGCCACACCTCGAATCCTGTGTTCAGTTCTGGGCCCCTCACTGCAGGAGGGACGCAGAGGTGCTGGAGCGTGTCCAGAGACGGGCAATGGAGCTGGTGATGTGTCTGGAGCACAAGTCTGATGAGGAGCAGCTGAGGGAACTGGGGTGGTTTGGTCAAGAAAAAAGGAGGCTCAGAGGGGACATTATTGCCCTCTACAACTCCCTGACAGGAGGCTGTAGGCAGGTGGGGTCGGTCTCTTCTCCCAGGTAACAAGTGACAGGACAAGAGGCAATGGCCGCAGGTTATGCCAGGGGATGTTTAGATTCAATATTAGGAAAAAAATTCTTCACTGAAGGGATGGTCACGCATTGGAACAGGCTGCCCAGGGAGGTGGTGGAATCGCCTTCCCTGGAGGTGTTTAAAAAACCTGTAGATGTGGTGCTTATTGACATGGTTTAGTGATGGACTTGGCAGTCCTGGGTTAACGGCTGGACTTGATGATTCCAACCTAAACTATTTTATGATTACTATTTACTGAGAGAATGTCATTAGGAAACTTTCCTTCTGCAATAATTTGTTCCTGGTTTATATTATTAATAATAACAGTGCTATTGAGAAATTAATGTATATGTGTTTCATTTTCTTCAGTTTTATTATTGCTAGCCAGTTGTGTATTCCTAATATCAAGTTAATCTGCTTTTTCCTGGAAGTTGGATGATAAATAGGTGCAGCACTTTGAAAAAAGCCTTCTGCACATGCAGAACTCAGCAGTTGCAACATTTCTTACAGGTGACATTCTGAAAGTTAGGTCCATTACCTCAGCAAAGTTAAGAGGAACAAATATTCATAATAACTTTCTCAAAATGCCAAGCAATACAACTTTTTCATAACAAGTATAAACCCAATAGCTCTGTTCCACAGTACTCACAAACTTAGTCTACTGACCCAGTTACAAGAAGATCCAAAATAATTTCTATTTCCAACTACCAGCTGTACAGTTGCCTTAAGAGACTGTTAGTTTTTTCCATTTGGTAAATATTAACACATTAAATTGCCAGATGCTTCTGTGAAGATTCAAGAGGACAAGCAGAATGGAGAGATCATCATTAATCTCCTGGGTCACTTACAGTTAAGTCTGTATTTTCAGTGAACTTTACTGGAGCACGGGACGTGGCTTTGAAACTTTTATTCAGCAAGTGAATAGACTGTATGCTGGATGGAAATTTATAAAAACAATCAGATGCAATTCTAATGAGAAGGCGATTAAAATATTTCACTTCCAAATAATTTAGCTCTGAAGTTCCTTGCTACAAGAAAGAACTGAAACTGGGATTTGGGGACTTAGTTTCTTTATTTCTGTAGTTGCATTTATAGCCCGAGACACCCAAGTTTAAGATTTCTTCTGAGTTAAAAACAGCATTGGGAAAAAATGGCTTCCCTGTCAGATAAATAGCCTAAGTACAGGTTAGTACCTATTATTCATGGTTAGAATAGGGTCTTGGATTAGAGACATTTTCCAACATTGATTGACGTTCTGAGAATTTAACATCAAAATTAGTTTTCTCAGTAACCTTTTCAGTCTCAATAAATTTGAAAAATTCCAGACAAACTATATTCTTACACCTCTTTTTACCCCAGAACAATTGACTATGTCTTAAAATGTCTTACTCTCCCCTAAAAATCATTGCAAAGATTTTAGCAGCAGAAGTATGACTGGTGCACATGGATCTATGCCTCTACAGCACTATGCATATTTATGAGTTTAATGAATTATACCTAGTTGCACTTTTTTTTTTTTTTTTTAAAAAAAAAAAGAAGTATCCTCAGCTAAAGAAAAAACTCTCATTTAGCTCATGGAGCTGATCTAAATTAATCATGGTCTTGTTGCAGAGTCATGAATTATTTCATATTAAGAACTTTCTCTGGATCACATAACTGCATGATAAACAGTAGCCTTTATTGTCATTTATGTGAATGGTCAATAATGAGCCAGCAACATGACTGTACTCTATTATGCAAGCCAGAGGTTCTGTTTCCTCCATTAAAGCATGGATTTAGGAAGCCAGATGTGCATATTGTCACATTTGGGTATCTAAAACCCTATTATAGAATTAATTGCAATTTACTTCCTAAATGAGGCAAATGTAAGTTAATTATTTACATGAATTAAAAGTTTATTAGCATGAACTGTTCCGGAGTTGTGTATCATCCTTTCTTAGGAATCTTTCAGGTGCAAAAAGCGTATCATCCATGTATTTCTTCATATATTAAAAAGCTACATGACTAATTCTGATGCCACCTCTTTCCTGTGGCTTTCATTCTGCATAGGTTTTACCAGCAACTGAGAAATGTTGTAGCTTAAGGACATGCACTTATTATATTTCCTTTAACAAAGAAAACACTAAACATATTTACTACAAATCATGGAGCTAAACCAAACTGCATAACAATAACACACTCCTTTTCAAAGGATATGGAAGTAGGGCTCTTTGAAAGCTGGAAAAACATTGGCAATCAAAAGCTACATGAAAGTAATCTTATTTTTATTACATACAAGGAATTTTTTCCCAGGAGTGCTGATGCCTGCCAGAAAATAAATAAGAAACTAGGATAAAAGAAAGAAGGAAAGATTACTCGAGTTAAACTACTCTGCCAGGTTTTCCTTAGCTACACATACCCTTGAGGAGTTGGGTTTCTTCTGTGTTCAACTACAATTGATCGAAATGGCAACCAATAGACTTTGTTACAACCTACACCACTGTGTCCTTCCATATTCACATTTCTAAGCCTGGTTATAACTCTGAAAGCCACCAGCTGTTGCTTCTTAAAGAACTACAGCCTGGTGCTTGTACTTCAATGATTAGTCCTGAGGTAAAATCAGATTGAGAATAAAAGAAGGAAAATAAATAAACAAAAAAAGATCCTTGTTTGAAATAATAATAATTCTCCTAAACACAAAACCATAAATTTGAATGAATACACATGGGTTTAGTGTTGAAAGGTTTTTGAAAGAACTCGAAATTAAAGACTGTCTGCCAGTAAACCATGGAAGTAGGAATTTTGAAGTCACTGATCTAACTTTGGAACAAGAAGAACAGGGAGCTCTTAGTGAGGAAGAAAGTTACTACAGACAAGGTAAAGCAAGATTTGCATTTTGTTTGTTAAACAAGACAAGAAGCTATTTCCATGTGAAACGCCTCTCTGCTGACCAGGGTTGGTGACTACTGTAGATAAGCAGATAACTAAACTTAGCTACAAGTCTGTTTCTTTGCTCTGGTGTAGTCTGTTCCTGGGGCTAACAGCAAGTGGTGAGTTGTAGCATGTTTTCAGCTAGAAAGGGCTGAAAAGGGACTGCTCCTGCTCCTGCACAGATGCTGACCAGACAACCTCACAGGAGCTGCTGCTTCAAGCAGAGAATTGCTCAGATCGTTGCACAGGGTGGCTTATCCCCACCAAGCCCCCACGCTGTCTCACTCCATGCAGATGCAAGTCTTCCTTTTTCCCAGCCTGCCTGCCCTGCTCCCTCTTGGAGCTCCTCAATGAGCTGCAGTGCAGATAGATTTGTCTCTGAAGGTTATTCATCCCTCAGCAGAGAGCCTGACAGCATGAGTCCTTTGAGGAATTTGGGAAAGCAAGTGTGCAAACAGGCAGGGAGGGCTAGGTACCAGTTGGTGCTCAGTGTCAAAATGCCTGCTACAGCTTTGTGGGCAGGTGTGCAAGTGGAGCCTGTGATGGGAATCCAAGTCAGACAAGGCTCTGAGACAACCAGGAAGAGGAGGGATGTGGCAGAGCTGGACATCAGCTGGGAACCAGGCCAATAAGGCCCATTAGTGTCTTCAGGACCCTGAGTGGGTGTTAAAAAGACTAAATGGGCATCATCCCATCCAGACACCCAGGGTCTGCATTTAGGTGAAATTAGGCATGTTAATTTTTTTTTTTCTTTACATTTCCTATGGTTCTAGTTGGAAAACTCACAAAAGCTGCTATTTCCAGGAAGATTTTCAGGACTTTTTGGCGTTTTCAGAACTACAGAAAGAATTGTTTCCCCCCTCCCCCTGTGATTCAGTATGTCTTCTCATGTTACAAAAACCCTCAATTTGTTCAAGTTCAGTTTGACCTTATGGTCAATTTGGGGTCAGTTCTTATTTTTATCTATGATAGTTTTCCCATGCTTGGTTTAAGGACAGCAGTAAATGATTGAAGCACCTTTTCTAATTGCAACTTCATTTCCATCTAAAGTGAAAGACAGACTCTTACTTGGTGATTACCAGACAAGCAGTTAAAGGAAAGATAGATGGATTCTGTGGTTCCTTAAGGCTTTACTAAATAAGATTGATTTCAGCCCTCTTTTTTTTTTTTTTTTTTTTTTTTTAAAGCTAGTAGATTCTCTTAAATTAAAAAGACCTTATTCCCTTCACATTCACAAAGTAAAGACTGATGTTTCTTCAGCTCTTGGATATAAAACATACATTAAAAAAAACCCCAAAAAACCAAAACCAAAACCAAAACCAAAATGCAACAGAAAAAACAGGCAAGAATTCTCTCATTTTATATAATAGACTGAAAAATGACTTCTGCTTCTGCTAAAGGACTTTATTCAAAACAACTAATATTGCAGAGGGTTTAGGATTTTTTGTTTGTTGGTTGGGGGGTTGCTAAGATGTCTTTAGATCATTTATTTTGCCAATCAGGGTATGAATTTTATTGTTTAGACAATATATTGATTCCTATGTACAAAACTGCTAACCAGAACATATTAGGAGCTTACCATCAGCAATATATAGCCATACCTGTTTAAAAAAAAAAGACATTAAGCTTTATTTCTCCATTCCCTTTGTAAATTTTAATGGAAGGACATTTTAGTGCTTAAGAATTCTAGAAAGGTGTTTGGAGCATCTGTTCTTTCTTGAAAAGCAGCCAAAATATCATCAACATATCTCAGCTGCTGCCTCCTTCTCGGCTTTGATGACTGCTCAACATTCTATATAGAAGATGATATGAAGATATTAGTAAATACTGGACTAAAATCTGTTTACAAGGATTTACTGACAGAAGGCAAAGAAGGCCACAAATAAAAAGTTAGCAAGCACTTGTCTGAATGATGTGAAATCATGGGCGGACAAGCTCTGGTTCATGCTCAGGCTCCATTATTAACCACAAAGGGCCAGACTGTTATGCCCTGTACCCAGCTGGGCAGAGCAGTACAGTTAAGATTTTTGCTTTGCTGCAGGGAGTGTAAAGCCAAAGCCTATAATCCCACGTGTTATCCATCATGAAAGGAGAGGAGCAGTAAGAAAGAAATCAAGGAGTGACAGATACTCATTTGGTTGTACAAGGTCATAGGCACCAGGCCATGAGGAAGGGAAGAAAGAGATTTCTCACCTTCTGGATTCTTCTTCTATCTAGTTCATGGACATGCATGATTATACAGACAGCTTACATATGGCTAGATCCAGTAATAAAATAGGATTAAGGCTAGGGCAAGTTGAAGCCACGTGAGGAAGAAAAATGGCAGATGTCTAAATTATAAACCAGTCTCTCTAAATTAGACTAAAAGCCAGAGAAAATCCTTCATGTTTTCTTGTCTGAGGTTTAGCAGGGTGCGAAGCAACCAGAGTATGGAGCAGAGGTGTCTGGATATCAGACTGCAGGCAGAACTTTGTAATGCTCTCTCTGTCTTCTGCATCATGCTTGATCTTCAAATTGCACATCTAACTAAAAACTAAAACCTCCATATTTATCTATCTTTACAATCTTTCAGCCATAGAGAAAATCTTAGCTTTTCTATTTCTGAGTCAATTTGGCAGGCATAAACTGCCTTTGAGAATGAGAGACGTATTGGCGTCAAAGGGGGTCATCAGATGACCCTTTAGGAAGCATGAGATAGACAGAATAAAACACCAGAAAATATGCATTTGCTGGTCATTAAATTTTCTTGCATGTTTTGGATCAACAGAAGTACTGTTCTTCAAAAAATATCATGTTACTGTTCTTCTGGGGAACATAAATTCTGTTAGAACCTTGCTTGCAACCTAGAGATAATCCAGTAAAAGCATTCTTCTACACTAGATCCCTAATGTTGTTCAGTATTTGTGGTGAACTGGAGAGCAAAAAGGCAGTTAAATTAAGAAGAAAAGACATGAGAATGTGTCATTCAGAATAGCTATTTTTTTTTAAAAAGTCTTAAAGTCAAGTGTCTCCCATTAAATATGAATAATAGGGGAGAAAATGAATAAATGACAAGTTTGCTAATTTTACAACCAATCTTTAACTGTGGCAATGGCAGCTTTAGCCTTCTGTATTATAATGAAAGTTGACACAGCTATGTAAAGTCACCCATCACTGTTGTGATTTTGTATAGCTGGTTAGTTGTTCTCAGCTGTGCAACAGGCATATCATTTCAGAGGGGTTAAGTTAGTGTATTTATAGGAAAGAATTTCTTTAATGGCCACTGTGCTAATAAAGAATTATTAGATTTGAACTCTAGTCCACCACACCCAGTCCCTTCCTTTGCTAATACATTCCTTCCTCCTCTGACACGTCCTGTAAGATTGCCAAAGAAAAAAAGAAAGACAGTTTCTTAGGATCTGGCCCATTTGCAGCAGAAAGGATTTCCATTCTGACAAAGGATATATAAATCTTTAGGGAATCTGGTTCTAAGTGTATATATCCAAGCTATAACATCAAGATGTCTGTCTTGCAGTGTAAGAAAAACATTTGGAACAAACACAAAATCTTTACATGTAGCTTAAAAATGAAGTGATGGATTTGCATTATTTATTTAAGGGACCTAGTGTCTTATTTTATTTTTACCTCCCTTTCTTTTATTCATTCACAGCTCTTTTTCTGTCATGATCCCATGAGATCCTTTGTACCCTGCAAGTCTCTAAGTTTGCAGAGTAGTCCACTGTGAACCTTTCACCACAAACCCTCATTTACAGCTGTGCAATATCCTTCCTTTCCACTACACACAGAAGCTGTAGTGGAAGTGGTCTAAAAATGCCTTTTCCCTTTCCCTGGAAAGCCTGCCAGACACAGCTTTCAGTATAAGAAATGAATGAGTGGCAATAAAAGTAGCATAGATTCACACTCTGCCGCCTCTTAAAAGAATGGAGTGAGAAGACACCACTTAATTACAGCTTTCATGATCAGTGATAGATTCCTACCCATGGTTTTGTAGATAAACCTGGCACAGAGGAAAAGACATTACAGGAGATGTGCAAGATAGCCTCTGATTTTTATCTTATTCGAAACTGGATATATTGCATTTCTCCTTTCTGCAATGTTTGTTAGCTACATGCCCAAGGAAGAAATCTAACACTTTGTGTCGTTGAAAGTCATCTTCAAAATGATGCTGATAACTTCCATGGGTTTTTTTCATGATGGTGGCTGAATCTCAATGGTCAAGTAATCTCACATATCCAGACTATAAAATACAATGGGAACCTTTGATCCTGCAAATGTTAGGAAATAACAGCATCTTTCTGCATCACTAGTTTCACTGAAATCACTCAGACTTAAGATAACCTTTACTCACTGGGAATCTCCTGCCTAAGAAAAGAGTAAAACTGACAGAATATTGGAGTAATTACAATGGGAACGGTTTTATAATCATCTCAGACCTTGAAAACACTATGCTGTCACCTCGATAAGGGCATTGTCCCCCTAAATGTGCTAAGGGAATTTACCATTATGAAATTTAAGCCAGATGCAGAATGTTCCAGTTACCCCAGCTGCTGTTGGAGAAGTAACCATCTAGTGTATGATGTCTGACAAGTATACCAAAAGTAAAAATTGGGACAGAGTGTTACTGGTGAACAGGAATTCCAGGAGAAAGCAGGCAGCAGCAGCTGGTATCTGCTCCTAAATCTCAATGTTTACCAGAGGAACAGCACTTCTCGAACAGAGGTTAGACATTCGACAAGGGATCTGGTAGCCCACCATGGACTTCAACTCAGACATCTCTTCTAGAGAAGGGAGCTGTCTTACGGGAATGTTCCAGGCTTTACTGTTCTCATCTTAGAAACCAGAGTAGTGAATTTAAATAAAAATCACATCCTCTAGATCATCTAACTCTCAGCCTCTTTATATGTTTGCTGATAGGATCAATCTCTATATATTTACAGTCAAAAGATGACTAAGATAATGGCAATTTTAAGAAAACCTCATCACATAAATGTTTATAAATCAACAATAATGTTTTATATTATGTCAAAAAACACAAGCCTGGTTACTTTGCCGGTTGAGTCATGCACACAGAAAAAGAGTAAATATAATATTGATGTGTCATAGTTATATGTACTATGAAAAGTCATTTATTTAATGGATGAATTTCTCATTAGTAAGAGCCCACAGAATTTATAACTTGCATGCAGAAATTTCAAAGTGACAACATATCTCAAAATGCCCCAGGATTTTATTTGGAGAAACAAAAATTCCTGTAAGAGATTGAAAAGCAAAAGAGATTTTTCTTACCCTCAGATGTCTTGGTAGCATTGGAAGCATTGTTTTGTTCCTGGAAGGCTTTATATGCAGACATGAGTAAATTCCTAAACATGTTAAAAGTAAACAGAAGTATGAACTTCACAAACTGGTACTTGTAGTCACTTTTCAGAACACCCCATGCCCATTCTGCAATAAACACAGGACTGAAAAGTACACAGTTCTGCAAAGTAATAGAATTAGAGAAGATCTTTGCTCAGCTGAAAATAGTGTATGTTTTAACTGTGCCAAACATCAGAATACAGCCCCAGCTTCTGTGCCAGGAGGCTTTAAGCCAGCCTGCATATCCCTGAGGTCCCTGAAATTAGTGGAAATCATACCATTCCACTTTCTGAACTTTGAATCTGGTCAGCAGTATGTTAAACCCAAATAAAAGTGGAAAACAAAAGTCATCAACCCCCCCCCTATATCTTTCAAATACCCTGTTCAATGTGTTTCAAATTCACAATAAAACAGACTACCTCGTTGAAAAACAAGATAGGGAAAAAATCAAAATGGATTGTAATGGAGTAAGAGGGAAATATAAAATCTTTATTATAACAACAGATTATTTACTTATACTTATGGACAGGCTACATTTAACTAACTGCTCTTAGAAGAATTGCCTGAGTTAATAGCCCATTGACAGCCTTAAAAATATCTTCAGTATTTAGTTAATAGCAGACTATGGAGTATTTATTATTTATTTTCCTTTAAACTTATTTTCTAATGTACATTAAAAGTAGTCTTGCATTTAAACATTATCACTTTATCTGACAACATGATCAGTACAATGAAAGTCTTAAAACCTAATCTATTTTCAATGCCATAATATATTGTTGACATACTGAAATTGCATTCTCTCCAAGAAAACAATGATCTCAACAGAGTTTCAATGGAAATTTCACACTCTGCAGCAGTTGCAATTGCATTTCATGTTAAGGGGTATTAACTGTGTCACTTCATCATTTGTTTTAAATACCCTGTACTAGGTGTTAAGATACATATGCTGGAACATGGTTTATGAAAGATAGAAGAAGATAGGAAAGAGAAGATAGAGAATTTTATAGCTTTTAGTTACTCTTTTATTTGAATAAAAAAGATTGTCAAGTGTACTTTTTGCTTTTCTGGAGTAATTAGACACATGTCTTAACTCATTTCTGCTTTATTTCTGACCCATTTGTTTCAGTGTATTCCTCAGCCCAGCATTTTTTATTTTTTTGCCCCATCATTAACAATCTATGCATTGGTCAATAGTTTATTTATAGGAAGTTTTCAGCTTACATATCTGAACTAGCTGGGGGGATGGGGTGGGAGGGTGGGGGGGGAGGGGTGGTGGCAGGGGTGGGTGAAAAAATAAAGAAAATAAAAGTTCGCAGATTTCAGAAAATGACTTCACAGACCAACCCCCAAAATTTTAGAGACAAGAAGTGAAACTTCCCCTATATCTTTAGATGTATGTTAATGTTGCCATTCTGGAAAATGTCACTGCTGGTAAAGAGCAACCAGCACTTGTTAAGGCTCTCAGCTGGATCCCCCTCCTCAGTTCTGGCAAAAACATGCCAAAACTGAGACGCTTTACACAACACGTTTTAGACTTCGTAGATCCATTTTGTCAGTAGGTTTCTGGTAACAGCTACTACAGCCCCAAATCAGAGCCCAGTGATAACTGAAAATATCATCAAGCCCAGACATTTTTTGGAGGGAATAAAAAGAAACTTATTTAACTATTGAAAATGTCTATGGGGTTATTGCATGAAAGCAAGAAATTCATAATATATAGCTGCAGATATATCAACTGAGCATGACTACATGACAAAATTATAACAGATCTGGGTATGGAAAATGGAAGTAAATGAGAATTTGCACTTGCAGCCTTCCCAATGGAAACTGAATATGCCTACACCACCATAGGTACACTTTAAAGAGCTCTGAGATAATGCAAAGTTCCTATCAGTTCTGCATTTGTGGTTTCTTACAGAACAAGAACCATTTACTGCAGAAACAGGTTCTTGTGTGTAACATGAAGCCCTTCAAGACTTTTCTGACTGCTATTTCCTTAGACCATGAGATCATCTTTATTAAAGTTGAGCTACTATGTCTTAGTTGAGTCCACCCATTGTGATCCAAACACTGAAACTGTTGAAGAGTACGTTGGAAAACAAATATAGTGACAAAGTAGCAAATTTTGAATATGGCTGGCACTGATCACTATTTTTACACATTAATATTATTCAAACTTAGAAATAAATGACATTTTAAGGCTGATATTAAAGTTTTATTTAAAATAATAAAAATGTGGAGTAATTTGTTATGAATTTGAAACAAATACAAAACCAGAGCTTCTTTAATTAAGTTAATTATAGATTCTTGTAACATCTAAAAGATGATATACTGAATTTAAAAGTCAATAATAAAAACTGAAAAAAACCCAACCCTTGCTCTTACAGAGAACATGGTAATAAGGAAAGCAAGTAAACTCATGTTTGAATGTAGCAATAAGTTCATGGAATATTGGACTGGTTTACATTGGAAATTCGTCTCAGATGAAAATGACTGTAGTCCTGCAATGGCAATGAAATCATGGCTGGTAATGACCAGTGGAAATTTGTTCCTGCTGGCTCGGATCCCAAAGCTCAACAGAAAAATGAAACAAGCAAGTCCAGCATTTGGGATTACATTGGAGCAGGAGATCTATTTGAAAACTCTCTGGAGTCTGACCTGCTAATTAACTCCTGTTTTGAGAGTTTAAAAGGAAGATGGGGCTTCCATGGCTGTGCAGTCTGCTACTCTATACTATTAATGTTCAGCATCAAAAAAATGAAAATGCTGTACTATAGTAAGCCAGAATATGTTACTTACTGATTTCCTTCTGCCTTCACTATAGAAATGAAACTTATCTGAGTGAAACAGCTTATGAAAAAATCCCACACACTCAGATGATTTTGTATATAGCTTTTACTTGAGATCTCATCAAAGAGAAGAAAAGCCTATTTTATATTCAGCTACCTCTTCATAAAATGTTTTCGCATCAGTAAAGCAGAATGCATTTGGAGGTGGTCACACTTCACTTCTTAATGGACTTGATCTGGCATACCAGGGAGAACACTTGGGACCATTCCAGAATAAATTATTTAGGGCAGTTTTATCAGACATAATCTTTGAGTCCTTTAGCAGATAACCAAAATGAAACAAAAAAAGCACAAACAAAAATCTGCCTTTTTATCTTAATTGGAGATAGGAGATTTTTTGTTTTCTTTTGTTTTAAACTTGATTTCCTGAAGTACTCTGTGAAATCTGGTAATTTTAAAATCCTCTTATAGTACACTACATTCTGATTTAAATTCTGTTGATTCAGGTTTTTTCTTTTAAGACCTTAATCCTGTTTCAGTGGACACAGAGCTCACCTACATGATGGGTTAATTTCCAATATATTCCTTGTTAAATTCTGGATAATATTTATTTAATTAACTAAGATTAAGCATGCAAGTGAGTTGGAACCTGTAAAAAAATCCTCACTGGCTTCCAGTGTAGTAAAGTTTCATTTATTATTTTTTTCCTTCCAAAAGAATTATACTAGTGCAGCCATCTTCAACTGGATTATCTGAATCTGAGTAATGATATACTCTTCATATTTATAAAGTCCTAGACATCTACTGCAATTTATCACAATGCCCCTTTCACACTAAAAAGAGCTGAGTATTTAGAGTAGCAATGTGTCACTATACGATTGTCAAGATATTATGTGCTGTGTATAACACCCAAGAACTGCAAATCCTGATTCACTTATTTTCTGTTTGTCCTTGGCTCCTGAAGAATCATTTGGTTCCTAAATCCTCCCTGTGACTTTCAAAAGTAGTCTTAAAGCTGGATGAATTTATAGATGTTTTATGCCAAATGAGTTCCTAACATGCACGGCTGCTAGAATTACAGAGACTGAGAAAATGATCCACTCTGTATATTGTCACAACCTAATATTCACGGGGAACTGAACATGATCAAATCCTCAAACAGCAAATTCTAAAATAAAACATTTGCTCTGCAAATAACAGCATTTTGGAGGGTATGGAAAGGACATTCCAGCTTGTAACTTGGGTACGTTTTGGTTGGTTCATATTAACTGCCTCATTGAAAAGATGAAAGGGTATCACTGGTGTAAACAAAACCTGTGTGAAACAAACAACAGATTCATATTAAGGGAGCTATAAGTAATTGGATGTGCAATGGAACATGCTGTGAAAATTATAAGATTTGCATACTTTTCTGAGAACTTCAGAATTTAACCACAACAGCTCTCCTGATTACATTATAATACTTCAGTAGTAATGTTGGAAATATTATCTTTTTACTGCAAAGGAGGCTTCAGAATCTGTCATTACTTGTGTAATAACTAATCTGAAAGGCAGCCCTTTCAACAGCTGGATCTAAAAGACTTTAGAGGAAGCTGATGTCTGCTGGAGAATAGTACGAAACACGAACTCAGAAACCCTGTATCAACAGTTATTTGAGGTCACAATACTTATTTCCAGTATAAGTTTGTGTATGTATGCCTGCTACATACACATTTACATACACATTCATGCTGTGTACTCATGTCTAAGGTGAAAGGATTCAAAAGGATAAAAGCTGAGCTATAAAATACCTTCATTACAGCATAAAATTAATTAAATACATTACAGTGCATGCAATGATATGCAACAGGTACAATTTAATGCAACATTTCTTGTTCTTTTGGGGGATTTTATTCTTTCTGAGCAAGATTAAGTGATGGCAACTGTGGCACAATATTCTTAATAATGATAAAAGTAAAAAATACAGACTGACCGATGTGATGAATGATGTCTGACTGAAAAAGTAAGGGATTCTGTGGAAAAAGTACACAGCTGAACCTGATGGCAGGGTTACAAAAACCTCTGGCTGAGTGATGAGCACCATGTAAAGGGACTTGTGTTTCCCAATCTGAGCCACTTTTGAACAATACAAGTGATGAATGCACATAGGAATTAAGGAGGAAAGGAACTGAAGTTGTAGGAGCAACTCCAACGTTTACATGCTGTAATTTTGTTTATTTCTTGGCTTTGTCCTGCTGAGACTTTCCAGTTAGAGGTGGATTTGCTTTCTTTCTTGGTTTTGCCTTTTAAGCTCAAGATTAGAATGTTTGAGAAATGGCTAAGACAAAAGGAACTTCTGTCATGCAAGCCAAGTATGTGACGTGGTGCTGTTCCTTTACTCATAGGTTCAATCTTAGCTCAAAACTGGAATTTTCCTTTCTTAACTTCTATTGTAAGATATTAAAATCACAGGTTTTTGGAGTAATTTAGTTTGGGAAGGACATCTGCTGGTCATCTGGTCTAACCACCTCCCAGGGCAAAGGTCCAGGTACAGTTCTGCTCAGAGCAGGTGCAGGTTGCTCAGAGCCTTGTGTTCAGTTTTGGATATCTCTAAGAATGAAGACTCAACAACCTCTGTGGGCAACCCTTTTGAACATAGTCTTGGTGAAACAAAATTTTTAAATATCCAGTCAGAATTTCTGTTGTTCCAGCTTGTGCCTATTGTGTCTTATGCTGTTTCTATACATTTCTGCGGTGAGTCTGACAGCCTGCCCTACCCTTACCCAGTAAGCATTTATAGGCAGAAATATGGTCTGCTCCTGCTCTTCAGGCTGAATGGTCCCAGCTCTCCCAGCCTCTCCTCATCTGAGACATGCTCCAAGACTTTCAAGACCTTTGTGGCCCCTCACTGAACTCATTCCAGTATGTCCATGTCTCTCTTGTGCCAGGGAAGGATCACTTCACTTGATGCTCTGCATAATGCAGCCCAGGAAGCTGCTGGCCTTTGCTGCAAGAGTGCTTTGCTGGCTTATATTTAACTTTGTGTCCACCAGGAACTCCAGGTGCTTAATACTCTTTCACAACAGTTGGGGAAAGGAGGTAATTTTATATATGTCAGATGCAACAATAGAAGTGATACTCTTGGGTTATCAAAACCATTTCATTGTGCAACAAGGAAACTCTAAGAAATATTTCAGTTTGTTAAATTTATATTTCCAGCTTGCTGAGGAACAAACAGTGCAGCTCTTTTTATTTTTATTTTCAGTTGTACAAAATTAATTTCAAATATATAATAGTGAATTTGCAGATTTTAGCATTTTTTCCCTGTTGGGCAATGCAATACCAAATGTTATAAAATTAATTAAGATATATTTATAGTGTAGAAACATCACAGACATTCATTACAAGGGGAAAATTTTACATTGCAGAATATCTTAGGTTTTGAGCTATGCACTGTACATAATGTTTGACTTTCTATGTAGCAATATAGAAGTAGGGAAGAAGAGTGTGTTTCCACGGGAGTTAAAGGAAGTGTTTCACACTGATTTAGGCTGTTAATAAAAGACCAGTATGCCTTCCCCCCTTCCCCCGAACAATTAACAAAATTGGGAGCACAGAGGAAACAGTGTACATGTAATGTCTTCATGTAGAAGAAAGAGATGTGGATATCTTTCAGATATTAACAATATAGCATATACTTCTAAAATGTCACACCACAACTACATTGAAAAGCTATATTCCTATAATAGTCCACTGGGAAATAGTTTTATAATCCCTCAAAAAGCTTCCAAGTCCCTTGTTGTTATTTTCAAATTAGGCTATCTCTGTCAGTAATATGCTAAGACATTAAATGAGACAAATCCAATAAATGTTTCATAAAACTATGCAAATTAATAACTAGGCTAAATCCACCAGGGTCTATGAAATTTTATATAGTAGCTACAGTTACAATTAACAGTACAGGGCCAGCTCTGCAGAAGAACAGGTGAAACTTTCATGAACTGTATTAGAAACATAACATTTAGAATGGTTACAGATAGAATGATAGCATTGTGAGGTATGAAAAACTAATAAATTAAGGTTACACCATCCTCACATTGTTATAGAGTTTTAGGAAGAGTACTTTATGGTGCAGAGGTCTTGAATATCTCCTGTACTGGTAGAAAAAATCATGACTTTACTGAAAACAGCCAGTCAAGCACCTACCATAAGCCTGAAAATATTTGGAAGGAAAAAGGAAATCTATGCTATGTTTTCTCAAAAAGAAGCATTCTCAAATTACTTGTTGAGATTTGGTTCCACATTCTCCAATGCCAACAATACATTTTTGGAACAGGCACCGATGAAAACAGTTTCACCCACTTAATAATAAAAGAACAGAAAAAATATTTGGAGAAGTAGTTAGGAACACCATGTCCTTTGGTCCATGCATTTGGGCTGACTTCCCAAAACAGAGTCTTTTTGATCCTTCTTACTGTAATTACAAGAGTAAAACTGTGATCTCAGTCTCACAGGTATGTCTGTCATGAGCTGTCCTGGAATAAGTTGGGCTTATACGTATTTTGAGATTTGGCTCTTTCTTTATCCAGGACTCTGTGTTCTTTGTTGCAGAAACACAAAGCACTGCAGATCCTGTTTGTTCTCTGGGTCTTTCCCTTTCTTGCAGACACATGGACAAACAAACATTCTCTGTATGCACACAAAAACATAGAACCCTTCAGAGGATTAGTTACACACATTAAAAAGGCAACCAGAGCACACTCTCAGAAAGACATGCAATGCAGACTAGGTGGAAAACTTTACTTAGAGGCCAGAAATTAAGCTTTCAGTAGAACAGAACACACAATGACTTCAAAGATAGTTTTTACATAAGGAGAAATTAAAAGCTGGGCAAAAATAAAATCTAAATTTATACCCTGATAAAAATTTATTTTAGATGTTGATCTTTGTTGGTAGGGTATTAAAATGCATAATAACGGAAATGGATTTTTTTCAGTCATGCTGACAGCATGATGCATCAATTCCTTTACAACATGACGTCATTCAGTTATTATGCTTCCTATGTCTATCTGGTACTGACAGAATTTTAGCCTAAAATCAAAGTAGCTTTGATTCTTAACTGCAGTAAATGTAACTAAATGTTTGTATAGAGTTAATTATTTTTCTGAAAAAGAATAGGGAACTCCAGGAAATACACCGAGTGTGAGGATTCCTTAGGTAGTTTTCCATGAATGAACCATGTTGTCAGATGACTTAGCTCCTGAGCTTCTTCAGGCTCTGATCTCACAAGCACACTGCAGAGAATCAGTATGGCAAGTCTGCCTCTGTCTATGCAGAACACCTCCAACATGCCCTACTATGTTCTGTCTTTTTTATGTCTGCACATGCTCTCACACCAAGCCCAGCATTCTCTTACTATTTTGAGCAGGAAAAAAAAGTATGTCTGTGCATGTTTAGTGTCTCAAGGACACAATAAGTTCACAGAGAAGGTACGAAGTGTATCTGTTGCCCACGTCTAGTCTTTTAAAGAGGGGTGGGCATGAGTCCTCTGGCTTCAAACTAGTGGGAAAGCCAAATACTAAGTCGTGAGGTCACTGCCTTTCAGCATTGTTGTTGATTGAGCAATAATATTTAGCAGCATTTACATGGAACATCATACAAATTCCTTGGAATCAATTTTCAAAGTCTTTTGACCTCAGTAGAGCCAGGTTTTTATTATAGAGGGAATTACATGGAAGACTTGAAAAGTCTTCTGTTTGAGAAGTTGCAAAATAGCATTCATAAACAGCTATTAAGACCCTGACTTCTGATGTATACAATCATGTTATCTGATATTACATTCCTTCCCACAAAGAGGGATTTCTACATGTGAAAAAGTATTTCCTGCACATCACTCATTACCTCTTTTAAGGTGTTTTTTTTAAAAAGGTTAACTACAGAATATTTATCCACAGTACTGGTATTTGGTGGAAAAGTTTCAAACATCTAAGCATAGAAATTGTGAAACTAAAACATAGCCACGCAATATAGGTGGTTATGCACACAGACAATTGGTCAAATCTTTAGAAAAAGACCTATATAAAAAATAAATCTAACAAGTTTGCACTGCTCCACATTCATGATCATAATATTACACAAGTGAAAATAGCCCTTAAAAAAGATCCACCCTGGATGTCAATACACTTTATAGATCTTCACTAGGAGGTTGTTTGTTTGGGTTTTTTTTGTTTTGTTTTTTTTTTTTTTTAAAAACAACAAATGAACAAAAGCACAGACTCATTTCTGAACACAGAATTCATCTTCTAAACACTCAAAGGGACTGGGATCCTAGACTGTAGGTTTTTGACCCCCTATTAATAGCAGTCACAAAGTACTCCAATGTTATAGAATGGGTCACTGTTCTAACCTACACTTACATATCTTAACTGAGTCCTACAGGACACAAAAGTCTTCCCCATTGAATAATTCAGCTCATTGTCTTGACTGTCCGTGAATTTCTCAGATAGGCAATTCGTATTGCTGATCACAAGTGACATTAATACGCTAGCTGTCATGTAATGCATTTAAACTTGCCTTTTACTGTACAATGCAAATGCGTTTTCTCTGAGAATTCTGAGTGCAGCTTAATAGCCAGGCAGGAAATGGGATAATTGGTTAAAGAGATTCACAGTGCATTATTAGTATTTTTATTACTGCTGTAATTTTATAGTGTCTTTGATTTATGAGACAGAGGAAAAATGAAAAGGCATTCTGTATCTTTCCAGTTGCACTAAACTGCTTTGTATCCAGAAATTAAAGTGCTGACTAAGATGCTGTAATGAACCTTAGGAATAATGATTATTTTCCTGATTTAGCATTTGTATTAGTCTCAGCATCTCTACGGTCATATCACTGCTGCTGCAAATGAAAGTAGTCACTAAACAATGGGAAAAATACCGCAGTAGCATGCTTTCCCCAGCACTTGTAGCTATGTTAGGAGTTGACAACATTTGTAGATGTTGCAGTCATTAAAGCCATATTTGGGTAAGGAAGAAGTAAATATTAGAGAACTAAAAAAGAATAATAACTGAACAACTCTGAATATAGGAATTTTCTATGGCAAATCGCCTTGTTGAACCTGTAAATTGCATTCTCTTTTGCTACTATTTTTATAGCACCTTTCCTCAGTTTCTTTTACTGTGGCAATCTGTGTGGCATATTCTACGTTCTAAGGGATAACTGTTAGTCAGTTCCAAGGTTTTTTTACCCAGACACCATACCCACAGAAAACAATTAGTTCTGCTGGAGCAAATGGAAAATGGAGGATCAGACATGCTGAGAAAAACATCAAAGGAATGCAAGCAGTGATGAAGAATTGAACATCGAGAAGATGTAAATTAATGATTTTTTCACTTATGCGTGTTTTTGTGTTTTCTTCTGACCTTTTTCAGCTGCTTTATACAAATACACAAAATAGCTAAGTGACACAAGCTATTTCCATCTCCTTCCCAGCCCTCTGACGGAGTTAAAAGACTTCATTTTACTGGCAATCTAAATGGAGGAAAACTGAAATTAAGTACTGTATGGAAACACACTAATCAGATAAAGAAATAGGCATAAGCAATCTAATGTCACTAGAAAAGTATCAAAATTGATTACTATGTGGGTGTAACTTTTTGTGTGAGTCAACAACAGTCTGAATCAGTCATGTGCCCATATTCCTGTGCAGTTACAGGGTGTCCTGCTGTGAAAGGCGATGCTGTCACTGGACAGTCAGATCTGAGATTGCACAGATGTAAGCTAATAAATCTCAGGGTGACAACTGGAATTGAAAATGCGCTTGTGCTCGTTTTGGCTGGGGTAGAGTTAATTTTCTTCATATTAGCTACTATAGGGCTATGTTTTGGATTTGTGCTGGAAACTGTTGATAATACACCAATGTTTTTCTTTTGCTGAGCAGTGCTGAGTCAGGGCCTTTTCTGCCTCTCACCCCTCCCCACCAGCAAGTGGGCTGGGGACGGACGGACAAGGAGTTGGGAATGGACACAGCTGGGACAGCTGACCCCAAAAGACCAAAGGGATATTCCATACCATATGGCATCATGCTCAGCATATAAAGTTGAGGGAAGAAGAAGGACAGGAGGGATGTTCAGAGTTACGGCATTTGCCTTCTTCCCAAGTAACTGTTACACATGAAGGAGCCCTGCTCTCCTGGAGATGGCTAAGCACTTGCTTGCCGATGGGAAGGAGTGAATGAATTCCTTATTCTGTTTTGCTTATATGCATGGCTTTTACATTACCTATTAAACTGTCTCTATTTCAACCCACGGGTTTTCTCACTTTTATTTTTCTGATTCTCTCCCCCATCCCAATGCGGAGAGCAAGTGAGCGGCTGCATGGGGCTTAGCTGCCAGCTGGGGTTAAAACACAACAGCACCCTCAGTGGCAGGGAGAAAGATCAAAAATAGCTCTGTTCAAATGACCAGCTTGTGACAGCAGACTGCAAGCCCCACATGACTTTAAAGGGCTAGCAAGAAATAGTCAGTACTACTCATTTCCAAATCTGAAAAGGGATGCAATGGAGAACTGAAAGGACATTTGCAGTCAGTAAAAATCAGCCAAGTGTTTTCTATTGATATTTTGGTTTTGTTGTCTTTTCCATTAAATTCATTCTTTTAATGAAAAAAAAAAAAAAGTCTTCTGAATTGTACATTTTGGACAATGTTGATCTCTAGCAGTCTTTTATCTCTGAGACTTTAGAAAGAAGGAAGTTAGATTATTGCTTTCAGCCTGGGAATAACTTGCTGGAAAATCACTGATGCTTTAGAAACTAGCAGAAATGATGAGGGAATCAGAAATTTAACTCTCTGTGTTACTTACTATTGTGGCTTACTCACTTCTAAACAGAAGTCACAGATCAAGCCTGAGCCTATCCTACACCAAGAAGTAACGTTGATTTTCTTTTCCTTAACGTGCTTAGCAAACCTAATGGTTAACTGTGAAGTCATTTTCAAGTTCTAGTTTACAAATGTCAATCTGTCTACCTAAAATACATTCTACAGTGTTAATTGGATATATTATTCTTCTTGTCTTCCTGCCAAAAACTGTTACGCATTTTTGCTTTGTGATTTTTAGTAATAATTAGATTTCAAACCAAAACTAGTGATTCAGAGTCTGGTGAACTAGCTTATGTATTAAGTTTGTAAATTACTTGATAAAAAAAAAAGGCTTTACATAAATGCATGTTACTATTCTCAGTAAGAGCTACCTGGCATGTACATAGGCACAGCTGAATTATTGGTGACCTCATTACATTTTCTTTGTCTTAGATCCTCATTCCAGTCTTTGCTTCTCTTTTCTATAAAAAGAGTTCTAACAGGCTGCTCACAGTTGCTAATTGTCATAATTTGTATTTCATATTAAAATGCTTTCACTTAGTAATGTGGTATTAAATATTTTTTTCCTGAGGCAGGGGGTTGAGCATTCTGACACAGACAGCCAACTTCTGATTTTGGTTACAAGTCTGTATCACCCTCTTAGCTCCACTTAATTGAAAACAGAGCTTGCCTGTAAAACATCATGATTTAGAGCTGATCATATAAATACCCAACCTTCTGTTCTGTGCCTTTGTGAAAAGTACTGTTTGTACATTCACATTTTCAAGCTATGATGAAGTGTGCCCCTTTCCCTCACTACATTTCCAGGCATCTGCAAAGCCCACATTTAAATGGTTGAGTGAAAAGATTGTAAAACATATTTTGAAATGTAAAAGTTTCCAATAAAGTGCACTTGCCTGTCTTGTGAACTTTGAATTGAAGGCTATCTCTAAGTATATTGCATTTGCTGCTTGCTTTTATTATCCCAAACCTGTGGTGACAATTGCTTTCCCTTTCGCTCTGTACTTACTTGTTTTTGTCATTCCTCTCAAGGGTATCATGCCCTGGGTAATAATAAAATAAAAGGTTCATTCTTCGTGCAGTGTTCTGCACACTGACTGAATTGTTCTAGACTCCAGAGGCTGAGAAAGGCAAACCAATGTGAATGATGATAGGTGAAAAGGTCATCGTTTCATTCTTGTATAAAATAATTTTTGGTACCCATTTCACTTCTCCACTTTTTTTTTTTTTCTTCCTTTCCTGGAGGCCTTTGTTTTAAGTCTCTTTTTAACTCTCTTTAAATGATTTATGATCTGTTTCACACTTTGTTACCTTTCTCTGCATTGTAAATGTCAGTGTGCCACATCTGAGAGATGGGAAGTTAACATGCCGTGGGGTTTTATTGACGAGTCTGTGTCAGTGCAAAAAGAAAATGTTTTTAGTTGGTAAAGCACTGCATTTATTATCCAAAATCTCCTGACAGTAGTAATGATAACACATGAATGAGATGAAATACTGTCAAGACCTTTTCAGTGTGCTGGAGCAGAGGATGAGTGAGACAGGGAGAAAATTCCAAGATTTCAGAAAGTAGTTTCTAAAAAAAAATAAATTACACATCACATACTCAGCATATGTGAGTACATGTGTGTACCTGGCATACATACAGAGTCACGTTTGCATATAGATGAAACAGTAGACATCAGAAGACAGTATTCTTTTATTCTCCCAGCTGAAAGGCAGCATTCCCAGATGCTTGTTGAAACCAACTGGGATCTCAGACCTGCACTCTGCCTCTCTAACAGCCACCAGCATCCAGTTGACCTTGAAACATTCACTTCAGCTCTCCCAGTCTCTTGATATGTAAAATGAAATTATTGATCTGCCTCTTTTTTTGCAAAATGCATTTGAGATGCACTAATAAGCCATGAAATAGGTAGAAAAAGCTGTGAAACCTCATACACTTATATTTATAACCCCAAAAGATGCATTATGGAAATGAGAGCTGGAAAAACTTTCTAGATCATCTTTCATGGGTATATTCCTTGAGCTAGGAAGCTTGATAATTCTGTGTACTTGAAAGTCAATGAAAGAGCTTCTCCCAAATTCACAGAAGGAGCTAAAGAAAGTCTTCAGAAAGTCTTCATACAACAGTGACAGAAAAAAATTATGAATGAGGAAATTAAATATGGGTTACCAGCAAAAGGTTTCAATCCCATATTCAAATTAGGCATGCAGCCACTGTATGCAGAGTCTTAGGATAGACATAAAATACAGTAATAATTTTAATTGCTCTGTGGTGGCTACATAGTTAGCAAAGCATGCATGCAGCTTTGTATAGGCCCTGGAATTTCTCCAAACAGAAGGAAACATTAAGTACATCCTTTCAGTTTGCATTTTTGTACCATTAATATACGCCATGTCTACTGCTCTACTAGCTGCTGGGTTCAGCAGAACTTAGGTTTTCTCTCTTAGATATATGTAATTTCTTTTAGCTTCTTTGTAGCAACTTCAGTTTATCTAATTTCTATTGTGGCCTGTGAGATTTCTAAAAATCATTAACATCTCTTTTGCATCATAAACCTGATTAAGTTCTAAAACCCCAGCTGTTAGAACAATTCTTTTATTATAACACTAAAAAGTTCCCATGCACACACCCTCCTTTTTTTTCTTTTCTTTTTTTTTCTTCTTTAGGGAAAATGCCACAGACAAGGCTGGTACAAAAATTGACTTTGAAACATTTTGTAATAGGAAAATGGGGCTTTAGGTGAGCTTTCCTCTAGAATAGAAGTTATCCCTTGTTTAGGTTAGTTAACCTGTGTTACAGGTGAGAAAATTTTGTAAGAGCACAGAAATATGCCTAGAGACCTAGTATAGATTTAGGCATACAAAAGAAAGACAAAATTTGGTCCAAGATACTCTGAATGATTGATTTGTGTCTATGGTTGCAGTTAGAGGCAGGTCAAGTAGTTTATAAGATGGAGGCTGATATCTCCCTTGGTCTTAAAACAAATTCATACATGTTGGTGACCTAGGTTTGCAGATGGGACTTTTGAATATTTCCTAAAGTAAACATCTGATGGATTAAGGGTAAGTAATCAGAAGACCCACATACTGAAGAAAATACAGTCAACTGCAGTTTCCTGGATGATCAAAGTGGTGATAAAAAGGTTATAAGTGTCCTAGAGTACACAATATAATAAAAATATAAGTATGTAGGGAAATGCACTTTAAATAGAAATTTCTGAGACATTGATCTTTAGCTTTTTTATTTATGTCTTCTGTGTTTCACTAAAAAAAAAAAAACAAAACAAACAAACAACAAACACCCATGTAAAATACTGTAAGGAAAGACAAATACCTCTTCTATGGCTAGGAAGCTATCAACATTTGACTCAATCTGACTATATTTCTATCATACTGAAGGGAAGCCAGCAACTCTTAGCAGTCTTGCAGTGCTAGTTCTTTTATAACCAGATGTACAAGAATCAAGGCTAGGTTTAAAACAGGCCATTGACACTGAAACTGCTTTTTGGCTCCTGTATCCTGACACTGAACCTTGTGCTTGTTCTCAGCTTGGCTCTCCTTGTATTGTGCATAGAGACTTGCAGGTCTCTGGCATGGAGCTTAAATGTTCAGTAAGGCAAGCAGGGCATGGTCTACATGGGTTATTTTAAGTGTTTGGTTTCCAGACTTAGGCAGCCTCCTACCATTGGGCACTGAAGTAACTCTTAAACATCTAGCAAGAACAACTGGCTGTACACATTCATGAGTTTTACACCAGAGAGTCACTGGATAAGAAGAGAAGGAAGAGAAGGCAGAGGTAACTGGATAATCAGAGAATACAAAGGTTCAGAGGAATACCAGGGCTATATCACATGATCAGAGAAATAACTTAGATATTTGTGCAAAGAAATACAAGCACCAAGGTATGTCTGAAGAAAAGAGACAAAAAAAATACATTTTGAAGTGTGTAAAAGACACAGAATGTCCGTTGGCACGTTAGGGGATGTACAGAGCAACTCAGTCTAACCAAGGGAGAACAGGTGACAGATTTCTTAGAAGTAAATATTCTAGCAGAAGATTTGAGAAAGCCAGAGATCCTGGGAAACCATGGAGCTTGATCAACTCAGTAGCTCTCCAAGGATATTTAAAAATAACAGCAAGCGCTGGGGTAGGCATGCATGCAGAAGCTACAGCAGAGTTAACATTAAATGTGAGAGGTAAAGTATTAATTCAGATGTTTCAGGAATAAATTAAGATATCCATGAGATTAGGTCTAGTGAAGGAGCAGACCAGGTTTAGATCCACACAGCTGCTCAGCTGTTTGTGACAAGACAGATCCTCAGCAAGTTTGCAGAACAGAAATGAACATACAGGCTTTAAATAGACTTTTGATAGTATATGAAAGAAGACAGGTTTTCAAAAAGTATATTATCCTGAGAAATAGATCAGGCTGGTAGATTGCATCTCCAGCAAGCTGAGGAGTACAGCAAGAGCAGACAAGAGATTGACTGTGATGAGATGCATTCAATTTACTGCTAGAAGAAATCATAGTTTTAGTTTTCAGACTTGAAATAGAAATCATGCTGTATAAGGGAGTAGTGAGGAACTGTAGATTCACTGGTGGCATTGAATTCATCGTCCCGAGGAGGCTGATCTATGAAGATTAATTTATGATGGAGATTGAGAAAGCACAAAATATGGAGTGAAGTTTGTTAGGAAAAAAAAATAATAAATACGAGGCAGTTGGAAGATATGAGGGAAATACAATATAAAAATTAAGAGACCAAGAACTGCAACAGACAGGAAAAAAACACATTGTGTTTTGAAAGATTATGTATTACTGAAGGGATATAACGGAAGAAGTCTAGTTACTGTTGAATATTTTTGTAAAAATTGAGAAAGTTTGAAAGAAAAATATTTTTTAAAAAGGTAAAACTAACCGAATAAAAGTCATGATTGCGTCATATAAAGCTACTGGCTTACAGGTTGGAATTCACAAAGCAGGACAACAAACAAAAGATAGTGACTCTACATATGAGTTCCCTGAGGGGAATGCTGCAAAAAACAAAAGTGAAGTGATAATTAAAGGGTTCAAATAGGAAATAATAACTTTACAGATGATCTAAGACAGTTAACTGTGGCTGCTTAGGTTTGTGTTAATTGTAATCCCATAACAAATGTCAGACTTGAAACAAAGTTCAAGCAATGCAACACAGATGATCAATCACAGGCTGAGTTAGATTAATTAGAAAACAATATCAAAGAGAAAGAGGTTTTAAATAATCAGTAAGGGACAGGGGGAAAACCTGTTAAGAGTATTAAACTGAAGGAGAGAAATTATACACATGAATACAAGTCTTGAGATAGTACATAGCAATAAACCTGGGGGACAAAACACATTTCAGTGCTACACTTGCACAGATAAACTCCTTTTTGTGGCTTCTATTTTAATGTAAAGAATTTCAAATTCTTTTGCAAGTAGAAACCCTGCTTCAATAGAAGGTTGCCACCACTCAGTACACGTTTTAGACTGAACATTAGGAATGTGCTTGAACTTACTTACAGCCGAGAATGACTGCGTACAAGGTTGGCATTCTATCATTTGAGTTTAATTTGGTTTCTTGGTGTAAGCCAGTGGAGATCCAGTTGATACATAGGTCTAGAGGGCTGTTTGGCTGGTTGAACAATTAAGTGTTTGCAGTAAACTGAAAAGATCTCTACTTCTGTTGTTTCTGTTTGTCTGCATTCACTAGATGTCTGTACTAGATTTCTAGCTTACATTCAGGAGTTGTTGTTTGAGTTAATTTCTATGAGCTAAACCTCACCTCAAAGATCAGGGCAGTCACAACCTAGTTCGATTGCTCACAGATGCGTACTTAATGCAGTATCTAATGACAGTATCTGAGGCATTATATTGTGACGGCGCTTAGGGCCTGTGGGAGATCTGTGCCATGTGGCACATGATGCCTCTGGATGGCAGACAGGAGCATCTGAAACATCACTAGCCACCAGCAGGTGGGCAACTGAATCAAGCCTTCAGGATATATTACATTTATCATATGCAGTATAAGTGAATAATAGACTGGAGACCAATTTGATCTTAACATTTCAGTGGCTTTGAAGAGGGTACAGGAAAAAAAACACAAACTTCAGAATAGTCTAATAGTTGAAATTGCTTTATGTAATACTTTCCATCATGTGTTCTCTATCACTTGCTTTCTAAAGTGCTTTTTACTCTGTCCAGTTTGAGATAGAGTAAATAATATATATGTTCTTTCTCTTTATTATTCTTAAAACACAAAGCAGTAAAATGTCCTTCATAGAACATGTGCCCTTAAGTTGACAACGTTGCTTACATTTTAGTGAAAACATGACACTTCTTGACATTTGTAGAAATAGCAATTACCCATGGTCAGAACAAAAAAACCTCAACAAATAGAAAGCCATGACATATTTTAAATATGTTCAAAATGTGATTAAAATTGTTTCAGCAAATACAGTTAGTGAAGTGAATATCTGTTAAAGAAATCGACCTGGTCAAAATATCCATCACCTGTGAACTGAACCAAAGCAGAAACTCTGTGCTAGACCCGTGCTGAACAAATACAGTAGCTATTAACTCCTTTTCACCAACTTCAGCTTCACTTGTCTTTCACATCTCTATCCAGTTTTTGCCTACTGAAGTCAAAGGCAAATTTTATAGCAAGCAAACTGTAAAACTCAGCTACTGCGTATTTTTTTACCACATACTTGTATTCTGTTATCGTCAGCACAGAAAAGAAATCAAGTTAAATATGGCACTGTTTAAATTAGTGGCATTTTTTTCTGGCAATTCCTTTCAGGAGGCTTTGTGGGGGTGTAAACTGATAGTAAAGAAACAAAGCCATTAAAATTCTAGGATTGCCTTACATAATAACAGGTTAACCAAAATACTGAGAATACATCAGAGGTTGGAACAGGAAAATACGTTTAAAGTTTTTGCAAGGATTAAATGCTGTATAATGTTTAATTGTGGGAAATCACGTCTGTTACTCAACATTTATAAATTAAGTACAATTAGCTCCCTAGCCTTAAACTATTTCTTTAAATGTGGCTAATGATTGTAAATGTTAATTGATCTTCTAATTAATGGTATTAGAATAAGCACTGGAATTGTTACAAACAGAAACAAACGAAAAGGTGACCTAACTTCACAAAAAGACAGCCAAACATACAAAAGATGCCTTCCAGCAGCAGATGAACATTTAGACGATTCCAAAAGCAACAAAGATGAAAATAACATAAAAAATGTTCAAGAATATTTTGTGGATAGTTTTGTTAATATTAACTCTTCCAAATCATTTTTATGTCTATGCCATTGCAGAGCAAGGACACTGCACTAGTTTTGGGAATAGCCCAAAAAGCTGTTAATGTTTCTGTATTCCCTGTTAATTGTCTTATAAAGTAAATATAAATTATTTTAAATTTAAGACTGCCATGTTAATATGCCATACTGAGTTCCAGTCATGTTCACAATGAAGAAATAGGGAAAAAAATGTCACTATCCACTGTGTCATAATTCTACATGCTCATTTGTTTCTTGTTATTGTTAGCAAATGTTTCTTTTGAATTTTGTGTGCATGGAAGGCAGTCAGTTGCAGTGATCTCAGTTTACCTTTGATTTACGAACCAGCACTGTTTTTCATGGAACAGTTTTGTCAGTTCAAAAGTGCAGGCGCTGAATTGTCATACTTCGGAGATGAAGAGTGGAAAAAATCTTACTTCCCACACAGCAAGAAAATTGACTAACAATAGGCTAAAGGGAACTTGTGTAGAAAACCAATACAAATGAGTCTCCTTGTAACCAGTTCCCCCTCTCGCAACACTTCATATGGGATCAAGGATGCAAACAAAAAATTTTGGTACTAAGCTGCAACTTTTGAGCATCAACAATCTAGTATTTTCTTTACAAAGTCCTTGTTTTTCTGTGTTGTACATTGCTTCAAAACATTGGTCTTAAACCAACAACAAAAAAATTCTGTTCTCAGTCAGGAAAAAATGAGGTATAACTCATCACCAGTGTGGTGCCACTCAAAGCTGTTACACTATATAAATGTATGTACCAGTAAAAACAATAAAATTTACTCATGACTATTATTACACCCTACAGCTGCATGTTACTTCCCATGCTCTTGGCTAGTAGATGTTACCAGAGGAAATGCACGCTTGGTAAGATGCCAGTCTCACAGAGATTTTGAAATATTTAAAGACTCTGACTGATTGTCATCTGTTTGGTTTTCCCATTGATTTGGTCTCCCTCGTGCAGACAGAATGCTGAGCAAAATATGCAAGTGGTATCTGGATTTCGGTTTCCTGTCAGATAGGCTTGCAGCTCGCTTGTCTGTTAACAGCTTTCCATGTCTTCTCAGGACATTTTTTTATGAATGTTTTCTTTTTAGCATCCTTATGTTAGGAGTCTTTTCATCTGGATGTGGGTTTGTCTATCTAATCTATCTCTGAGATCTGCTTTGCCTATTATATGGGTCAGCTACTACAGCATTCAAGTGATTTACAGCTGTGAATGAAATTTATCCTCACTTTGCCCCCAAGAGGAGGGGAGAAAAGTACAAGAAGCCAGCTCAGCCCTGCCATGCCAATATTGGATTCCAGAGAGCATCTGAAACCATGCCATGCACTGCACAGCTGGGCAACAACTTCCAAAAGACTATATTTATTCCCATCATATCACAACAAAATATGGCAGATACCTGAACAGTGAATTAATTTCTTGTACTTTTCATTACCGTTTTGAAAGGCGTCTCCAAGGGGAAAAAAAGTCTCTTTCCATTAATAAATAAATCCTAGATGTTCATTTTAATTGTTACCTTCTTGGTTTTTGCTGGTGACTGCCAGATTTGATCTTACTTGATTTTACTAAGCATGCAAAGGGAATGAAAAAGCATGTTTAGTATGTAAGCACTAGAAGACCAAAGTGTTGAACTCTGCTCTACTCTTATACAGAGCTGTTACTAGGAAGTGTAGTACTTATTAGTTCACTTACAAGCATTTATGCTTATCTAATGTTTTATCTCTAGGGTCCAGTTCGGCTTCCAAAGACACTCTGAAAACATTAATCCTTGTCTGTCTGTGTGTTTGCTGTGAATTTACTAGGAAACAATATTAGCAAACATGGCAGGAAATTCACTTCAATACAGGGGGTCAGAAAATATAATGACTTCAATGATATGACATCAATGCAAGAGAGTCTTGTTCAAGTGTATACCCATAAATGGTGACTATACACATACACACTTGAGTGTACATATGAATACGTATGGGTGCACATGTGTATTTTGTTAGTAACAGCATGAACATGAGTTTTGGTGGTGTCAGAGGAAGGTGCCAGAATGTGACACAGATAAATTGTAGATAAATGTGTCACATACATTTCCAGCATGGTGTTTGAAGCTATTTCATTAAGAAACTTGTCCAGTGTAAAGATAGTCAAATTCATGTATGCACAGTACATTTACATATATGTATATATATTCATGCATACATTCAAAGAATATGCATCCTTTCATTTGGTGTTGGAATTACTTATCACAGAAACCAAGTGAATTATGTGATGTTAACTAATCTTAATAAAAACATATTCCTTCATTGCCTTGTTTGTGATGTTATCGTTCTTGTCACTCCAGGCAGAAGACAACAAAAATTGATAAGAAATAAAACATCTAAACCACACTGTATAGGGCTCTGCTGCTTGCACGATCTCTTGGTAGGTGCAAGTGCTGCTGTTTGGTGGTTTTTACAGCTGCTTGGTAGCAGTGATGTGGTCCAGAGGAGTCAGATACTTTGCTCTCTCATTTCTTACTTTTTTTCTTCAGTTTCCTTTTTTATATCATGGTCAAGTAAAATCTGTATTTTTAGTAGGAAAGTGAAATAATTCCAAGGAGTTATTCCAAGCTTTGCAATGAAGAAAACAAAAATATTTCTTGATACAGAAAAATGTAAGCTGAGCTGTCAAACAAAAGAAGGGCAAATGGAAGGAAGGAGACAGACACAGCTAATATTTATTCCACTGTCTGCTGTATGAAACAGGTTAGATCATGGAATTTTCTTTTTACCTAATTTCTTCATAGAGAATAGTGCAACTATTTTGATGATGCTTTGGAGACTAGATTTTAAGACTGGGAACACACATCTTTTGCTGTAGCTGTGCCTCATCCACCTCTGAGCTGCTGCTGCTGTGATTTCTCCTCTAACCCTTTTCAGTCAGAATAAATCAGGTGACTGCTAACAGCTTAAATAATAGGCAAAACCCCTTAATGTAAAGACCTTTTGTTAGAGACCTTTTGTCAGAGACCTTTTGTTCCTCTGCAAAAAAAAGCCGGTGGCAACAGCATGCCTCCTGCACCCCACCAGCACAGAGAATGAATCTCCCCCTTTTTTTCACTGTCTGGCCAGTAAGCTTGTTTGCCCCTAAAGTGAGACATAAAGGCACCTCCTCCTGTACAAAGCTTATGACAGAACCAGAGTGTGACCTTAAACAGGATGATTTTACATCTTCAGTGAGTCTTTTATTAGAATTTCTTTACCTATTGTGAGCTCCTCTGACGTTTTTTTAGTGACTAAGGTAGAAGACAGCTTCAGATGTTTTCCCATAAATTAATAATTCCTGAATTACAGTATGAGGTATTCCTAAAATAACACTAGATAGAAAAACCTTAGAAATCAGTCATTTTACTTATCTTTTTTGCTGGATGCTGTAATTCAGCTTAATCCAAGTATTAAGATCCATTCTGTTATTTAAAAGCACATTTTTCCTACCTTAACTTCATGACCATAGCAACAGTTGGTGCTTGAGTAAAATGACATCCCATTTTCATATTAAACCAAAATTCTGAAAGCATGAATCCTCTTTTGTTAAATGTCCATTAAATTGGAGTGTTTGATGTATAGTTGTTGAAAAAGAGCAATGGCCAAGACTCATTGTATGTAATACTTTTTTGTGTAGATAGTCAAAACAAAACAAAAATAAACAAGGCAAAACAAAATGTAAAGCTCTACAAAATCCTAAACTGCAAACAGATTCTGAATAAAGGGCTTCACTGATTATTTTGTTATTTCACACACACGAACTTGTATACACAAGAACGGATGTTTTCACAGTAACATACTGTTTTGTGATTCCTGTAAAATGAATTCAGACTAACTACAGTAATTGTCCATGTGAGTCAGAAGGATTTTCTGAGTCATGCATATTGATCTTTCATTTCATAACAAAAGCTGGCTGCTGCAGGAAAAGGTTCATTTTCTTATTTTGAAAGGTCTGATGCTCTGCCTCCACAATTGTTGTGATCTGAAATTCAGTATAAAATGTAGAAGAAATCTCTTTTTAATTATTACTCTCACAGAAATGAGAAAGGTCATTTGGTCTGATCACTGAGAAAAATTTGTCTCCTCTAGCATTTTTCATAATGAAGAGACATTAGATTAATGTTCACTTAAATAACATGATTAATGGTATGATCAGAAAGTGGCTATGTTGGAACAGTGTGAGTGTAAACCATCTAATCAAACAAAATGATTAGGTTTTTTAATTGTTTATAGCAGTATAAGGTCATATGAAGTCCCTTCTACTAACTCATCTTTCTCTTCCTGTATTTTAGTTCTCCCTTTCTGTCTCCAGAATGATCATTAGTTATAATTAAAGGAAAGGAAAGCAGTTAGCTTGACAAGCTCAGGATTTGGGAATTATTACAGTCATTAAAGGACCTTCTGATAACCATATTAAACTTCATCATCCACATACCATCAGGCTTCTCTCTGTCATACACAAAGCAAAGTACATCAAGTACAGCAGTGTCTCAAGAAAGGAGCAAATATATCACCTAATTTAACTTCACTGAAGTAAGCGGAGATAAACTCCAGATTAATTTTCTCCTGTGACTTCCCAACATAAAGAAAGTTAAGAATGAAACCAAACTGCCTGATGTATAGGGCTTCTTAGAGTTCTTGCCATTATTAGCATGTGGTAGCATCATATGAGAACCTCAAACGCATCTTTAGATTTGATTCATTGTTCAGTCGCATGTGCTGCTTGGAGCTCCTGAGCAAAAGGAAACAGGGATCAAATCACAAAAGCCTGTTTTAATGGTGTCAAAATCCCTGGACTTAATTCCTATTTCTCACACCATTTTAAGGTCACTTCTTAGCCATGATGAAACATAAATAACTTTCTGAAAATTAAACAAACATATTCTTGCATCCATATTCATATGTATTCATATCATATTCATATGATTATATTTGTAACATTTCATATTTTTTTCTCTTAAGATCTGTCCAATGAAAAGGAACCATGGCTAAGGCACAAGAGGTAAGTGACCTACAAAGGAAAGCATCTTAACCTTACAAACATGGGGAGAGACAAAAATTGCCCTTCCTAGTACAGCTCTGAACCTCTGACAGAACAGCATAATGCACTATTTTAGCAGATCAGTCACACAGCGCGGTGGAACTTCACACAGAGCACAGTGGTGGGCTTCAGAATTTGCTTACCTGCAAGCCACTCACGGCAGTGGTCAAAGGTTACTGGCAAGCTGATTAAAAATGTGCCTGCTAGACATCTTTCAATATGTCACAACATGTCATTTTGTGCTATGCATTTCAGAATGAAGTAGCTTTCTCCTTTTAAGATGTTGTCATTTGCTCTGTCAGTTTGCTTTAGACTGGAAAAGTACCAGACTCCTTTTGATAGCAGCTACCCAAAACACAGCAACTCTAGAAACACGGAAAAAAATATCTCAATTCTTTGTTTACATGTAAATAATGAAAAGTTGTCATTCTGTGAGACTAAAAAAATATTTCTCCCCTTTAAAAAAAGATTGTTTAATCAAATGTTAGTGAAAGTGAAGAACAAACATAAACGATAGAATATTTTATTTTTCATACTACACAGTAGTATACTGCACACTTTCTAAGTACATAACAGAAGGAAAATAAGAGAAGGTGATTGCGGCAGTTCAGTCTCAGCTGAAGATGTCAAGCTAAATTTTGCGTCACTTGTTCATTTTATATAAAGCACTTCTTCCAGATCTACTTTATGAGTGTGAATTTTGCAGTGTTATGGAGGAAGTTCTGATTTTTTGGAACTGGATTCCTTTCCTTACAACTTACTTTCAAAACATTTTTTTTTCCTTGCAATATAGAATATAATTTTTTCTATTCTTGCATCCCCTTTTTCAAAGACCTGTTGTTAGGAAAACTTTCTAGATAGCATTAAAGATCAAGGTCTTCTCCTGGAGCTAGTTACATCATCTCATGAATGTACCATGCTTTCATTGCGTAAAAGAATTCCCATCAAATTCAGTAGGACCTGAAGCCCTCAGAAAGAGAATTAGTCTGTAAAAGCCTACTGAAAGGACTTGAAACAAAATGAATACTTCTCTCCACAGAGAAATAGGAGGAAGACAGCCATAGAATCATTAACCCACTGAGGCCTGACATGAAAATTTATATCAGGTGGTGTAATTTACTTTCTTTATACTATGCTGGCAAACAGTAGTTTTCAGGGCTAGGTTTCTGTTTTGTTTGTGTTTGGATGTTTTTTTTTTTAATGACTTGGACTCCTAACTTTTCACAGATGCAATAGCTGTACATATCTACATTAAAAGACCACTGAGGGATACCTGTGTAAATCACATATTTGGGATACATTCAGGAAGGCACTTAACAGCCATAACAACAAAGGGGCTCTGGTACTCATTGTCTGACTTTCAAAATCCAGCTCAGATGCCATCTAACTTTCATAGCAGAGGTTTCCTATTTCACAGAGGACATGTTTTGGATGAAGTGGTCAGAGCCAACAGCTTTGATGTAACCATTCATTCCAAATACAAATGAGCACAATGGAATTATTCCTGTAATGGGGTGCAATTCACCAGTACAATTTAGCCAGAAATTAGTTTTGTGTCATTGACATTGGTGTGAAATGGCAGATGACTAATGAAACAAATGACACAAAACTAATGAAAGAGCATGGTAATTAATATGCAGTCCTTTCTATTTCTATAAGCAGCTAAAAAATATCTCTAATGGCTTTCGTTTGTGATTACCTACTGTCAGTATTTTTGAGAGAATCATTGATCATATTCAAGGAACTAGGAACTGAACCCCACTACTGCCTACAAAAGTCTGCTGTGCCTCCTACCACTTTGACAAATTGAACATGCCAGCTGCCAATTATGCTAATTTTCAGTGTTGATCTACTGTGCTGTTTATTACTGAACTGTCCAATTTCTTTTATTAATATTCTAACTTCATTCTAGAATGGTAATATTTTCATGTTCTTTGTCTTTGGCCTTATTTATGTCACATGAAATACATTGAAGTTAAACCCTCTATTTTTTTTTTTTTGTTTCATCTCTTTTCCACTAGTGTATAATGGATGTGTGATATTACTTAATGAAACACCAGTATGATCTTTCTTTGCCTATATTACTCTTGTATTCAGAAGGGTTGGAGGAATAAAATGACCTGCACAGGGAATTTTGTTGCGCTCAACCTGACAGCAAATTACTGAACACATATAACAGTGTCAGTAATACAAGACATAACACTAAAAAAAATCTTCATAGAATATAATTTTTACTACCATTTAGAAAATATAATTATCTTATAATGTGTCATCTCTTCATACGTTATCCTGTATTTTTTCAGGCAGCTTTTCCACATTTCCTTGAAAACCTTAGTAGATGTCCTTGGAATCCTAGATTTTAGAGTATATTAAACTGTCTGACTTGCACTAAATATATTTCACTGAAGCATTTGTGACCTTGAAATGATGAGCTTTCTGAAACCTTTCTTATGCTGACTTTATGCAAAAAATGTTAATGGGAAATGGAGAAACAAAGAGAAATTAATCATGAAGGAAACCTTTTGTTTTCAGAGATTTGCAACAAGTACTTTTACATAGACCCTATCCTTCAGCAGTAGGGTAGTTTCTCCTAGAAAGCCCACCTGGAAAGTTCTGTCTTTTTTTTCCTTGAATACTGCACAAGTTATTGCATTTGCTGCTGTTTTTGTGGTATTTCAATATTTCCAAATCCAGGCTGCACCAAAAGAAAGAATTAGAGAGAGCTGCAAAATCAAAACAGAATGTCAGATGTATACTTTTTGACATTAAAATGGTAAGGTCTGTGCCTTGGTCGAAGGGTTTGGTGGAAGAATTCAAGAGAGTTTCTTCTTTCAGTTAGCATGGCTAAAACTTCCTGAGACACAATCCTGACATAAGCCTGAAAATAATAATAATATCTTCAGTTCTCTCTTGCCTCTGCTTGCAGCACCATGAGATCCACCAAATGTGCCACTATCAGCTCATTGGACTCTGTTACCTTTTCATAAATCCCTCTTTGTTTCAGAGTTGTCACTGCTAATCCAGATACTCAGTAATCTAGCTCATGAGATATCTCTAGTAAGATTAGCAGCGTTTAATACTTGGAGGAATGACTATACAGTGAAATGCTGACATCTGCCTACATAATTCAGACAACCTTATAACAATGTGTAGTGCAGTTAATAGTCAAATGCTGTGAACAAAAGTTGGAGTGCATTATATAGTAGTTCCTAAGTAACACAAGAGCAATATCCTTGGAACGAGTTTAAATCTTGTCCAAGTATGTTTCATGATAATACCCGGGTGAAAATTTCCAAGGTTTCCAGAAAATGATATTCAACAAAATAACTCAGCTTAATTGAAACACTCTGGACCAGAAGTATTTACATGAGCTAAATACAACATGGTAACTTCTCAGCAGCCATTGATGTGGGTACCACAAAGCAAAACAATTCATGACATAATTGACAGCAGAGATTTTTCTGATTATTTTTTCCCATTTTTCTGAAAACTTTTTTCTGTATTTCTTCTTTCCTTGAGTAATAAAGGTATCCAAAAAGTGAACACTGATTCTTCCTCAGTATATAACCCAGTTTGTACAAACAACTTAATTTATTTCAATTTATGACAGCAGAAGGGCTGATCTTATGCATACAAGTAAGGTTTCACAGACAAGTGAGAGTACTAAAGATCTGAAAATAGCAAGCCTTGCTTGTGAACCACATTTTTGGACAAAAATCCCATGGAAAAGGCTGGCAAGATAAGCCAAAAAGCACTATGAGCTGTAGTACATGTTGAACAGTTACCAGCAGTAAACACTCGACTTCCTTTAGCTGACCATGAGCTGATAAAAGCAAAGAATAGAGATCCACTGTCCGTGAAGAAACAGAAAACATCTACCAGGTGAGCTCTGACTTCAGGTTTTCTCTGCAGTACCAAGGACCAGGAATGGAACCGCACAGCTTGTAACTGCGCTCTTACTGAAGGTTTACTGTGGATAGTTATGATAATGGTGACAAATGGTTTATTACCTAAAGATCCCTATAAGCCTCTTAATGTAAGAGTGACTGAGAAGATATTCACTTCATTTTTTACGTTCTTTGCACCTTAAGGCTTTGTTCTCTTCCAGGCACCTGGAATTTCACATTTCTTAATAATTTTCCAAAATGTTGGCATTTCAATATTTCAGTGCTCTGGGCTTTCTTTTCTGTTCTGTTTGTCTCTAACGGACACAACTGTCTCAAGAAGAAATAGCAAAGCTGCATCTTAAATCAAAAGCTAACTTACTCATGTCGGCACAGTGCTCCTTACAAGTTAATTCATATTCAGGTGTGGATCTTGTTTATGCATTTGTAAATTTGTGCTTCCTTTTGTACTGAAATAATAATAAAATAAAAGCAGCCTGGGAATTTTATGCAGTGTTCTGTCTCTGATTATAAATGAAGTTATTCTATGTCCTCTGCTATCCCTCAAACCAGCAGTAAATCTGTATAATTTTCAGAAATGAAGTGGAATTTCTCAGAAACCATACCAGCTAGACCCCTGTTTCTAAAGATACGGACAAATGACACAGACTTCCAATCACATGTTTAGCAATAAGAGTGGTAGTGATGCTTAAGATTCTATCATCTTCAAAGTTAGATCAGGGCCAGACATGTTTAGACACCCACTTGTTTGAGAGTGTCCCGTGAACTTTTAAAAAAGGGTTAAAGCACATCATATGAGGAAGGGACCTGAATCCTATTAAAGAGAATTTAGGGTAGACCTTACAAATGACTGCAGAAGGATGTAACTACTATAAAGTTCAGCCTAAACCTTAGATGTTTAGAACCATTGATAATTCCTACTTTATACCTGCAATTCCAATTTTTGACCTAACTTCAAAGCATGCCTTATTTGTGGAAAGGTGTAAACAGTAGCTAGGGACTACCTAGACTGATGTTGGTGGACACCGATATAAAAGGAACTGAAGTGACTAATCTAGAAAAGCGATATCATCTTGATCTCTAAATTATTTGGTTTTAAATGTGTTTAATTTTGCACTAAAAATAACAATTCTATTTGAACATATACTGTCCTGTCCTGAAACTTACAGGATGAGCTTGAGTATTATTCTAAAACATATTTCCATGAAAAGTAATATCTAACCAGAATATTGCTTGGTTTCCTCTCTGTTGTCACTTATAAACTCTGAAAATATATTTTTTTTTCTTAATATTAGGTACAACAACAGTGATAACAGAGCCAGGGCTCTGAAAAATTCATGTAAATATATGCACTCACACATGAAAAGCTTCACATTATATTTTAATGGAAATTGGACCAAATATCACATTCTTGGGTAACTGCATAATTTGTATGAAGGGGAGTAATATAACTGATCGCTATATGTGATCTATAGCAGACCTTGCAGTAGATATATAGATGGTTGAATAGCATTTCACTGGGTTTGGGGGGTTTTTTTGTTCATTTATTTTCTTAAGGGAACTAGTTCAAGTCTGAACAGACCAACACTTTCCTAATCAAAACTAAGCCTTCTACCCTATGGGATTGTGTTCAGAATGATTATAGTTTATGGAGAGGTACTCTTCACTCAGCAAAGAATAGATGGAAGAAAGATAGGCTGGAAAAAAAACCCCAAAACAATAACAACAACTAAATCACATACCCTACGCTGACTGCCAAAAGTTATTTTGTGTGACTTGAATGTATCTGAGAATAGGATGAAAAAGTAAAAATCACTAATGCTACCATTAATATTTTTAATTTCCTCAGCATCTATCAGAAAAACTGTAAAAATTTGAAAAAATGCTCAAGAGCAGACAAGACAAGAGCTGAGATAACCCTTTAAAAAGCCAGCCTGCAACTGCCCTTCCCCCAGGAACCAAACTGAATCTCAAGAGTAATGCCTTCCAAATGTAATACAGAATCTCACCTGGAAGGATGCCATGTATATACTCTGGCATATTTCAGGGCAAAACACATTTTAAAAGGAGATGCTCAGTGCAATCAGAAAAGGAGAGGTTCTGGCAAAGCAATGTAAATGTACAAATGGATATTCTGGAAAAGATGCTATATCGAGAGCTCACAGAGGGAATACAGTATCGGTGCCTGATATTTAGCAAGCAGAACAAGTTATCAGCAAGTCAGGAGTTTTGGGTACTGTTGCACTATTACTGAGTGGCTGAGCTAAACACTCATGTTGAACTTCTTTTGTGTAACCATTTCTGTAAGGTGCTTAAGTTTCTGTCAAGGCTAGCTTCAGATAACTTCTATCTAGTTTTCACAAGGGAACATTTGCATGTCTCTTGTCTTTTGATCAGGGCTTTCAGTACTTCTGGACAAAGAAATCTACAATTAGAAATTCCCTCCCATCTATGAAAAAAAGGCATAAAGAACATTTTCGTATCTGAGAGGCTGATTAAAGACTTCCTTAATGCTGCAGAGCATTTTGAAATGCCGAATTGAATGGTAGCACAGAAGGGCTGAGTACAGTTAAAGTCAGTGCAAACATCCCTCATGCTGATGTAATGAGTGATAAAAACTAAAACAATGGTCAATAACAGCAGTTTCATTGTGGTAAGATGGGGGTTTTTTCATGATGTAAAACTGACTCATCTTGTACCTTGCCACAATAGCTGCTTCCTGGAAGGAGTACAGATAGCAAAGGTGTTTTTTTACATGCTTTGCCCCAGAGACAACTTCTTCTGGAAGGAAATAATCATTCACTATACAGTTCTCATCCAGACTCACCATCCTGGCTGTAACACACAACCATTAGATCATCTGAAGTACCATGAGATACAACAGGTCCTTAAAGGCACTCTAAGAAACTTGTCATTTCTACCTGGCAACTAGTCAGCCTTGGAGCAATCTTTTGGGAACTGCCATTTCAGAGTCTGCCTTTACGCTCAAAGTTTGACTGCTCTGAATTCCCCTGAAAAAAGAGCATTCAAGTCCTGTAGAGCAGGATGCCAATTTAGTAGCAACATATGGCAATACTATCTAACAGTGACATTTTCAAGGTACAGATACAATATTCCTAACTTGATTGATTTCAGTAATTGTGATATATGCAAATGAGGACAAAAATCAGTATTGGAGTGAACATTTTTATATGAAACACCTAATACAATGTATGTAGAGCTCAGCAAGAGGAGAAATCATGCATTCTTATTCTAGTACTACACCATTAAATGCAACTGTATTTTCTGTTACCAGAGGAAATGTCATTTTGCATTTCATTGCAGAAACAGAATACAGCCAAGGGGGTCACTGTATTCCCACCTTCTAACAGAAATTTCAGATTTGTTCTGTCTTACCTCATTGTTATTTCTTATTCTGAAATAAGCACTCTTGCTCTTCATGTAAGAGATGCATACTATTCAGAGTGTGCTAGTCAAAATGTAGTCACTGGGTAGTGGAAAATTTTTAATGGTACTAGGAGAGCTCTGTGGAAGGGATATAGATGCCTCTATATACACATGTGGGTAATGTAAGGTGATGTAAGCAACGCTGGCTGAGAAGCTATGTTTGCAGTGTTCACAACTCAGTAAACTACATAAAATTGTTCTTACACTTACACTTCAAGTCCTTTCTGAGCTTTTAACACTGTAATCTCCATTCAAACAGAAAGCACCACTCGATAATTGTAATGAGGTTAAATAACTGAGATTATTACGGGGAAAAAACCCACCAAACCAACACTAAATGGTATAGTTCCTAAGTATTTTAAGCAGAGACTATTTTGCTAAACTATTAATGTGTATATTCTCTTTGTACAATGGCAATGTCCTCTTTTTCCTTTAAGTAGCAAATATTCCCTTGAAATAATATGTGTTTTGTAATTGTCTTGTCTGTATCTTGTTGACTTAATTCTTTTTGTCTTACGGCATTTATGTGTAGAAAGTACACATTGGTCTTTGTTACTAGTCAGCCTCTTCATGCATAAACTAGTGAATATATGATGCTTATTTCTGCCAGAAATTTTACAGTGTGATTTTACATATTTTGGCTGACCTCCAAAATACCTAAATGCATTAAGACCTGGCAAAGTCCACACGATGTTATTCAAATTCATGTTGCTCTAAGGATGGGCTAAGGCTACTTGCAAGTTCTTCTGTTTTAAAGCATCAATAAGAATGCAATCTGATTGATGCCATGAGTAATGATGTGGCCTTTGGTTTGGTTTTTGTATCAGAAATTGAGGAATCTCTGTTTCACTATTCCATTTTAAACGAAAATGAATTTTTAATTAGTAATAAAAGGGAAAATTCCCTATATCACGAAGAAAGACCTCACATTTATGACATTTGACATTACACTAGGAGAAAAAATAACTAGTTTTTATAGCATTCCTGGCTTGTGAATGTGTTTGAATTAGTGTACATGTGACTGTGGCACATAACCAGCGAAATAGTGCATATTAGGAATGTCACAGCAAGGAGGAGCCTTGATGATATTTACAGTTAAACAAAGCCAGCCGTGTTTCCCACGTACAGAAAACAAAAAAGATTTTCAAGTTTGCTTATGTTTCTTAAAAGCTTGCCAAATGTCAAAGGCTTTAGAACAAGTGCTGAAAATTTCAGTGATCCTTAAATAAAAGCCATTTAAGTGGTACTTAAGCAAGGCTGCTGTTTTTTCTGCTCTTTTTTATAAAAAGATGGGAAGGGGACACTTCCAGGAGACCAGAAATTGTGCAGCAGATGAATGTTACATCCAAAGTTTTCACTTATCCTAAACATGAAGGATTTATCTCTGGCTATGTTATAAACCCTCATGGGAAATCTGGAGATGAACCATTATACCAAAATATATGCTTTAGATCCTGGCTTCTTTGTTGCAACAAAAAAAAGTTAATATTTAAGCAATTCTACAGATTTTCCCCAGCTTGCTGAAAGCTCTCCCTAGACTATGGTGAAAGAAAGAAGGGAAAGAGATTTTTTTTTAGTCCATGGAATCTGATACGTTTTCACAATAGAGGGTCTGGTGGGCAATCAAAGGCAATTTTCTGTTAGTTTATTTAGATTTCCAATCTTTGCAATATTTGAAGCATTTACAATCACAGCTCTGTAACTTGGCTTCAGAGAAGTGTATTGATCTTGTTTTGATGGTATGAAACTGAGGCACAGAACAGCTCAGAACCAGGTTTTCAAAGACATTGGGGTTCCCAAAATGCACTGAAGACCTTGGAGATTTTGAAAAGAGTATTCAGACATAAATATTTTTAGGTTTGTGCTGCTTTGGACTCTTGATGCCTACATGCCTTTAACAATCTCACACTGTACCAGATAGTGATTTTGCATTGCGTTCATCATTTCAAGGATTTATTAAGTGCATGGATACAATAGTATCACAGACATGTTAGTTTCCAATGTAGATGTATTTTATCTACTGTGGAAATTTAAGCATAACTTAGTTTAGCTGCTTTTAAGTATTCAGGTTTGTGTATATCCTGCTCAGGTATGTATAATTCCATTGACTGGTATATTTCTTGGGTTTTCCTGGTATTTCAATATGTTCCATTTTCCTGAAAGAACACTGAAAATTGTGTAGTTCCTGTAAGACTGTTTATAGTCCCAGGATCAATGAATATACAAGGGGTTTGTTGTTTTTCTTTTCTTTTCTTTTTTTTTTTCCTAAGTGACTGCAAATGAAGATTTATCAGAAGCTGTTTGTTTTTACCAGAATTTTATATAATCCATTTGCAACTTGGGAAATAAAATATTTTCTCACATCTCTAATAATAATTAGCTTGGCACTCAAGACAATAAAACAAAATCATTTAGATAATTGGAAGCAGCTAAGTAACCAATTATTTGAAGATCTCTTTGTGGCTTAAGGAGAACAAATAAGAAAGTACTCCCAAAGTGAATATCCAGTGCACAGTTTCTGCAAATGTTTCACATGCAGACACTGTTCTGGATGCGTCACTTGCAGTTACTTGCAGTACATTAAGTCATTTCACATCTGATGATGATGTGGTGAAATACATCTGTGTGAGTTTTCGATTCTCAAAGTAAGGAGGAGGGTCAGCAGAATCACTACCTTGGACTTTAGGAGGACCAGCTTTGGCCTGTTCAAGAGCCTGGTCAACAGAGTCCCTTAGGAGATAGTTCTGAAGGGCCAAGGGGTCCAGGAGGGCTGGACACTCTTCAAGAAGGTAGTCTTAAAGGCACAGGAGCAGGCTGTCCCCATGTGCCGAAAGATGAGCTGGTGGGGGAGAAGACCAGCCTGGCTGAACAGAGAGCTTTGGCTGGAGCTCAGGGGAAAAAAAAAAGAGAGTTTGTCACCTTTGGAAGAAGGGGAAGGCAACTCTGGACAACTATAAGGATGTCATGGGGTTTTACAGGCTGAAGATTGAAGAGGTGAAAGCCCAGGTAGAACTCAGGCTGGTCACTGCCATAAAAGATAACAAAAAATGTTTTTACAATTACATTAGAAACAAAAGGAGGGCCAAGGATAATCTTCATCCTTTATTGGAAGCAAGGGGTGGGTGGGGGACAGTCATTGCCATAAAGGATGGGGATAAGGCTGAGGCACTTGAAGTTTTTGTTGCCTCGGTCTTTAGCAGTAAGACCAGTTACCCTCTGGGTAGGTACTCAGCCCCCAGAGCTGGAAGACAAGGATGAGAAGGAGCAGAATAAAGTCCCCACAGGCTGGGAAGAGATGGTCAGTGACCTGCTGCTCCGCTTAGGCGCCAAAAGTCTATGGGGCCAGATGAGACACACCTGAGGGTACTGAGGGAGCTGGTGGAGGAGCTCACCAAGCCACCATCCATCATTTACAAACAGTTCTGGCAAACTGGGGACATCCCAGAAGACTGGAGGTTGGCCAGTGTGACACCCATCTACAAGAAGGGCAGGAAGGAGGATCTGGGAAACTACAGGCCTGTCAGCCTGACCTCAGTGCCAGGGAAGGTTACGGAGCAGATCATCCTGAGCACCATCACGCATCACATGCAGGACAACAGGGGGATGAGGCCCAGCCAGCCTGGGGTTATGAAAGTCAAGTGCTGCTTGACAAACCTGATCTCCTTCTATGACAAGATGACCCACCTAGTGGTTACAACCCCAGGTAACGCTACAGGCTTGGGGAAGGGTGGTTGGAAAGCTGCCTGGAGGAAAAGGACCTGGGAGTGCTGGGTGACAGCTGGCTAAGCATGAGCCAGCAGTGTGCCCAGGTGGTCAAGAAGTCCAACGGCATCGTGGCCTGTATTCAAAACAGCATTCCAAGCAGGACAAAGGAAGTAATCTTCCTCCTGTACTCGGCACTGCTGAGGCCACACCTTGAACCCTGTGTTCAGTTCTGGGCCCCTCACTGCAAGAGGGACGCAGAGGTGCTGGAGCGTGTCCAGAGACGGGCAACGGAGCTGGTGAAGGGTCTGGGGCACAAGTCTGATGAGGAGAAGCTGAGGGAACTGGGGTTGTTAACTCTGGAGGAGACTCAGTGGGGACCTTATTGCTCTCTATGACTCCCTGACAGGAGGCTGTAGGCAGGTGGGGTCGGTCTCTTCTCCCAGGTAACAAGTGACAGGACAAGAGGCAATGGCCTCAAGTTATGCCATGGGAAGTTTAGATTGGATATTAGGAAAAATTTCTGCACGAAAAGGGTGGCGAAGCATTGGGATAGGCTGCACAGAGAGATGGTGGAATCACCATCCCTGGAAGTGTTTAAAAAACATGTAGATGTGGCACTAAGGGACATGGTTTAGTGATGGAGTTGGCAGTCCTGGGTTAATGGCTGAACTTGATGCTCTCAAAGGTTTTTTCCAGCCTAAACGATTCTATGATTTTATGAAGCATGGTGTGCTCCTGTAATGCCATAAGAAGAATACAGAGCAATTACCTGAAACAACTCTGAATGTCTCTTACAGATTTTGATACCTATCTGTTGAATCCTGAATTGCACCACCCCCCAAAATCATAAGGTGATGCAAGACTCCTCCAAATCCCCTGCTTTACTGGCCTCTACTAGCATAACAAAGGTAAACTGTCATTTTTTCTGTGATGTCTTTGTTCAGGTTGACTCAATTTCACTGAATAAGGTTTAAACAGGTAGAAAAACTTGCAGTGACCCTTTACCAAATGGTGTTTGGTAAGGGAGTAATAGGGGTTGTTAACCACTTACACGTACCATGACTTGTAGGCTGTGCCTCAACGGAGCCCGTAAATTGTACTTTTCTGAGAACATCCAGTCATAAATTACACAAATAGTTACTCTTACATGTTCTGCCAACAGTCTAGCACTCTGGTCAGTAAAATACTGGAATTTATTTTGTGTAGCTTGGCACTCTTCACAGTGATCAATCTTTATTTCTTCCTTGGCAAAGCTCTCTTCTTGGGAATAACAATATTCCAAACCAGCAACAACACCAACAATAACAGCAACAACAACAAAAAAGGCATTAAAATCTTACTGAAAAGGTAGGGTGTTAGCTCTCTACTGCAGGGTAGTGTCAATTGTCAGCATCTTGTTTGGTTTGTTTAGCTGGCTTTTATTCTTCTCTGACATTTAAAGATTATGTGTTTTCCTTTTCCTCCTCCTCATTGCTGGAGCCATCTGTGGGCCTTTACACAGACACATCCATTAGGAATATTAGATAGACAAAGCTAATGTGCACTGGAGTAAAATGACAAACTCTTTTTCCTAATTAATGCCATCATTGCTGCTCAAGCAAGGATTGCAAGCTTCTGAAGTAGCTTGGAAATTTATTTGTTCTTACATTTCCATGATACATTTTCTAACACATTTAGAATGTTTATTAACTTAAAACGGTGCTCTAGGATCCTGGTGCCCTGAAACTGCATCTCCACTTGTACATTAAAGCACTGGCTGGGACCAATCCTGGGTGTTGGACCTCAGCCTTCTGCATTGTTTGACTTTTAAGAAGCATCCTGCTGTGCTGTCAGTCTGCCCAGTTAGTGCTCTGCCAAACAATCCCGAGATCTTCCCTGCTCAGGGCTTTGCACAGGCACCCCATGCGATGAATAAACAGTTTACATGAGATTCCTCAGTTCTGGAGGCTAAGAGAACTTACTAGTGTAACTCTGATCATCCAGTTGAGGGACATGTTAGAGCAATCATTGCTTTACTCACATTATATCTTGGGCTTTCTGTCTGCGCAAGTTATAACCCAAGAGGATTTCAATCCAGACACTGAAAACTGACCCCAATATAAACTCAAGACTCAGCTGGGACATATACCATAGCTGTGACCTGGGAATACTTCACAGCTACAAATTATATAGATGTGACTGAAAGCAGGAGTATGAACTTTGAACACATGGACCGCACACATCATATTGGCACCAAAACCAAAATGTTAAAAAACATTTATGTGAATAGCAGAGATGGGAAAGTGGTTAAACTCTGGCCTTATTCCACTTTTATATAGCTGTATTGCCAGCCTGAAGGAACAGAATCACCTAAATCATCTGGCTGCTGCATCTTATAACTTTTACTAACAACTACTGTTTGCATCAGAGAAACTGAGAAAAATTTTTCACATTCAATATTTCTGGAACATTTTCCTTACTCTCACCTGCCACTTCATTACCATTCCAGCCAAGCTAAGTCTTAAAATCTTGTCCTTGTATTGGAAGATTTTGCTTTCTTTGTTTCCTGCATAGGAAGTCTGCTTTCCTCATGTGTATATTATTTTGTCAGATCTTAAAAAAGTAAGTTTGGAATGTATGTATGATCAGTGCTCTAGATCGCCACTCAGGATTTCTATGTTTACCCTTGTCATAATTTCATTGGCTGTAGACTTTTTCCCTCTTAACTTTTTTCCACATTGGACTATAAATACTTATGCTGTATTTGTGCTAAATATTTAAAATTATTTTAGAAACCTGAACTCAGGGAGTTCAACCTTCATAGGGTCTGAAAATGTTACTTTAGACAGACATAGCTTTCTGAATCTCTGTTCCCTTGCATAGACTTTCATAATTTGAATATATACAAATATCAAACTTTAAAGTAATTTGGTCATTGAATTTTACTTTACACTGTGAAGATCTTCTATGCTGTCTTATACTGCATGAGCACATTCATTTATAATATTTAGTTTTAAAATCTCTCTCAAGTCTACTTATTGCTTATTAGATAAAATTAGAATTAGGTAGTATCTGGGCAAATCTAGAAAAACACATTAAATCAGAACTGGGAAACTATAGTTTGGGTTGCATTTGCTCCTTGAAATTTCAGCCATAAATCAACAATTTTTTTCTAGGCACACAGAATAATGGTACGAAGATAGTAGGATTGTTTTTTATTAGTGGAAGGTATAAATTGTAATGATCTGTTTAGAGCCTGTAAAAAAAGAAAAAAATAATTAAATTTTTGTAGTTGTAATTATATCAAACTTATAACGTGGGTCAGCTCAATATTAATCCCAACCACCTTAAAAATGGCATTAAGGTGTCATATACCCTTAGTAATACCTCTCTGCTGAGATCCCTCACTAACTAGTGTCCTCCATAGCATGTTGTGATCCCTGTCTTGGGTTCAAGTGCTGAAGTGCACAGTGATTAAAGTGCAGCAGGAAATCCTGGTCCTCATTAAAGACATTAGTGCAAATCATCCAAACTACAAGGCTTTGTAGTGGTTCAGAAGACATAACAGCTATGTCCATGCTAGCAAACTACTGTAGAAAGAAGCTATATGATTGAGAAAACTATCCAATTTGGAACTGCTGTCTGATTGCCATGGAGAGAAAATCAATTACTATGCTCTGAAAGGGGTTTTAAACATTTTGTTAAAAAATAAATATGCACGCACACACACACACACACACACACCCCTTTGTGTCATTTAAATCTTTCTAGTTTCAGCTTCCACTATTTGTATCACTACCCACTTGTTCATCAACTGAACAACACTCTGCTGTCAACACTTTGCTCCATAAATATATCTATATATATTCAGAGCCTCTAAACAAAGCACTCAACCTTCTTTTACTAAAATAAAATAAATTAACTTCCTCACATACTTCTATATTGTTTTTAAGACCTTTTATCATCACTGTGGATTTTCTCTGAACCGCTTCCTATTCATCAACACCTTTCTTAAAGCATGTATAGCAATACTAGGCATGGTATTCCTGAATCACTAATGTTGCTGTCAGTCATAAAGTGCTGCTACTATTAGTACTCTCTCATTTTCATGTGTAAGAAACTCAGTCCTTTTAACCATCACACTGAGTCTGGCAGTCTTAGCAGATGATTGATCACTCATTTCCATCAGACACCTCTCTGTATATTTTTGATATATTCAAATTGGACCACTTCCAAACAATTTTCAGGCACAGTTCAGGTGCTGAGTATGGGCAAGAGGCCATTTTAAATAAGTTTTTCTCATCTGGAAAACATATTTTGAAGACTAGGAGGTTTTCATTATATGTATGAAGACAATTTTCTATTCTGACGCTTGAGTCCTTTTCAGAGTAGCTGCTTCTTCAGGACTCTTCCATCATATATTATCTTGTTTCTAAAGGCATGATTTTGTCAACATAAAAACTCTTTTTTTTTTATCTTTGGTGATGGTGTGTATCTATCTAGATTGCCCAGCATCATTAGATGGGTGAGTTGTCTTAATGTTCACTTAACACTCTTCCAGCTTTCTGCCACTTGCGAAATTTACTAGAGATCATTTTATGCTTTCCAGATCATTGACAAAATGGGATGAAGAATCAAATTCTGTGATTTTTTTTTTCAGAAACATCCACTCACTGATGAATAGTAATTTGCAATTTTATATGAAGATCTCTTAATTAACAGGTTTTAATCCATTTAGTGCGTTGATAGCATATTGTTCAAGTTATTTAATCAAAAGGGCATGTGATGTGAAATCAGAAATCTAATCATATTACACGAACACTATTATCTTTATCAGCCAAATATTTAATCTCATAAAAACAGATATTAAGTTACTTTGACGTGATTCATTTTCCTGAACCCATGTTGATTGGCATCAATTATATTTTCTTTCTTTAATTCTTTGTTAATTAAGTTCCATAAATCAAGTTCTATCTCAGCCATTCTCCTAGCACTGACTAAAAGACTGTTTCTACCCCTTTTAGATGACTGAAACATGAAAGAATGAAGCATAATCAAAGGTAGCAAATGATGTAAGAAATCATAAGAAAACAGTACATGCTTGCTTCTCCACAAATACTGTAACTATGAGCACTCACCTCATTTCCACAGATTTAAATGGCAAAATAATAGCCCCATCATTACCAGAAATAATGACTAAGAATGAATTTGATCAAAATGAAGGGTTTTTTAAACTGTAAGTCAACACCACAAATTGTGGCAATGAGGACAATTCCTACTCAAAGAAACCTCATTCTATTTATATTATTATTCAAGTGACCTTATAATTTATTATCAACCAAGTAGGAAACCACTGATATTTAAGTACAATTTCGGCCAAATATATTTTTATTTTTAGAATAAAATTGCATAGTCTTATTTTTTTCTGAACATCATTAGATGTTTCATATTTAATCACCAAATATTGTTTGTATTACAATTCAAAAATTGTTTTCTTAATTTTACATTCAGGGAGGCAGATATGCCAATTTAGAAAGAAAATATATTTGCTGGAATTTACCAGCAAATAAGATCTTTTGCAGCAATTCTGTTATTTCAATAGAGACCAGCTGTTTCGTGTCATAATTAAGCTTAGTTTAATTTCACTTTCTTTTTGTGAAAGACTGGACAAAGGTAAAATTCCATTCCTTTGGGCAAAGAAGTGGATAAAACAAGTATGGATTTCCAAGTCAACTACAACTGCAACTTTACAGATGATCAAATGTTAATGTGGCATGACAAAGTACCATAGAATCGTACAACAGTTTGGATTGGAAGGGACCGTATAAATCCTCCAGTTCCAACCCTGCTGCCATGGGCAGTGACACCTTCTATTAGACCAGGTTGCTCCAAGCTCCATCCAGCCTGGCCTCGAGCACTTCCAGGGATGTCCCTCTCCAGTTTTCTTGCAGGCCCCTCTAGGTAATGGAAGACTGCTGTGAGGTCTCCCTGGAGCCTTCTCTTCTCCAGGCTGAACAACCCCAACTCTCTCAATCTGTCTTCATAGGAGAAGTGCTCCAGCCCTATGATCATCTTCCTGGCCCTCGGGTCTCACTCCAACAGGTCCATGTCCTTATACTGGTGGCCCCACAGCTGGACAAAGTACTCCGGGTGGGGTCTCATGAGAGCAGAGTAGAGGGGCAGAATCACCTCCCTCAGCTAGCTTTTGATGAGGCCAAGCATACAGTTGGCTGTCTGGGCTGCAGACACACTCTGCTGGGTCATGTTGAGCTTCTCATCACCCAACACCCCTAAGTCCTTCTCCTCAGAGCTGCTCTCCATCTATTGTCTGCCTAGCCCATATTTTGTTTGGGACTTGGACTTGTTGAACTTCATAAAGTTTGCATGGCTCCACCTCTCAAGCTTGTCAAGGTCCCTCTGGATGGCATCTCTCCCCTCCAGCATGTTGACCGCACTACACAGCTTGGTGTCATTGGAAAACTTGCTGAGGGCGCACTCAATCCCACCATCCATGTTACCAAAAAAGGTGTTAAACAGCACTGGTCCCAATGCTGACCCCTGAGGAATGCCACTCATCACTGGTCTCCACTTGGATATCGAGCCATTGACCACAACTCTTTGAGTGCAACCATCCAGCCAATTCCTTATCAGCTGAGTTGTCCATCTGTCAAATCCATGTTACTCCAGTTTGGAGACAAGGATGTCATGTGGGACACCGTCCAATGCTTTACACAAGTCCAGGTAGATGACATCTGTTGCTCTTCCCTGATCCATCAGTGCTGTAATCTCTCATAGAAGGCCACCAAATTTGTCAGGTACAATTTGCCCTTAGTGAAGCCATGTTGGCTGTCACCAATCACTTCCTTCTTTTCCATGTACCTTAACATAGTTTCCAGGAGGATCTGCTCCATGATCTTGCTGGGCACTGAGGTGAGATGGGCCTATAGTCTCCAAGGTCATTCTTTTTCCCTTTTTAAAAAATGGGAGTTAAAAAATGGAAAAAAAAAATGATAGAAAAATGCTAATTAATGACGGAGAAAATATTAGGGCTGGTAGAAACAACACTGTCAAATGATAAATTCCTTATTTTAAACACTGTGCTCTCATTTATTACTTTTATGAAAAGTAGATTTTGATTAATGACAGCCATCTTCCCTTTAAATTTCGGCATGTCATTATGCTTCAGGACTTCACATTTGAACTGTAAAATGAGATTCTTTAGACCTGATTCACCAATCGCCCAAGTATGTTAAAACAATAGATATCCTTTCCAAAGACATTCTAGCTTTAAGTAGAAGTTTAGGTTTTGTGTATTAAATAAGACAAAAGAGACATACCTGATTTTTTTTTTATTTACTTTTTTTTTTTTTTCCTGTTTGCATTGTTTCCTAGAAACCCTGCTTCCAAAAATGAAAACAGGACTATATCCTGCTGAAGAATCCAGATATGTACAGTGTCAGTACTGGAATCATGGTGATTCCACTCTCAAAGTCTTATGCTTAAACCCCTTCAAAATATCCACACCTTTAAGTATTGAAGGATTAGAATTTAGTGCATTCAGCTTTGAAAATTCAGAGCAGTAGCTGCCTAATAAAAATCCCCTGCTGTTGCAAATCCTTCCATGCACTTCAAAGGATTTTGGAGTAAGTCCTAACATTACAGATGGTGGATAATTCTTAGTAAATGGCACATCAGACACAAGTGGACACTTTCTCCCTGCAGGAAACAGAAATAAGGCCATTCAAATCTAAAACTGTTAATGCTGTAATGATTTCTGAATACCTGATTGTGATTTTTTTATAACATCAAAAGGAAATCTTGTCAAAATATATTAACTATGGGCTCACTCCTTTTCAAACATATTTGGTAAGAGACACATGCCCCTATTATCCATAGGATAATAGGAAAGGGCTCTATTAGCCCTTTAAATAATATAGGATAGACAATTGGTACCACCTTCCCCTGGTGATCTGGAATAATCACATAAAAGCCATGATGTCACCTTTGAGAATTACTGAACCCCACCAGCAAGCCCTGAATCTGTAAATGATCACTTTCCAGTGACTGTCTCCACTTGCATACTCTGAGTAGCCAGTTAATTGATTAGTGATAATCATCTCTTGATTTTGTGAGAAAGCAGTGAATCACTTGACTTCAGCAATATTAATCAGTGAGTTTGATTGTCTGGGGAGATGAAAAAGGGGTGTAACCAAAATGAAAGCAACGTGGAGGTTTTAATATAACAGAGGCAATGTTTTCTAATTTAAGCTTCCCTGAACTTATTTAGTTATCTGTCTCAAAAATAGAGGATGGAGTGTGAGGGAAATGACAAAAGAGCTGATTAACAGTGTTTCTATTAATATATACACTTGAGTCCTTTAATGGGGCTCCTCTGAAAGGGCTCTGAAAAAGAAAGACAAGAATATAACCTACTGTAATTCATTTAAGGTGTTTAGAGACATATTTCCCATGTAGACTGTGAACATAGAGCTGTCTAGAGACCTACTGCGTGGCCTGAATTTGGACAAAGTGAATTTCCTTGAAAATTATAGGCTGTTATTGATTGACATGTAGTCTGATCTGAAAATCTGAGATTTGATAGCTTTTTTTTTTTTTTTCTTTCTCTTCTAACAGCAGAAATGTGAAAATTAACCAGCTTCAATACATTCCTGCCAAAAAGTACTGGAAGTATACCATAGTTATCACATTAATCTTTTCCAAACAGTTGTATTGCAGAAAGAAAGCAGAATTCTAAAACATGTTTGATCTTTCCAAGTTAGTAATACTGTTTTAGAACTGCTTTCATTACTCTTTACCCTAAAATGGTATTTTGAAACTTAAAGAGTCTTGCAGACAGAAGATTGCCAGGTTGAGTGCAGAAAGGTATGAAAATGCAGTGTATTTTGCAATCATTCCCAGTAGTTGAAACCTGCTCCATCTTCCCTTCAGTGTCAGGGATCAAAGAACCAGCATTTCAAATGCAATGAACTCTGAGCTATTTCTTCAGGCACGTGATCGATACTTGAATGTGTACTAAATGTTAACATATTCCATTGCTAAGAATAGTGCCGGGAACATAATTTTATTAGGGGTTCTCCAGACTCACACTACATTTAGAAATAGAAAACAATCCTAAAGTGAGATTTATCTCTCTTTAAGTATAACAGAAACTGTAACAGGTGGAGAAATAAACAACTAATTCTCAGGAAAGGTAGTATCCTCAGTCCTGTCTATCAAGTGATGTGCTGTCATATGGCACATTTAAGAGAAAGGAACTGTATGTAAAAGCAACTAGATATCAATTTCTTAGAAGTGATCAGAGATAGGGACAGTATTAAACCAGATATTCACTTACAGAGTGAAAGTTTAGGGCTTGACTTTAAAGATTAATATATTATTAATGTTCTTCTTTACACGCAGGAACATACATTTAAATTCTTATGAAAGAGTTTTAGGAATGGAATTTTGTAAGTAAAGAGATTTTGGCCTCAGCAACTCTGGAAAAGTTTTTATACAAAACCTATTAAATAAGCTAGTTCCATTTGTGATACTACACGCTTACGTGCATACACACTAGTCTTTTTCTATGATTTTGGTAATAAAAATAATTTAAATGTTTATGAAAAACAAACTGTCACCTAGTGCCAAATTCAATAATCATTTTTTTTCCAGTGTTTTCTAGAAAGCAATGGAATTTTTGGTATCTGATGTGTGTTTTTGTCCTGTTTTTACAGAAGGCAGTAGACTGCTTGACAGATTTCTGTGTCATCAAAATTCCTGCTTGGTATGTACTTGATCTAACTAAAACTAACCATGACAGCCATATAAGATATAAATTCTTGATTAGTACTAGAAAATGTATTGAAACACTTTAGTGGATAAATTTCTTACTCTACAGGAATTATTTGAACTTGGATTTTTTTTCCATATCTGAACTTGTAAATGTACACAGAGCTATTATAAATTGTTCAAAACCCTAAAAATATTTAGTAAAGCTTTGCATGGGAGATTACATTAATCTTTGGCTAAGTCGAATTAGCTCCTTTTCATCGCTCAACACTTATTTTCCTAGGTTTGAGTCATAGCCTAATGTTGGTGTAAGACCTATTGTCTAATATCTGAGTTTTAAAAGGTTGCATTAATAATTCATTTTGTTTATTTTAATTTTGGAAGGAAAATAATTCACTTTGCCTACTGTAATTTACTGATACAGGATCTATCTTCCATACAACTCACCCTCCTTCTCCTTCTTCTTTACAGTTTCTCTCGTACTGTAACTGATACTGGAGGCCTTTTTTGCCAAAAGTGCATTGGGGGGATTGAATGGCAGTTGATATGCCAGAAAGATGCTGGCATATTCAGCAATGAAAGTCAGAACAGTGGTAACATGTTTTAATTCTTATTGCATTATTCTTTCTTTCCAGAATTTGTATTTCTCATGGTTGTGATGGAAATGATCGCACATACCATATAGCACTGACTGAATTTGCATGGTAAAAAGAATCATTATAGAAAAATTCTGAATGGAAAGAAATTTTTTGCTGATATGCTAAATCTTTAGGTAAACCAACAAATGAGACACCAGCATTGACATTTTTACAACAGCCTTCATTGTCCTTCAGTCTTGGCTCATATTTTGGAAATCCAGGAAGAGATTCTACTGATACAGTGGACTAACAAACACCTGTGAAAAGTAAACTTAGATCGTGCAAACCACACCTGAAAGTCCACCAAACAACTATACAGTATTTTCCTCTTATTTTAAATTACATTGTTCTGAGTTGTTTAGATTCATGAAAATGTCTGTTATCTTTACGTTGAAGCATTGTGTAAAACTAACATACAAGACAAAAGCTCTTTAGTACATTTGTCATTCAAAAATGAAAAAAAATACAGCTCAGATTGCACAGTAAATTGAAATGTATTACCAAATATTAATGTACAAAACAGTGTGGTTATTCTACTGCTTCTTATCTTTTATGATGACCACTGATATGTATTTTCATGTGAGCTGATCCAGTTGCTAAATTCAGAGAAATGAGATAAAAGGTAGCTTTGAATAATAATAATAGACTACTTTACTTTGAGATTCTAACCCAGCATTTGAAAAATGAACAGTGTTCATTTTCTGTAAAAGCAGAGGAAAAGAGCAGCAGACTATATTAAAAACTATTGACATCTGTAAGGTAATCAGTTCTCTGACATGCAAATAACATAGCTTCTTACCATAGCATCTGTTTCCATCTCATGCATAACCTTGTTGGCTAAGAAATGTGCCACATGTCAGCAAGATTAAAAAGGAAAAGGTAGTGGGACAAATAAAAGTGCATTAAAAATAAATTTTTAGAAGCTGCACAGGTTTTTAATCTACCTTAACATTTGCTCCTAATTTTCTATTGTAACATTATCCACTTGCATTTATCTTGAGAATGTTTTGCCCAGCCTGTGAGCTGCAAGCCTAATTCATACAAAATAGACTCAAAAAACACTCTAGGCTCAAAATACCCATTTAACTGAAGCCACTCTAGTCATCATCACCATTCTCTAAATCACCATCATCATCATCATCTTCTAATTCCCTCTAGCTGTATGGATTTCTCCATTAAGAAAGTCTGGTTTGGATGTCATTTGTAATTCTCTCACTCAGTGCTGTTGTAGTCACATAGCAAGCAATCTCCAGCTTGCTCAAAGTCAGCTGCTCCAGCTGACTTCTTTTGTCACAGGATCTGGAAGAAAGGTGAGATATTAGCTGTTCCAAGAGGAAAATGTTTTCTTGATGAGTGAGTTTTCTGCAAATCAAGGCATCAGAAAGCTTGTGCAACGACATTTACAATTTCTGTAGGCTGTGCTGCATGGAGAATCCTTTAGGTGATGTAATATGGAAAAATGTGAATTTGTAGTGAACTCAAGCCAGAGCCACTGTGACCTAACACTGTGCTGAATAAAGCTGGAAAAAAATATTCTCTTGTCTCTCTTCACACAGTTCTATCTCAAATAACCATCTCCTGCATGTTATCCAGCAAGCTGTTTTCTAGGAACTTGTTCCAGATGTAATAAACCACACGTCTTGCTATTGGGAATTGAAGGAAATTCAAAAGGACAAAGAGGGGAAAAAATACTCAGAAACTTAGAATTCAAAACTCTTTGCATCTCAGATTTGTGAAGCATAGCCTACTTCAGTTTTTACTCTGTAGTCAAGGCAGCTCTTGCTTCGCTGGACTCTAATTCATTTTCTCCAATGTTTTTCATAGCAGGAACAGTTATTGTAACTTAATGTAAACATAGAAAGTAAACCTCTTCACTCAAAAGGGAAGTTTCTCTCATGCCCAATGCAAAAACAATTTGATGTCAATAAAATTACTTAGCTACACCTCATGTGTGATTTGTTGGAACCTTCCATGCACCATTTAACTTCCTTTGAGATTAAAATACTGAATGACAAGGGATGAAAAATGCACAGAGACATATCCTTCATTGAATCTGCTTGTTCAAGGCTATGCTAGATTAAAAGTCAATGAATTGTAAGTTTATATTTCTATTCCTAGTAATATAATTTATGTTACTTATATATTTTTTTTAACTTTAATAGCTAAATTCTGCTACTCGGCCCCATCAGGATAAAATCCATCTGGCTTCTATGTACAGCATATGTTTGATTTTGGCTGATGAATATCACACACAGCTGAGAAGATCCACCTAACCAACTGTCTTGTCTCTGGTAGTGGCCATTAGCAGACACTTGAGGAAGGAGAGCAGAATGCTCCTAAGCATTTTCCATTCTGCATCTTTGAGACCTTATGAGTCAGAGATGGTGCAATTGCACCTAATATGCTCCGCCCCCTATTTTATCTGAAATTTTTTGATTGGTTTTCCAACCTAGATACATTTTTAGCATCAAAAAAATCACCTGGAAATAAAGTACACAGTTTAATCACTTGTGTAAAAACTACTGCCTTTTGCTTATTTTAAACCTAATATGTTTGATGCCTTGGTTCTTTCACTGGAAGCACATAAAAATCACCCTGCTCACTTGTAGCTGTCTGTGCACACAGTGAAAAAATCAGTTACCTCATATTAATATCATGTCAGTACCATTACTCCATACTGCTTCAGTATTTTTTTGATTTACTCTAAACCCACATGGTTTTCTTAAATAATACATATTGAATTACTGTGAAGAATTTATGGGTTTTGTTATCTTCCTCTGCACTCCAAACCAAGTCTATGCCAATATTCCAGATTCCTTATTAAATGTATTTTTACATTACACAGGATAAGAAGGGCCCTTAGAGTTTCACATATTGAGCAGGTGGCCTTAATTGACACAGCATGTTGTCTTCTTATTCTACACAGTAAGCTGAATATCTCATGCAATGTTTTAGAGTTTGCTCTTTTCAGCTATAATGTGTGAAATGTACATTCAGTTAGAGGATGGAAAGCTAACATGTGGAGATGCAAAGGGTAAGGTGCTCCTACAAATGTCTAACTTGGCAAAAGTGCCCTTTCTGCTGTTTTTGCAAGCCCTCTGCCCAATGGCATTCCACATCCCAATCTGTATGAACAGAAGATCCAGCTTTTCCTGTGGAATTAAAACATTCATTCAGAGTTAATTGGAGGGAGTTTGTCTTCTTTGTTTGACAGGTGATTTGGATAAGTAAGCTGCAGGGATTTGAAATAACAACCCAGTCCCTCACACCGCAGCGATTAGGAAGAGTGGCAGCATCGCTGGGGCTCGCAGGTGCTACCGAGTTTGCTCTCACAAATGTTTTTGATATTTGCTCTCTTCTCAGAGTACATTGCAGCCATTTTCTGCTCACTGCAGCCTTCTGAAACAGAAGTGATTTCCTTCCAAGTCTTGAATCCAGTTAGATTTGAATCAAACCTGAAATATTTACATTAACTCCCTCAAGACCTGCAATACCACAAGTAATTGCTCTGGTTTGACAGCAGCCTGTGCTCACCTCTTCAGCCCTCTTCCTTGGTTCACCTCTCCTGTGAAACAAACAGGCAGTGGAGGTGGTCTACTTGAACAGACATGGCTAGCTTAGCATTTGTCTTCAAATGGACATCCTCATATGAGCACCTTAATCAACAAGTAGCTACAAGGGGAGCTGAGTCAATCCTGCTCATCACTTCACAGTTTTCCTTAGGCCCATGCATGTTCTTAACATGTACCCTTACTCTATAGGCTTACAGTAATCAGAAATACATCTTTTGCAGTGCTCAGTCTAATCCTTTTCTGAAAACTACTGCTGTCTTTGAAGTGCCACCGTTTGAGGCTGTGATGTACACTACACCTTTTCTAATTTAAAGAAAACTGGACAACAGGAGGGAGCCTTTTGCTCACAGCCCTAGCAAATTACCAGGTTTCAAGTAAAATACAAAATAAATTAGTTATTTACTTAACAGAATATACTGTCCCTGAGGTATGTCTAAAAGACATGTTGATTTCATCCTTTTCTTTAGCTATGCCACTTCCTTAGCACTATTGTTGCAGAAACAGCAGGCAAAAACTATAATGACTGGGTCAAACGCTGAAGAGACAGCTCATAGCCTTTTTACTGAAATCTTATGGTGTGCAGGCTCAGCGTGATCAAAACCATTGAATTTTCTCTATGACTAACTGGCGTTTTCATTACTATACTGCACTTCTATAACAATGCTCTCCATCTTTACCTTCATACATACCAAAATGGGAATACATCCCATTTTCAGGTAGACAATTCTCATTTTGCTTATCTGGTTTTGGCTGTCACATACTTTATCTGTCTTGTCCGTTCTGTTTGCCTGTGCACATTAATGCAGCTGAGGCAGAGGCAGTGAATGGCAATACTTCTTCCACAAGGATGCGACAGGCCTGTGTTAGTGGCGTATGCTACATCTGTAGCAGGCTGAGAGTTAAACTGAGCACTGTTTTAATCTGTTTAATTTGAAGGTGCAGGGTGTGGCTGGTTGTTGAATCTTCTGGCTGTTAGCACTGTACTAAAGATAGCTTCAAAGCAAAGTAAAACCTCATGTGCACAGCCTTTGTGTAATATAAGCTGAAAAGAGCTATTTATGTATTCATACAATGGTACTTCCTTGTTGGATAAAACATCAGAACCCTTTTTAATATATGCCATTCTGATGCATAAGTCTCAAGCAAATAAATCCCTTAAAGCACAAATGAGTACAATCATTTCAGGTGCCCCTTCTTTCACAAATAAATGCTATATTAAATAGATTTCAGGAACAAAAATAAATGAGATAAGAGGGCTGAAGTACTGATCTCATGAGATACCTCTCAGCTCCATTCTTGATGCCAGCTTTTCAAGCGGCTAAACTAGAGTTCAGTACTTTTATGATCATTGCCTGTTAAACAAATGGCACACTAAGAGAGCTAGGTAATTGCCTCTTTTTGAGCGAGACAGACAAGTCCGGGTTTGGTGGCACAAATAATCTCATTGAGTTTGGTGGCATAAGGTTGTGACCCCCAACACAATGAGATGAGGATTTCTGATCTTGCTTTCTGTGTTATATTTCCTGCCAAGTGGAGAGATCTGACATTGATAACTAGCCTCAAACTGTCCATGTGAATTTCTTGTATGGAATAATAACAACAGTAATAGCAACAAAATAATAATACCACCACCAACAATAATAATACAGAGGACTCTGGTAACTGTTAAATAATCTGATAGGGCTTTCAGTGGCAGGCATCATAGCCAGAAGATGATTCACATAGCACACATGAGCGCTTGTCATCCTCAGGGGCAAACTACAGCAAGTCCTATTAATGATTCATAGGGTGGAGTTTTCTGGTGGAGCTGCATGTTCCAGCTAAGCACACTGACATTAACATCATCAGTAGATCAACAGTATTCAAATAAATGCCAAGCTCACCCAGTCCCAGGCAAAAATGCCAGAGAGATACCAGTTAGACACATGGCATAAATGAAAGGAAAGAAGGAATTAAAGCTACTGGAAGCAAAAAGGAGAGACCTAGACTAGTGCATTGGTCATAAGCAGTGTAAACTGGTGGCATATTTGACATGTTATTATAGTTCTAGCCAGTCATGAATATCAGGAATATACCAGGGCACAATATATTAGGGATATATACATACGTCCAGCAACACAAATATTAGAGCAAAATGGGGCCAACATCACGTTTTGTTTTGCACCAATGGTTTTGATGGTTTCCCACCAAAATGCCAGGTGGTTTCCAGTATAACTCTGCCTGCTACCACTGCAGCTTGCTACCCTAGCCTAGCCCTAGCAGGCTGCAGGGACACCATGAACTTAACATTTCCAAATCAGGTCTGCCAAGCAGATTTTCTTTAGGCAAGGAGCCCCTCCTGTCCAAGGGCCTGAGTTACTGGAATAAGCCACAGAACTGATTTCTGGGGGCTGGAGACTGTCTTCTTCCCGGGTTTCTCTCCTGGGGCAGGGAGCCTGGAGGGTAAGGTTGTACCAGGGCACCCCTGTGGGGTCTGGGCAGGACTGATGACACAGCAGCAGTTCGCTCCAGATCTCACCACAAAGCTCCCAGGGCTGCTGCTCACCTGGTCCCCATCAGATCTGAGCTCCAGGAGGCTCTCAGGGCTGTTTCTGGCCACCAGTTTCTCAGACCACTTCTTCCATCTTCTTAGGGAGGTTTACTTTCTGAAGGAGTGAAAGGTGGAATAGGAAAGAGAAAGAAACAAATCAAACTGTTCTCAAACAAAAACTGTAGAAAATGTCAGGATTTTACCGTTTACATGCCAGCTCAGACTAAAAGTTTTAAGAATATCAAAATATGCCACATATCCCTGAATCCAGTATTTGACCTGCTCTAGTTATAGTCACATGAAATCATCTTAATAAAAAAGGTCTGTTGCAGGGGAATCTATTATTAGTATCTCTTCCATCTGGCTATATTTATTCATAATAGAACATTCATTCATGTCCACATTTTTTTAGTAATAAAACATATCAGCATTCTGTGAATTGGTGGCATTATAGTGAGGGATATTTTTCTTTTAAAAGATTGATAGCTCAGGACACCAGTAGATTAACAGACAGAAGTGCAGAATGCTCCCTGCTCTGAAGTTTACAGCAAAAGCATGTAGCTCTACTTGTCTACTTTGAAGCCAAACTTCAAAGTATTCATGTGTTAAAATGTGCACAATATGACTATTTACCATATTAATGAGAGAATATGGCAATATTCCCTTATTACAAAAAAATATTTGTGTCACTTCTTTTCTTTTGAAGTCAGCTGTTGATTTTAAATCAAGCAGTTAACTTAATTTTTGTCTGTCCCATTCTGAATGTATGTGGGTCACTGTGTTTGCATTAAGTGTCAGGATGGGAAAAATGCCTTCATGAAAATTACGCTTTCATGTAGTCATTTTGAAAGATATTCATTCCTCCATTACTCATGTTTCCGCATTCCTTTGGAGAACAACGACATTTGAAAGCAGGTAACCAGACTGACATACAAAGGGAAACACTTGGAGCCCATCTCTCTTGCTTGGAGAAAAATTGGAGGATTAATTCATTACAGTTCTTTGAAATCCTAAGATGAAGACACCACAGAATTGCAAAGTGTTTTCATTATTAAGGGAGCAGGGAGAAATTTCACCTTTCTTAATTCAAAATAAAACAGTGAAATTCTTCCCCCAGGAAACTGCACTAGTTTAATCTGCTTCATTCATCATCATTTTTAACCAAATATATACCTTAACCTCCACTTCCCCTGCCTGTTGCCTTTTCCTTTTCTTCATGTGAAGTTTCTCTGTAGAGTCTTTAGTTTGTCACTCTTTTTCCTCAATGCAGTCACAGAAGAGTGGAAAAACTTCTCTGGCAGATGTTTGTCTAAACCTGATCTGACAAAATTCCTGAGAAGAGGAATCTGCAGCATCTCCAGCCAGTTTGTTCAAACAATGTTCATAATAAAAAGCAGAAATAGAGTGTTTTTTATTATGCCTAACCTGAGCCCCTTTTACTACAAAGAAATTCACTTTCTTATTATTTTTAAATATATTCAAGAAGAGCAATTTAAAAATTACCTGATCACTGCTTTCTAACTATATCTTTTATCTATTGTCAGAATTGTATAACTTCTTCTTCTTAATTTCTTTTTTCCTATGTGAACCATTCCACAAGTTAAGGTTTTGAAAAAACATTTGCTTTTTATTGCTGTATTCTAGACTCTCTCTGGGTTATGTGTCTTGTAAAGCTCCATTTTAATGGGATTACAGGAACTGGACACCATTCCTCAACTGAGATTCACTAGCACGAAGTAGAGTGATATAATTTTCCTGACTCCATCCCAAGCTGAAATTTACTTTCTTCACAACAGCAGCTTTTTAATTCATTTTTAGCATAAGAACTACTATGTTCTGTTACTTAGAGCTGTCTGAAAGGTGGATTTAATTCTGCCTTGGAGCTTGATGAACAAGATGACCTATCACAGAAAAAAATACGGTGTAAGGGATGTCTGGAGGTCACCTGGTTTAAAGTGTAACCAGCTTCGGTCATGTTTTCCAGGCATTTCTTACCCAAGTTTCAAATATCTCCAAAGATGGTGAAATTCCCAGCCTTTTTTTGGGACCATTCTCCAAAGGGCTACCTTCACTGCAGACTTTTTTCCCAAATATCTAACTGGAGTTTATGTGGTTGTAACTTGTATGCATTGCTTCTTTTTGCACATTCTTTGCTTGACCTTGGTTCTACCTTATTACTACAAATTTGTCTGGCAACAGCTGTCCTCTCTTTACCATGGGACCCTTGTTGGTGAAAACACTGACAGGCCTGCCTTGATTTTACCCTTGGTTCTATGGTCCCCTTTCCTTACAAAGATGACATTCTGGGACAGGTGTATAAATGGGTCTTGAATTGTTCTGGTTTAGGAGGAAATAGTAATAATGTGATTTTTTGAGCCATTGCTCATCTGGCTTACACTTATTACTTCAGCCTGCTTATGAAAAAAATCACATGGAACTTACTAAAAACTGGATGATAACATTAAGTAATAACACATTATTTATATATATTTATATATATTATATATAAAAATACTATACAGTATGTGCAATATATAGAATGAACCTTCAGTTTTACTGAAGTTTCTTCCTTTGTGACTACAGAAGTCAGAAGTGTTATTCCTGAAAGTACTTGTAACAGATTATATCTAAGGGACAACCACTATAATGTGTAAACATTCTTCAAAAAGATGCTTTTTGTTGCAAAGAAAATATCGTTTTAGACTTGCTTCAGAAACACTTTTTTAGCATATACTTGAAGTCAAGTCCATAATTAAGAACTTGTTGGAATATCACTTACGGAAAGTATAATACTTTCATTCCCTTGGTAATCTAATCTACCCTTTATTTACATTATACATAAGAATGACTGGCTATTGAATTAATTGTGAACACAAGAACTATGCTCAGTATTGATACAGCTGTTATAAGAAGAAAATTAATGGTTTTCCACAAGCTCCTTCTTGAAAATAAGATGAGATTTATATGTATACTATCAGTTCTGGAGAGGTGCAAAGAAAAGTTGGAAAGATACTGGACCATAAGAAGAGGAAAGACTTGGGGCTTAAGAGCTAGAGCTTAACAAAATCTTGACCTATCTTAGGTGACTTCTTGGACTATAACAGGAAAGAGATTTGTCCAGGAATGATAGCCTGATAGTGCAAATCTTTGTCTTTTGTTAAATAGAATATAATCCATCAAAATTTGTCAGAAAGCCATTGAAAGACTAAAATTTGCACCACATGCAGAACACAAATGCAACCCTCTTCACACGCACTGTGACAAATCACATGTAAATAGATCTTTTGTTTTGTCCGTGCAGCTCAAGCATGCAAATATCTACAGATCCCAAAAACATCACTCTTCAGAAATAACGTCTCCCCGTACTGGGCATAATGCTGTGCCTGTGAAGTCAATGGGAGCTTTGTCAAAGGCCTCAAAGGAAGTAGGATCGGACTCATCCTGCAATGTCAGGTCTAGGTGTCAGCGTCCTTGTTCTGTTCAAAAGCACATTCAAAGACTGTAACCACATATCTGGAAAAATAGCTGTCACTTCAGGTTTAATCTAAATAGCTGAATGCATCCGAGACTTTTGGAATTTCATGTCCTGTCAGTGCCATTCCAGAGAGGGGTTATTATGTTTTTAATTTTCATTTCCCACCACATCACATAGAAGCATTAAATGATCCAATTTAAAATCAGGCCTTATAATTTGCTGCATCTGTTCTATGCCACTTCAAATAAGTAACAGAAATCACAACCAGCCAACAACAACCTGTGTCTACTCACACAAGTCCAGTTGGCTGAATGTTTGTTTCAGCAATTCTGTTTGCATCCCTTCCTTCACAGTACGGCTACTGGAAAATGGCTGTGATTTGCTGGTGTTGCTGAGTTATACTATACATCACAGACCTCCAGCTCTTTTATATTGCCTCATGCTGGGCCTCTGTGGGCAAAGCCAGCACATATTTTATTTCCTCCCACTTGAACACACTGTTGTAATTAGGTGCAAGTCACAGGAAACTGTTGCTTTAGTTCCTTATCCTTAAAATCACAGATCAGAGCATGAGCTGCAGAGTAGAGAACTAATTTATTATGTCAATCTTGTTTCTTTTCTCACTATTCTTATTTCTGAAAAGAAAAGAATAAATAAAGGAATCAAAAATGTTGAAATACTACCAACAGGATACCCTAAATAAGCACAGTTTTGTTTTGTTTTGGGTTTTTTTGACTCTAACACTGGTTTAGTTGAACAAGAAGACCCAGAAGACCAGGTAGGGAATCTGAAAACTCACTTATGAAAGACAATGCTTCCATTGCTGAGACCAAGGCAGGCAGTTGGAGACTGGCCTGAGAGAAGCCTTTCCCAATCAGACCATTTTCTGCCGTGCCCAGAGACAGGGACACAGGAGAGCATGGCAGGCACGCATGTAGCCTGCAGCTCTGCACGGACTCCAGTGAGAGCTATTGCACTTTGGAAGCTTTTAAATGCTGTGAAAATGTAGTTGATCCTTAGAAAAGCACAGAGTTTAAAAGGATGCTAAAGCATCCTATGGCCATGTGCATTGCATTTGGAAGTTTGCATTCTGCTTCTTATGTTCCACCCTATTAACAAGTCTAATCATAAAAGTTTTGTGCTACCTACCATATCCAGATATTAAATTGGCTGATACCTCCCACACCTTGTATTCCTTTCTGAAGCCCGGCTAGGCTTTCCCAAGCATTCCTAGATAGTCAGTTAACACCAGCTCCCTTGGAGAAAAGAAAGGAAGCTGATGTAAATTATGTATATCTGGAAAAATTCTTTATGAGTAGCCAGCTAGAGTTTAGTGTTCAAAGAGCTTCAGATCTGACTAAATATCTAATGTGACAGAATAGTAAACTTCAGAAGTTGTAATCCAGCTACTGTCACTGCCCTAGAATTTTTGAGATTTTTAATCCTTCAAACATAAAATTATTCTTGCAGACCTCACAGTAGAGGATTGCAGAGAAATTCTCCATAGTATTTACTTTTTTAATGCATATTTTTCCATGCAGCATTAACAAAAAAGATGGTGAAAGCACAGCAACAAACCAGCACAGGCTTGATTTTATTTCTTTAGCTAAAGTATCTGGAGTTACATGATCTGATATCCCATTCAAATATAACTCTTCCATCACATATCTACAGCTGCAACCTACTAGAGAAAAAGATTAAGTGGAAGGAAATTTAAGCCACAGTAGGCCTAGCCAGTCACCTGCTAAAGACTCTGGATGAGAGTCAAGGGGCTAGCTGAATTCCCAGTTAAGCCATTCTGTATTCTTTTTCTGAAAACATCTGTGCTGAGGAATGGGATGGCAATGCATACATATGGACTTTTTAAATTTCTTGTGCTTAGCTAAACAGATCTGCAGTATGGTGATGTGTTGCAGATTGTACAGACTTGTTTACCTCTTTCTAAGAAGCTTGAGTGTAATTTTTTATCTTTGAGATGCTATCTTATTTACACCACTTACATGTAGTTCGTTGAACATAACCACATCAGGTAAATGAATAATAATGAAAATGCAAAATTCAGCTGTGCTACTACGCAGTCCTATCTTCACTCTGTTTCCTTGATCTGGCACCAAGTTAGACCCTTTCAATCTGTAATGGAACAACTAAGAAAAAGAAAAATCTGTGAAGATGTTTTTTCTTGCATGTCACGTACTGAATTTTTCTCAGCTAATTTACAATTGAAGGCAGAAAGAAAATGAAAATTGCTCTGAAAAGAAAATAATTTATTTTACTAGGTATTAGCATACTCCATGGAATGAGTGGGCCAGATACTGGCCAGAAACTGGCAAGCATAATAGATTTTAGCCAAATACATGCCTTTTCTAAGAGATAAATTACCAGACCACAGAAGCCCATGTCTGCAAATCATGGCACACAGAATCTACCAATGGCTGTCACTTGTCCTTTGTCTGCCTGTATATTTGGTACCATTTGGATGTTTGACTAAAGCCAACTAGATGTGTTTAGGCAAGCAGAAATCCCACTTAATTATTATGTTGGTTTTAAGTCTTCTTTGTATTAGCAAAGGAGCTATGAGAAGGCTTCGGAAGTTCAATAAACATTACTGATTTTAAGATAAGACTGCAGTGTTCTTTTTTACTTTCCGTTTGCTATGTCCCTGTTAGTGGTCTGAAAATTTTAATCTTTTGGTTTGATTTTTTTCTTCTTCCACAGTGAATCCAGAAGTTATTTTACAGTAAGAATATAGGACTGGAAAAGACCATGAGGACCTTTATATTAATTCCCTTGAAATCCCAGGAAATAACATGCTCAATGACTAATTTCAGGGGTTCCAAATAAATTCTGCAGTACATGTCCCTGTACACTATAAGCTAAAAAAAAAAATCCTTTCCAGCATCCATTTTAAAATGTAAGACCTGTAATGAAAGATCAAAAAGAAGAAATAGAATTTCCCATGGAAACAGAGCCGGAAAGAATAGTAAGTTAGCTCCCAGGAGCAGCAAAGCTTGGTAAGTAGAAATGATTACCGGTCCAAGCAAAACTGTTAGGATCACTTGTGCTCTAACGGAATGAAAGAAATACCCTCAGTTCCCTGCAATGTGGCCTAGTCTTGTGCTTGGTTTAATTTTGAGTGTGTGAGGAATATGTTACCTGGGTTCTGAGAAATTGAAATTCTCCTAGTTATCTTTGAACACCTGGCCTCATGGCCATGTTAGCTGTGGCACATCTCTTTGCCTTACAGGAAAGCACAGAAGCACAAAAGGAAAGCATAAAAATAAGAGTCACCTCTTCCCTTCCTCCCCCCTTAGTCATTAGAGGCCACTGGAAGCCCCAGAGCATGGGATTAATGTCATTTAAGTATAGAGCAAACAAACAGTGATCCTGTTACAGCTAGCCACATCCCCTTTCCTTAGGACAGGGGGATCATAGCAAAGCTACAAATATGACTGCCTTTTTTTTAACAGACAATGGCAAAAATAAAATACAGAGAGTCATTCCCTCCTTGGGAATGGGACAGTTATAACATCTGTGCATTTAGAAGCTGCCTCCTATGGAATGGCAGCACAAAAGCAAATACAGAGGGAGTCGCTTGTTCCTCCTATCAGAAGTCAGGGCTGAACACACGGTAACCTACTCATTTTAAAAAGAAATGAGATACCAATTCCACATATCTTCTGCATAACATTCAATTCACTAAAACCTGTTTTCAGCACAAAAAATATACATTTTTCCATTCTACATATGGTACCCACTGTTCCTGAAGCTGGGATTTCCACTAGAATAGAGTATAAACCACAGTTAGATGGTTAGTGATGGTTAAGATAATCAGAAATTTTTACAAGCAAGACAGGAAGAAATAGTGCTACAATGAGCCTTTCACAGGGAGATGTAGGGGAAGACAATCATCTTTGATTTCACCTTTACACCCATTATTTGTCTTGAATCTACTTTTGTCCAAAGGCCAAATAATCACCAGCTGTAAAATAAAGTAGCTCTACTGAACTCAGCAGAGCTGCATTGAAGGAAGACTGATAAGCATGCCCCTATCATTTAAATACAATCAGATCAGAGGTTAATTGGATAGGTCTTAACACCAGAAGAATTTAATCTTTGAATGTCACAGCATATACATGTTTAGTAATTACTTTATTGATATTATTATTGGGAAAGAAATACTAAGATATACTTCAAAGCATGACATAGCCAATACCAGAATGGCTAAAACAGATCAGGAGGTCCATGCAAAAGTTGCTGTTGTCAGAGTGAAAGGTGTTTATATATACCCATTTAGCATAGCTTTGGATCACTGAAGAAGGCAAAAACGCAAGGCTGTACTGTAAATATTTGGTCTGCATATATCTTATGAACTGTGATGAAAATAGCTGCTTTGCAAGCTGTTCCATAACGTCTTTATGAAGATGTTAAAGTGCTCTGGTGAAAATGCAGCAAATAGCATCAATTTCTGTTCAACTAAAAAGATGCTATTAATTCAAATGCTGACATATATCACTGTAGAGGAAAGGAAGGTTGAAAAGCAGACCAGAAGTGTCACAACAGGGTCAAGTGCTTATGATCTGATAAACATGCAAAGTTCACATCAATTTGATTGAATTGCCTCAACACAGTTGGTACGTTTCTGGTTGTACACAATGTTGGGACAGTAATGCCACCAGTAACTCAGTTACAAAGAAGGCAACTTAACTGTTTCATGTCTCTTAAACAGGAAGACAGAATCCCTGTGGAACAGATGCAGCGATGCACTCGTATGTGCAAGTACTATAAAATAATGGGAAATAAAAAAGGGCCAAAAAGTGAAAGCTTCTTAATCTATTTGGAACCAGGTTACAGAAAAACGCTGTTACCAGTTAGGTGAAAATCTGATGTATTAGGATAAAACATCTCTTCAGAACCTGTTCTAAGCAATTAGCCCAAAGTTAGGATGACTCTGTCATGCACACAGGTAGAGATCCAACAGGCCATAGTATAGGCTACCAAATACAAAAAGATCTTGCCACCTCAGTGGAAGACCTGAATAAGAATCAGAAAATGCTACCCAGCCTAATTATGAACTAATAATTTGTTCTCAGCAAGTAGGAAAAGATAATACAAATTCCCCTTTGTCAACAAGGTACTCAGTACAAGACCAGCAGAAGCAGATGAAGGAAAATTAAAACCCTCAGCAACAGAACCCTCTCGAGGGATCTCAGTGGTTTAAGACTAGGTCTCCTAGTAATATTTCCTTCTTGTCATCAAATAGCACAGAAAGCCCCAGCCAGAAAGTATTCTGGAAAAGAGAAATACCCAGTCAGAACCTAGGTCTCCTAAAAGTTCCTCATTGTCTTTTGAGTAGGGCTGGTTTGGACAGTAAATTTATTCTTTAAAAAAAAAAATGTTTTGATACATCATGGCAGAAAAAGAGATTAGAAAGAAATGTTACATCATGGTTGCTTTGTAGATAAAATAATTCTTTTCTTTCTAGCATAATCAGTTTGTTCATATGGGGGTTTTTGTTTTGTTTTTCTTTTTCTTCATTCTGGGATAGAAACAATTTCTCCTTTCTCAGGAGAATGGGGTCCAGCAGCAAGTTTGGTCTTTTGTTGCATTGCTCTAGAAGACTAATTCTCAGGAATATCAAAAGCTCCAATTTATTTTCTCATTTAAACAAGAGAAATAACCAGAAACTATTAGCATGAAATAGAGTTCTTAGATTATTTGTAGCTATGTAATGGAACTGATGAAATAGACTGAAGTGTTTATTTAATTAATTGTTATTTATTAGATCACAATGTTTTCCATTCACATAAAAACATTAATTTCCATAAAGCTGTAAAATCTCTAAATCCTACTGAGTAAAATTCTGTTAATATAATATATTTCTTAAAAGAACAATCTATTAACTTTATTTTCTGATAGTTTTAGCAGTGTAGCAGATTTCCAGTGTTCCTCTAACCCCTTAGGGCATCTAAGGAGCTCCAGGAAACAAAGGTATCTTTCAGTACCTTCTGTTGTTTCTACAAGCATTTAATATTTGATGTGATATACATGCCCCCATAGCACATGAAACACCATAGTCTAGTGTGATCATGGCATATACCACATACATAGTGCAGCCTCTTGTTTTTTTCCCTATTTTGTTTTGCTGTTTGGTATGCAAATCCGCTCTGTGGTAACCTTATCCATGTGCAGCCTGTTCTGCTCATGCAAATCTTTGTAGATATCCTGGATTCTGATGCCATCTGCATCTGCTTACATTCCTTGCCTTTAACAAAGAATCAGGAGTCAGCTAGACAGATGGTGAAGCAAAACTATTATCAGAGATTATCGGGAAAATATGCTATTTTAAAGACTTTTAAAAATGTAATCACCCTTATTCAGGGTAGCATTAATACAGTAACATATTGTGCAATTACTGTTAGAGTTACATTGCTTCAGCACGGGCAGCACTACAGCAGGGTGGAGGGAAGAGATATTTTACTTTTTATAACACTCTCAATGACCCTATTTTCTAGCAGTCTTCCTGCTGAAGGATTGCAGTGATAGCCCTCTGATTTTGTTTAGTAATAATTCCACCATCTACTTAAAATCTTTTTGAGAGAGAGCAAAATGGTGCTCAGTTGAGAGTTGCTGAGCATTACTTATTGGGTTTTACTTCTGTTAAGAATCAGGCATTGCTGGAAGGGGAGGGCTCGTCCTTGCAAATGCATGAAGCAGTTGACCTGCGGTTAAATGCACTGAATGACCTGTATCGGTGAGCAGGTGAACAGGTACAGCTTACATTTACAGCTGTGAGGCAGCCTTGCAAAACATACAGCAGCATTTCTCTTTCTTAACCTTTGATATCTAAAAGGGTTATTTCAAACTCTGAGTTAGTCAGCCTTGGACGTCTGAACATTCATTGAAAAGAAGTAAGTATTTGAGATTAATGCATCTGATCTATCTCAGATAACTATATTAAAATGAATCTACATGTGGAAGAGTACTCCATCGCTCTCCACTGATAATAAAAGGAACCTCTGTAGACTTAACCTCTAACATTGGACACTTTGGTAAAGATATATTAATGTGCCACCTGAAATATCTAACATCTCACCATCAAGATGCATATTCTTTCTACATTTTATAGAACTCCATGTTGTGAAAGCCAAGAAATATATATTATTTGCTGGGGAAGCTGGAAGGGCTTCCTCACACCTCATAGACTACTGCATGACTTCAGTTTTCATCTCTTTCCTCTCATAGATGACTCAGTTGATGCCTTGGTGTATACACCAGGATAAAGGTGTGCAGCCTTTGCGGTTTGCCTTGTCTTGCAATTATAATTCTGAATATGGAAGACGTAAGGCACATTATTTTACAGCGTTTTCATTTTTAGGCAAAAGGATACTGCAAATTTTGTCAGGAAGTGCTGCGTATCAGGAACTAACTAAATATCTAAACTAATAAAAGTGAAAGAAAAAACACACAGCAATGTCCATTCTCCTGAAGTTTCTAAACCTCGAAGTTGCAACAACAAAATCAAAGATCATTTTTCTTATTGGACTTTCATCTTTTAAAGGATCTTCATCCATTTAACTGTTGGAGTTACATGAAATGCTTAGATGGATAGGATAAATTTAGTTCAGATAAGTACAAGTATTCCCCAAACCTGGTACAGGAGTGAGAAGAGTCAGGACTGCTGTAATGACAGCTGTAGCCAGCTTTCTTTACACAATTACAGAACAAGTCAGATCCTGAAAGTAGACAAGGAAATCACAAAAAGACATATCAAATAATAAGCATTTTATTAAAGTTAGGATATTCAGATAGCTATGTGCAAGTTACCAAGCCCTCAGCTGATGGATATCAGTGTAGTTTTATTGAACTCAAGGACGTCACACTAATTTATCCTAATTAATAACAACCTAAAGTAAATCTAAATTCAGTAATAAAAATTATTTAAATAGTATATAAAATTGTCCTGATCTCTGTTTCTTTATTATGCTCCTGGTATAGACAAATTAACAGAAAAAAACCCCAACATTATCGCATGTATTTCAGAGTTGTAATTAATTTCATTCCCCCAGTGTATTACTAAACCCATTTTCTCTAATACTTCTTTAGTCTTCTCACGTTTCAAAAGCACTTCTCATTGTCTTTATGCTGGCAGTGATGCCCCTCTTTGCTCTTCTTACTGTTTGCTTTCTATCATTTTCTTCTTGGTTTCCCACCCCTTTCTTCTTTGGTCTTCTATCCTGCTTTGCAGAGTAATTATCTTTTGCACATCAGAAGTACATCTGACTTCAAGGAAACTCACCATTTTTTCTTTCTAGTCGGTTAAAGCCTGTTGAATAAATCCATTGTTTAAAACCCCAGAAAACGGTATCTCTTCTTACATGGAGACTGATCACCCCTCTTACAGGTTGTATTTCAAACCTTGTTGATCCTAGAGAATTTACACTAATTGTATAATACATCCATGTAAGTCCGTTAAACTTTTGCTTAAATAACCTTCATATAACTTGGTGACTTAATTTGGAAAAGGATTCAACTGCTACAGGTGCTCAGTTTGCATAGATTTGACTACATTTATATCAGCTTATTTAAATTAGTACAATTTTTGAATAGAGATGAAGCTAGGAAAAATTCAGAGCATTTTTATATATTTATTGGTCTTCAGTAGTGATTGTCTCTCTGCTTTTAACTTTATGTGGCATAAGAAGAATCTCTTGGGACAATTACCGAGGTCCACAAAATTATTAATAATGTCATTAATTCATATTCAGTCTTGTAATTTCTTATTCATAAACAAATACATGGCAGTTCTGCCTCTTCTGAAGGACAAAGTTTCTTGTTAATTACTACATCTGTTCTCCCTACACCTGTGGATAGACATCTATTTTCTTTTTTTAGAAACCAAATGTTTTTAAATATATGCCTCACTTCACTAAATTTGCTATCAGCAAGACAGGGTAGGTTGTTATCTCCTAAGGATCTGTAGTCACAGCACTGAGTGATGGAATCAAACTCAGTGGTGTTAGGTGTTGTTCAAATATAGAACAAAAGTGTTGTCTCCCCAAATCTCAACAGAAGTTAAGGGGCAACACAAGAAGTCAGCAATATATGTTTAGTTTGGTTTATGTCATCTATTTCTAATAAATGAACTTAGCAGACCGTGTTTAGTGTTCTTCAGAATTAATACAGCTTTGGCAGAATGGCATCAATGTATTTTAAATTAAAATCACATTTTTTTTGTAATTATCCTCAAAATGTATTTAATTGCTGCTCCATTTTGTTTTATCATCCTTCAAGTGCTACCTCAAGAGCACTAACTCAAAGCTCTTGAGTTACCCATCGACTAAAATCATATAGCTTTAGAGAACAGAATCATTCTGTTTATCAGAAAGAAGCCTTTGAAATTTTTTCAAGCAGAAAAAAATAATCACGAAAGCAGAGAGGTGAGAGATAGAAGAAGACCTATTAAACATATTCTCACTCTCTGACACAGCAATGTTTTCCCCTACAGTCTTTTATTTTATCTTGTCTAGCTTTAAATCTCTTAAGGCTTCCTGCTCAGTTTTCACCGGGAAACTATTTCAGTGCCAATCTCCACCTCAGGAATTTTTGTCCAAAGTTCAGCTTATGTTTATATTACATAAAATGACAGATATAAAATGCTTTTTTGGTAAGCAACTTACATATGTTCTTTTCTTAATCTCATCCAGACATTTCTGGAATAGCTGGTTGAATGGGGGAAAAATACATTCATGAGCATGCTTGCTAACACTGATTAAATTAGTCCATATTTCTGACTCTTTCTAAAAGGGTTTTCAAAAAGATTGGGTTGATGTTTTGTATTTTGATATTTGTGCTTGCAAGCAGGAATATTAGTTTGCAGAAAGAATATGTGGAGTGTGAGAATGAGGAAACCAAGGATCTGCAGTGTGGTACAGTGGGTGTCATTTTTGGTGTAAATAGTCATGTGAAGGGATAAACCAGACAGAAGAGGCTGATCTGGGAGGAGGAAGCAAGTCCATATGTATAGCCTGCTACAGCTATAATTCATATACATAAGGAAAAGGGACAAAAGGATAAGGAAAACAAATGAATAAAATTGGGAGGGGAGGGAACATTTTAGAGAAGAAATGTATCCTTTTTTTTCTCAGAAAACTTGAATATTCAGAAAGTTTCAACAAATAATGTTTTGTCTTATTGGTTCATTTGCCACCAAGTTTCTTAACTGAAATCTGGAGTTTTTTGTAAAGCTTAGACAATCAAATCAATTAACAAAAACTGAAGAATGTCTCACATAACAGGTCACAATGAAATAGCTGTAGTTTTTGGTTCACAGGTGAATACTTTTAAGTACATCGAGATGGCATATATGATCTCATGAATTACTAAAAAAATACATTCAGGAAAATGATAACAAAAAAAGGCTGTAATTCAGGTGTCCACTGTTTCTCATGAGTAAACTGCCCAGCTCTCTGTGATAATTTTACTATGCATTTCTAAAGTGATATATGATTTACCATAAATACACAAATTCTACATAGATAGAATGTCTAACTGCAAATCCTTATATGTAGGATGCTGATGTAGGTTAATATTCATGCTGTGTGCTGTTATTTCAGCATCATAGATCATGGCTGTTAGAAACAGGTATGCAGCACAGTGCAAGGGAAATCTGATCACAACTTTCTGCAGAAAAGATTTAAACAGGAAAATTCTAAGCTTTGTATTCTGCTTCATGTGCTATTTTTAGGCTTTGTTTAGTTAGAAGGCAAAATGGACACCTGTTTCGGAAAAAGTCTTTGTGTAATTCTAGAGTGCAGGAATGGAACAGCTGTGTTGACTGTACTAAAAAAAAAGTAGGACATTCAAGAAAATTGCACATAGATTCATCTTTTGCACTTGATTTATTTTTTGAAACTCAGGTTTAGGAATTTCAAAGTTCACATAACTTTAGTTCTAAATAAAGCTGCCATACAGTATAACACTAGCAGTTATAAATGTTCAGGAACGCTGCAATCCTTTGCATCTATTGCAAGTTGAGGAATTCATGCAAAAGGTGCCAAATTTCCTATAAACTACATTAAAAGATGTTTGCTTTAAAGGCAGGGAGAGAGTACAAATACGAGTTGTGAGATAACAAATCAGTAAGTCTTGCAGCACCATGTCTAATTGCCCGTGCTGATCTATGACCAATAGGTGAAGCACAGCTGGTGTAAAGCGTAAAACAGATTTGTTAGCAGTGGTCAGTCATTCACATGTTAAGGGTGTTGCAACTGCAGCAATCTTCTGTCCAGACAACTCCCTCTAAACCTGACAGAAGTTGTAGGCTATAAAGACTAATATAAGCACAAAGTGCACATAGCTGCTGATCTCTAAAATAATAGCAAATTGAAGCCTGAATTCAGAGCAGTCTTTTGTACATCAAACTTTAACGTACTGTGCCTAGACTGTAATGTATTACTCACTACCCTTTTTGTTGTGCTGAATTTGATCATTTGGCATGACAAATTGGCAGAAATTCCACTGCTTAGCCAAGCACCTAATGTACCATTCAAATTTCCATTCAAATGAGGCGGAGTTGGAAGTGGTAAGGGGTTTTTCCATGGAAAAAAATACCCAGGAAAAAAAAATGTTCACCCTTAGCACTACAGCTGGCCAGAAACCACAGCTACAGCTGCCTAATGAGAGAACTTTACACAGATTTCAGGGGTGCACCAGCAAAAAATTAGAAATTCTTTCTTTACTTATTGATGAAACAGAGATTGAGCAAAACAGGAGTTACTTTAAATTTCCAGCTATTTCCCTAAAGATGAACACATGCAGTACAAGGCTCACAGGTACAATGAATGTTCTACATTCACATCTTTTCCTATGTCTTTGTTGGTGTCAAGTATTCATAAACAGGTCACCTAGGGAATTCCACATATGCACTAGACATCTGGTTCATCTGAAACTGGAGTGTTCTGAAAGTTGTGTTCACCAGGAATTTTACATCAGTCAATTATCTTGCAACTGCTGTCTTAGTAAACGCTCTTAATAAAAGAGTGTGTGCACATTTTCCATCATTGGCATTTTGGGTTCTTTGGTTTTTGGTTGTTTTGTTGGGGTTTTTTTTTTCCCCTCTGGGGACTGATGCAGCTTATATAATGAAGTATTCTGTTTATGTGAAAGTAGGTCTGACTGGAATATTTTCCAAGTTTCTCTCTTAAAAGCCAACACTAAAAAACAAAAGCAAAACTTTCAGTTAAAACAGATATATTTTATATCACTTCATAGCTAAATTGCTGATTAGTTTAGGAGAGACATTTGTTCACATTCCTTCCTTTATTAAAATAAAATTTTTACCCTGAATTCTTGCAGGAATACCAAAGGCTGGAAGCTGGATTTCTCACATCACATACTGGTCATCAAAAATTTTAATTGCAACCAAGTCATACCTAGGCCTGATAAACCTTTGGCATGCATTGAAATAAAACATAACTTGGCTATTTAAAAAGAAATAAAATGGAATATTCAGTTGTGTAATTTGTAGGTAGCTGAATGATAGCATGAGCTGGACACTGTGCTACTTGGTGCCCACACACTTTTGTGTTTCTTTTGCATAAGAAGAGCAGCGACTGAGTGCCCATGCCATACCCACCTTGGCTGCACAGAGCTTTGACTCCAGCCTCAATCTTTCTGCTGCAAGAGCAGAACATTCCCTGAGGAGCAAAAATGAATAGGAGAAAATCTTCTTTGACCTTCAGTGTCTTGGGTTTCAGTAGATAGTGTGCCTGTTTCTGCATTCTTCCTATATTAAATAGAATCTGAAGATTCAAACTAACTCTAATTATTTAACTGTTATCATCACATAAATTGACAGGATGCATTAACAAAGGTCTGTGTTGCTAATCATTGCTAGTTCTCAACCTCAGCAGAAGAAGAGTATTCACCTAAGCATTATTCCTACTGGTTATCATCAGTGCAGATTTTTATTTTTGCACTTTTTACCCCTCTGAAAAATTGGGTGAACCAATTCTTTTATTTCAGTTACGTGTATAAATAAGAAAATAAATATTAATATCAAATTTCCTCTATAAGGATGTGCATTTGGCTGCCTGCTCATAAGCAACTATCCTTCCTGCCCCTTGGAGTAACCCTCTGCGTGTTCCTCACCATCTCTTCCAGAAAAGGAAAAATCTCACTATGCAGAGTGGAAAGCTGGGGCACCAGGTTAGTGAATACCACAAGTTGGCAGTTCAATTCTAGCAGATGCATATATCTTGTCAGATTAGCACTGTTCTCAGTTTCAAACTGTACAGTGTATCTAAAAATGACTAATAAAGCAGCAAATGAAAATCACTTGAAGAATAAAATTCTCTGTAGTGTGCTCTCTATTGCTTCTGAACTATAGCAGGCAGCAGCCTCTCTTCTCTTACTGAACTCTATCTTTCATAATCCCCCTTAGATCAAGTTTTTAAAGGATATTGTGTATTTAGAAGGAAGGCTTCTAAAATTTAATAAATGTTGCTGGGCTTTTGTAAACCTAATAACCTTATCTGTTATCTCTACTTCAAAGGGCAGAAAAGCTGCTGTTACCAGCTGGAATCTCCGACTTTTAAAACGAAAAAGTAACTGAACCCACATTCCTTATACAGGTCAGGGAAACGGGATACTATTGTAACTCTGCTTAAAAAACATCAGAGAGGGAACTGAAGAAGCACCAAGTGAATTTGTCCTCCACTTTTTCGTTAACTGTCAAAGTGATTTATAACAATTCAGACAATGCCAGTCTTCCTCATTAAATCAAGTGGTGGACTTAATAAAAAATACCTTGCCTTTATCTTTATCCTTCATGCCACTGGTCAGTGTTTTCCAAGTCAAAAGGTATAACAAAACAAGGTTTGCAGGAAGAAGTAATGCCTTTTAGGAAGCCAACTGAAAAGTTACAATACCGTCTCTTTCAAACCATTATGATGACTACAGCATTTCTATCACTAGTAGTGAAAGCTGCAACACAAAAGACTTCTACCAAATTACATTTATAGTGACAATCCAATGACTGCTTTTGAAATAGCCATTTCAGTCATTTTGTGCATGTTGTCTGACTTTTGGGACTATATTAGAATATGGATATGAAAACCATGATTAAATTATACTATTCTAAGGTTCCTTCCAGATTCCTATTGTATTATTGTCAGTAGATCCATTTCCACGGGTCTTAGTAATGTTTGGATTATAAACCGTCTATAGCTTCCCCATTGAAGTCAGAGCTCCTGTGAGGTGGTCCTGCAATCATCCGTGTTTTCAGAGAGTGAGTGAAGAACAGACATAATGAGGATGGGATACATTTCCACATTAATCATCAAAAAGTTATGTCTCTAGCCTAAGATATTTGTCAACCTTCTTCTAAACACTTTGGTGAGAAACAGGCACACCTGGAAGGCAAGTCCACAGACAGTGTCTAAAAATGCATGTAGCAGATTCTCGCTTTAGAAGCGCTTCTCTCTTGTCCCACCGGTTACTGAGGAGCCTAGAAAACAAGCTCAAATAGGCTCTGATTTGAGAGGTTAACTTAGGTGAGATAAATTCTAACCAAAGCACAAGTTAATATTGTTCTATCTTTTCTAATTATTTCTTTCTAAATCTACCTTTTAGAATTATTTCTATAGTTTTAAGCTAATTTTCTTTATGCAGACCAGTTTGATATTGAATAGCTTGCCTCACCATTTACCTTGGGAGTCTTTAAAGCAATCTGGTAAAGTATTCAGTCCCTGTTGAGAACTCCTCATTTTCAGCTTTTGGCCTGTTATTCTTTCTTTACACCCTCTCTTACTATAAGAAGTAATTATTTTCCTGCAGTGCACATGAATTTCCACTAGAAAACATGCCTTATGCTTTCAACTCTCTGCTCTTCATTTAAGCTACCTAAAGAACAGAGAATATCCAACAGAAGGATATTATCCCTTTGATGCTATTGAACGATTTGTTTGGCCTTTAGTCTAAGAAGTTTGGACCTTGCTGATCCGGATGTTCCCAAGAGGTGGTTGCATCCAAATTTTCTCCTCATATAACCTTTCTTAGCTTGTGAATTGACAAGATCATAGTGCATGATTGTATGGTTCCTCTTAATTAATTTGCCATTACATTTCCACAGTCTTGAGAGAGAAGAAAGAGATTTTTAGTGCTGTATTCATTTTCTAATACCTGTCCCTCGGCTGCAGTCCTGAAGTTAATGGTCACTAATAGTGTGTTCTTTGTCTGCCCAGTTAGCAGGGTCATCATTTTTCAAGAGGTCTCCAGAATGTAGAAATGATTCTTCAGTTACTGCTTTTTTTTTTTTTTTTTTTTTTTTTTTAACACACACCATTTCTATGTTCCTTTTTCCTTTATAGCCTACAACTGAGATGTTTTGCTGTGCCAATATTTTATTTTCAACACAAACCGATTCTTCAGTCATCAGAGAGTGAACTTTGCATGTGACTTTTTTTATTAGACAAAGTGACAGTAGGAACTGGTATAAAATTATCCTAAGCAGAGGGTATATTTTGATCTGATTTTAGTATATACACAACTCCTAAAATATTTCTTGTGTTTTTTTCCTCCAGGGTGACATCACTGACACTTGCAAACAGAGTAGGATAACTATGGCTTTTTAATAACAGCAAAAACATTACAATCAAAAACATTATCCAGAATGAGGTGTTCTGATTATTTTGGTGAAGAGGATACATAAATAAATGTTTGTTTTCAGTAGAATTTTGGGAGGTTTTATTACTTCTTTTTTAAAAAAAAAAAATTACAAAAAGTGAAAAATGACTTTGCTATCCAGGAATAGAAATAGTCTGAACTTTGGAAATAGGAGGAAAATTAAAGGAGAGAGAGGAAAAAAAAAAAAAAAAAGGAAATGGGCCTTTAGACTTCATCGCCAGATTTTGGGCTGTATAATGGGAACTTGTGTGGCTTCCTTCAATGTTGTACCATGCTGGAGGAAAAACAACAGCTTGAAGTGGGCTTTGAAATACACTAGTTATGATAAAAAATATATTCATTTCAATAGGCTGAGGAAGGCTGTCATCTATTTATACATTTGTAAAGGAAATTGTTCCTTTTTCAAACACGGTGGACACCTCTATTTTTCTAAAGCAGACCTCCTTCATCGCCAAACTATTTTGTTCACCTTTAAAAGAACAATATCCATAATCAGTTGTCTTTATTTCGCAGTTTAGTGGATCAAGACATATAAAACTAATATATTTCCTTGGATATGTGTTGTTTCTGTCATATTGCTGATGAAAAGTCCACTAGAACTTCACATCTTCAGACACTGATAAAAGGGAAAAGATTTGGGGTTATATAAGTGTTCTGGAGTTTGGAATACAACTTTATAAAGAAGACGGTTTTCCACATAGCAAGGACCCGCAGTCCTACTCACAGATTTCCTACTAAAGATGTATTTAAAAGCCTTCAGAGTGCTCTAGGAAAGTTAAATTTCAGCTGACCTACATCTTGCATTATTGCTCTTGATCTTTTAAAAGCTTCCAATTCCCTTTTATAATAAAAAACCCACCAAACTTCCTATGTCATAGCTATCCCTTTCAGAAAGCTGTATAATTTAAAATATTCACCAGCAGCCTGATAAATGCAAGCGAAATCAAACATACTTTGCCAAGAATTTAGGTATTTTTCTATAAATAAATGGGAGAAGCTTGTGTTAAACAAACATGAAACTTAATCATGTGTGGTAGGATTGCTTCAGGTGCTTAGGTATTTGGTAAATACTCTGAAATAATTTTAAAAAATAATACTGTTACATTATTGACATATTTTACATTCAGTTCTTAGATAAAAGTATACACAGGTATTCAGCCATTCAAGATCTGATCATCTGTTATTTCAAGTTCGATATGATTTATCTACCTTTCTAAAAGTACTAAGAAAGCCTATTTCTTCACATTCTATATTTTTTAGAGAGTTTACTGTTTATGCAGGCTGGTCACAGTTGAGTATAATGTATCTATGTGTCAGAAATTGGAACAGGCAGTAGACATTATAGATGAATTGCCAGGAAATTACCCCAAGTGTGCTGACTTCCCAAATTTCTTCAAATGACTTAACAGGCTTGACATGGCAGCTCAGTGTTCAGTTTGCTTAGGGGACTTTAGGAGAATCAGCGCTTCCAATCCATTGCTAAGGTTTGGGGTTTTCAAATTTACATAGCAATAAGGAGCTTAGGGAATCTGTAACTGGCAAGGAAAAAACACTTAAGTCAGTATTATTACCAATAACAGTGTTTAAGTTCATTTGTACAATTCAAATTAAAAGTCTTTACTCTTCTAAGAAAAAATTAAACAGGCGTATCGTATTATTATTGCTGAATTGTTGATAAGCAGCATCACCTTTGATCTGAAAGACTTTCAGTTCACGGCAGCACTGGCAGTAGCAGACACGCTCATTCTTGATGAGACAATGAAGTGTGTAAAGGTGACAGGCTTTATGGCAAAAGGCATCGCATACCTTCCACAAATCACTCATTTGTCTAATTCTGGATGGTATAATTCTGTGACCTATGAAATTAAAAGCAGAAACCTTGATTTTCTCTTTATAGGTCCTTGCATCATCCCAGATAGAGAATGGCTGTCATGACTACATGAAATTAAAGGCATTTTGCAAACCTAGCATTATTCTGCTGAGGTTAAGGAATTCCCCTCAAATGAAACACATGGTGGTCTAGCATCTGTGAACGTACATATACAGCTATGAGGTGAATACAATGAAACAAATGTTCTTGTTTATTTTTATATTTTATATAAATTTATAAATTTACCCTCACTACATTTTCTGCTATTATTTCACAAAGCCATTAAATTTGCAAAAAAATGAAGCAAATAAGGATTGCCCAGACTTAGTGAGTGACGGAAAAAATGGTCTCCAACCAGATTCTTATAATTTGGAAATAATCGAACTTAAGGTATGTCAAACTGTTTGTCAAACTGTTACTGTTACAACTAAAATGTTATTCATGCTGTCAGAGCTTGGCTGATTTCCAAAACAATGGTAGTCTAAAAATAGGAAAAAAAGTAACAGAAGTGAAAATTACTGAAAAATTATGCCACATGAGATAGACTGCTGAAGATACCAGGAGGTAATTGGTTTGACTATACCAATGTCCCTTTTTCACTATGATGTAACTATAGAGCAATTAGGTTATTCTTGTAAATGGCATGGTGGCTACAGCTGTAAAAAGACATCACTGCCATCTTCTGGTAGTAACTCATTTGGCTTACCAGCATGTGGGGTTTTATTTATTTATTTCTCTTTTCATAGAACACTACACAGGCATTCAGGTTTTTGTTTGCAAGATCAGAGAAATGTAAGCATTGTGCTTTAGCATTTGGAATTTGTTTTGATGAATTATTTTATGCTCCTCCAGAATTCCTGAACTGCTATATGACTTCCACTGGTGAAACATTCTGGAAATTGATTTTCCTTTGAGATCGTAGACAGTATAAGCCCAAAAATGTGAACTTAATAGCAAAATCTTTTGTTATATTTCTGTCTCAAAGTGTAGGCTACCTAATGGGTGAATGTATGGAAACAGAAACAGAAATTTCACGAAGATCAGGTTCAATTGAATGTTGGGCTAGTATAATCACACCCATTTGTATTTGCTGAGGATCTGAATCTCCTAAACTGTTTATAGTTATATATTTGTCTGTGCGACACAATGTGCTTTCTGCTTCCTCCAGACCCATCAGTGCCTCAGCCTTACCTCTGATAACTTGGCGGATACTGTTTATCACTAATCAGCAAGCAGAAACAGAATAGCAGCAGTCTATCTTGCTCCAGGAGTTGTAGCTTGATTTGTGACATGACCTTTACTCATCTTTACCATCAAACGTCATTGCTGCTTATAACTAATAACACTGATATTAATAATTAGTTCCAATCTTACTTGATGATGTATCAGTAATGTCCTCTCCTAGAGAGCAGGAAATCACCCTGAGTGTAAAGGGGAACTATGGCGTGTAATATTAAATGCAAGACCCATTCCCCTAAATGTTTGTTTGGAAATCACTCGTCACATCATTGGAATTTCCATAGATACCAATTTAAAAAATAAATGTTGCATTTTTTTCCACTCTCAAAAACCTGGCAGTTAATCCACTTACAGACATTTTTGGGTGGAAATTTAAAGACGGGGAGAAGAATATGGACTGCTTTTGCACAATGTTTCAAATATGTGAATCGTTGTGTCCGCACACAGCAACAGTGAAGTATTTCAGGTCATCTGTTCCATACAAACAAACTAAAAGTTTCTGGTGAGATGAGAAGGTTGATGGTCTGGACTGAGGTAGTCAGAGGTTGCGAAGGTTCAGTGGGAGCTCCAGGCAGCACCAAGCACTCCGGTACTTTGGCCTTCCCGAACTAGGCAGTGGGGGTGAGAACTCGCTGGCCCTGCTGGACGTGCAGTAAAGGCATCCAGAGGGTTTCCATTCATTTGGGAAGTTACCATGCCGGCAGGAACAGTGAGTTACCCTGGTGGTTTGGATGGCTCTTCAGTTTCCTGGTTTTTTTCCTTAACATTCTGCACCCTGTTAGAAACTGGACAAAAACTGGCCCAACTGTGTCTACATAGGCAAAGGTTACTTTTATGTAAATGCTGCTGTGAATAGCAGTACAATCTCCTGAGGCTGATTACTGCATTAAACCAGCATTTGGTCCAGCTTGATAGCACAGTTCTTGGGGCCTTGCAGGCTGGAGTTCAGATCTGCTGGCCACAGAGCAACCTTTATTTCTGGCCCCTACTCACCACACTGCAAAACAGGGTGAGCCTTACCTTACCTGTGGCACCTCCTTACCTGTGCTGCCTGCTTCCTCACTGAGCTGCAGCCCCAGCACCAGCATCTGTACTTGACTGGGTTTTCAGAAAGGAAAATATATTTCCCTTGTACTTCTTCTGTATTGCAAGCCTAGCCTCGATTTGCAGTCTATATCTTTAAGCATATATCCTCCATTCACGTGCTCACAGCCACTATAAGACTAGGATCACTCTTGGAGATATTTCCCTTTCAAGGCAACCAGTCAGTCCTCAGATGAAGAGATCTGAGACAGTAAATTTTTCAGTGGAGCTGTTCTCCATCAATGCAGAAGCCAACAGTCTTTAAACCCAAAGCTGGATAGTAGGTTTTCACTGTCCATTCATGCCAGTGACAGATGCCTGGCAAACAGGAGCTGCTTGTCAGTTCCCAGACAGGAGGCACAGAATGTACACTTCTGGTAAAGGAGCAGAAAGGCTGTTGGTTGACACAAGCTTTTACACAAGCACGCATTTTCATACAACGTCATTCAAAACCTTTTACACTGCAGCGCATCCCCCAGCTGCGAGCCAGCTGGTGATTGTCAGGGAGGAAGAACCAAGGTACAGTAAAATACTTCTCGTTGTAAGCAATTTTGCAAAAATGTGTTGCAGTTTTAAAGAGCGCTCCTGAAGCAGACATCTCTTTTCGTTACCTGCTGGTTTTATGGTTGGGATTCTTTTTTCATATTATCAGCCCACTGCCAATTCAGCAATTTGTGGTTTGTTAGTATACAGTAATGTTCTGAACACTAATCTAAAAGCAAACTGAATAAAGAGATGCAAAGAAAGGGTTGCAGAACGAGCCTCCTTTTGTTGTTCATCCATCCAAGCTAGTTTTATTTTTAATAATCAGTACTTTCCAGGCTTCCAGGAAATCAGGTTAAAAATCATGGGAACCAATTCTTATCATTTAGCCATAAACAGTGTAATACTAAAAGCAAATCCAGTCCCATCAATTCAGAAGTAACTTGCTGGAAGTAGCAGGTTACTGTGCTCATTTGAGTGCTTTTGAAAATACATCAAAAAGTTAAGGAAACTCAACTGATCTTTTCTTTTCTTTTCAAAATTCAGTGTGATCCTGAAGTTTGCAATAATCTCTCTCTACCACAAAATGTAGCACACTGTAATAAATAGCAGAGATGTAGAGGGAAGAACCTGTGGCATGGAAAAATCAGTGACAAAACTAATGGGAGAAATACTGGAAGGTCCCAGATTCTTGGACTATTCCTGGCTTAGCAGTCTGTATTAATGAATATGAAAGGAAAATTATGGAACTGCAGCACATAGCGAACTCTGCAATAGCTATTACACCTTATTTCCATTTAACTTAGTCCTTTCTCCAAACTTTTTATAATCTTTTCTATATCTTTACTCTGCTTAGAAGTTGAACTGGACTGTGGCACGTACCCAGGTGTTCTTAAAGAACTGCACATTTTATTTTTAGCCTATTAATCTTAAAAACTCATTATAAAGTAATCTTCCTCCAGTGATCTTCTCTTTGCAACCAGTCCTAGTAGACTGGCAGCTAAAATAGTGGATAAAATTTCCAACATTTCTGGTTTTCTGAGTTATTCATCAATGAAAGCAGCACTTGTACCAATACAGTTATTAAAGCCTCAGTGGCTTAGCCTGCAGTTTTTCAGAACTTCAGATAAACTGGCAGTAGTTAAATTACTGTGGGTTTGTAATGGTAGCATTCAGCTTTTGTTTATAAGTTATTTCTGTACTGTGTTGGCTTTACTTCGAAGTTAACTATGAAATGCCAGGTTTTTTACTTGTGTTATTGTTTCTCCTGGTTTTACTCACAATATTCGGGGGGGGGGGGGGGGATAAGAATTGGCATATACATTAATTATGGGAATATTTACATATTAAATTTGCATATTTAAAAGTAATGAAGCAAGCATAATAAATAAATCAAGAAGTCCTGATGGTTCTCCTGGTTCTATATCAACATAATCATTTTAAGATTATTAGCAACTCTGAAATAATAAGGACTTTAAACTTTCTTCATGAGCCAGATCATTAGATTATGTGAACCATCCTAACTCCAGTCTAGAATTTCTTGGATTCATTTCAATCTTTTTCCTTTCTTGGTTAATTCATATGTAAGTCAGCGTTATGTGGGGCATGAACTAGAGCCCAGAGTAGCTGTCCCTCTATGTGTCGGTCCAAAAAGCTGTTTATAATCTTACTCATATTGTAGCAGTTGGATTAGTTGTGTGCTTACACTTAAAATATGTTCTAACTCCCTTCTGAGCTGGGTACCAATCCCTCTGAATACTGGGAAGAAGAATATGGAGATGTTAGGGATCTTGTGTGACGATAACTGTTTCATTGGTCTGCAGAGCTCCTTCTTCAGGTGATTGTTTTTTTATTTGTTTAGTGTATTTTTAAACCTAACAAAATTTGAGATGTATCTTCTGCTGTATCTACAAACCAGTGGGATAGGAATTCTCAGGAACTGACTGTGGTTCCCTGCTACTGGGAACCATTCTTTGCTGGTACTGGCAAAAACTGGAGGAGTCTAAAAAAAAGAGAATATTGGGGCTTTCATTCTTCCCGTGAAATATTATTCCATGATCAGTAGGATATTTTTCCTTTCAAATAGGTAATGATGCCGGCACCTTTCCAAACATTGTTCAAATCTGGCATGTATGGTACAGCAGTGCTCTGCACGTCTGGCTGTAAGAGACATGATGTCAGCTTTAGTAATACCTTCCAACTGCATTATCTTTCTGCTTTTATATTCTGCTTCCAGACTTTTGGAATTCCTCATCAGCTACTAAAACACAATGTTCAAACTAGAGACCCATTGATCATTTTAACTGCTTGAGTGGCCAGAAGTCACCCTTACTAATCACCATTGCCTTTAGTCACTATCACTGAACTAATTACGGGCTGATATTTTTGAACCCCTGAAAAATGCTGAATGGTTGAAAGTAAAAATAATACAATGTAAACAAAATGAATCCTGAAATTGCTTCATTCTTCGGTAAGAATCACAAGGTCTAATGATGTCAATATAATTACACCACTCTAGGAATGTTTGTAAAAAATAGAAATCACAAAGGAAAAAATGTAAACCCCCACTTTTTTCCACCAGTTTTTCTATGATTACAAGCCTTCAGATTTTTCTCAAAATAAAGTATCTAGTAAAACTACATGTTAAAGATCTTTAATTTTAAAATGCATTTTAGTCATTCTGACATTTATATAAAAAAATATAAAGATGCCAAACCCCTTAGTACATATATGTGCATTTTTTTCAACTTTTACAAATATTAAGCAGATTTAGGAAGTGGAAAGTGACTACTGTTTGTTACGAACTGTATTCATAAATCTGCCTTGGATGGACTTAAAGTTGATATGAATAAATGACTAATGGACTTGAATTATTGAACTGGTGCTTGCTGTTCATAAATAACACACTTTTCCTTAAAGCTGACTATATTTTGTATTGCAAGCTTAGCATCTAAAAGCTACTGCATCAAAATGAGTCAGGACTAAGAAGCTTTTTCAGAAACTGCCAGAATAGATGTCATATATTAAAAAAAAAGCAGTGTTTCTATGGCGCAAGTATAGGCACATTCCTTATGACATGTTTATCTGTAAAATATGATTCTTCTGGATTTTACTATGTCTCTTCAAGACTTCTTTCACAAATTCAACAGGCTGGACAAACATTATACTTTCAAACAGAGTAGCTTGATAAGAATTGAAATTAGTATTTCAATATGTGTCCCATCTATTGCAGTGCTTTTCTAGAACTGAGCAAATAAATATTAATCAAACCTTGCAACACTCATTAAAGTCATGTATGGCATACAGATATCATTTTGTCCACAACTGAAGTGCAGTATCCTCTCCAGTAAGCACTTTTTTTTTTCTTTTAGAAACCATGCATGAAATATATTTGCAACCTATTTCTTCTTGAATGTCAATAAAATAAATCCAATAACTTAAACCTGCGCTTAAAAGTTATGTAAAAATTGTTGGAAGGCAGCATAGCTTCTTGTATACAGCCATCTCTGTAATCTTTTATCCTGTGTAAGACTGCATAGAGATCTAAACAGCTGTTTGTTTTAGAAAAGCATTTTTCTTCCTGCTCTCTGTTTGTTTCTGAAACCGTTCTCCAAGCTGCAATAAGGGTTATTCCTCTACACTTGTTTTTTGTACTTTGATTAGTGAAAGAATTATTCTCGATTAGATTTTTTATAACATGAGAAAACAGTTCTTATAAAGGTGTCACTGATGCTTTTGCTTATTCTTTTTTAACTTCTGTCTAATAATTTCTGCAAGCTCTGAACATTGCTACCTTTCATGTGTGTAAACAATAGCACATGTCTATGAGTACTATTTTCATGAACAAATTTCAGGAAATAACTTTGCAAGGGACAGTTGTGTGAGCTTTATTCAAGAAGCAAGCAGCCACTGGACTCTACAAAAAGCATTTTTGAAAGCAATGTACAAAGCTGACTGAGTCTACAGCCAGTCTCTAGAGCTATTTTCTCCTTTGCTCTTCCATACACATTGATCCATTCCAGATTTATTACCAATGAACTTCCCAAATGTCATTGTCTCCAATTAGAGATGATGAAACTTGATGAACGTTTTCGTACATATACCCCATTCTCTTAATCTGGTACATTTTGTCATTCTGACAGCTAAATAAATCAGATAATTTTGGCACGGCTTGAATTGCCATTTAAAGTCTCATGGTTCTGTTACCTTCTACTGCTCACATCCATTTTTATTAGCATATAACAAAATCTTTTCCATTTCGCTCATCACCATCTCAGTCTTTAAGAAATGGAGACTAGCAAATTTGTTCGAATATTATTATTAAAGGTTTATGCCAAGGACATTTCAGTAAAAGGGAGATCCAGCACTGGTGACGCAGTTGTACCATTCCTGAAATGGAGTACTTAAATTTTTCTTTCTTCTGCTTCAATATTCTGATCAGCCCTGGAGAACAGAACTGTTGTTGTAACAGTGCAAGGTTAACAGTTATACTCAACGATCTTAAAGGTCTTTTCCAAGCTAGATTCTAAAGGTATATTCTGCTTCCATTTATCCATGGAGGTTTAGCTGAGGCACCATCTGCTGGTGGTTCTGACAGCAGCTACCAAGTGAAATATCCATCATGGACATGGATAAACATTTCAGGCTCTTTTGGGGTAAGATCTTCTCTGAGTTATGGGTCAAAGTGATATTTGGGCATTGCTTATGACCTTTTTTATGACTGAGCTGATGCAAGTGGCTCTGCAGATGGATAAGAATTTACCTTGGCTGCTCCTTTCAGGATAAGAAAAAAGTACTCTGAATGTTTTATGAGCTACTTAACATGTCTATTGTAGGTGTTGAAAATTTTTACAGATTAATCTTGTTAGAATATTGATTGAAAATTTTCTTTAAAAATTAAAACATTCTGTAATGTGAGTCAATATTGCTGTTGTTTTGTGTCTGAGGAAAAGAGAAATTTACTTGTAACACTCCCTTTCAAACTCCTTTTGAAAAGAGGGTTAAATTATTTTTCTTTCCAAACCTATTGTTATTATATGATATAATTGATTTATTTAAAATATAAAATAACTAAATCTTTAAACTTTGTTAGAAAAATTTTCACTGATCTGAATTTTTTTCCTGTCAGTCACAGTTTTGAAACTTGGCATCCATTTCTCATATCGGAAGAAAAACAAGTATTAAATCTCACAACAGTCTGTGGAAAAAAGTGTCTTTTCTCTTCCCATTTCTTCTACAGCTTGGGAGGGCAGTAAGTTTGGACACAACCACTTTCTAAATATAAGCATATCTAAATAGTGTAGTTGTACCCAGAATATACTAGTTAGAAAGACTCCTGTTTGCTTACTCTGGTGTCTTAACCTAAATCTGCTTTGCCACCTGTAAAAAGGTCAGGTCTTTTTGCATATGATTCCCCACAAAAGTCTAACCTGGCTTTAGCACAGGAATTCAGAAACAAGTGATTAACAGTAACAAATATACAGAATATAGTGCAATGAAAAGACATGAGCAAAAGTGATACTTAATATGTAATGTTTTTAATGGCACTATTCTCTTTAATATTATCTTAAGTGTGGTAAACCAGCAAAGTTTTCTGAATCGGGCTATAGTGAGTCAGAGTTCCAATGAAAACTGGTTTAACATCATTGTCAAGAAGCAGCAAACTATAACAGTCACTTCTTTACACAGAAACTTATAAAATTCTCATATTGGACAGAACTGCAAACACATAAAAATAGGAGTTATTAACAAATAAAATACTCTGTCAGAATAGCTCAAGTACTGGGATTCAGGATTAGGGAAGAACTAATCTAAGCCAGGGTCTTCGGCACTGCACCAAGTCCCAGTGACTCAGCTAGCAGCTAGGAAAATGAAGGCAGACAGCTGGAAGTGCGTGGAGAAAATCCACCCTCCCAGCCTGCAGAAAATAAAAATAAAACCAGACTATTCTGTGATAATTACTCCAGTATAGTGCCCTGCTTTCCACTCCATGGAGACCCTGGTGCACAGAAACTGTTTATCTGGCCCCATGCTTCTCATCGCCCCTCACTGGCCACATACATGACCAATGAAAATACCTGATAGTGTTGACATGGTTCAGGTTTCCTACTCAGCTACTTTTCCTGGGTGTCTTCCCTTTGCTGTCATCAGTACTCTACCAGATCTGCAGCAAAGGTGGAAGCCAAAGCCTGCTACTCCTCCTAATGGTTTTAAGTGAAAGACAATTAAAAAAGACAGATTATTTTTTCTTAGGAACAAACTATTGCATAAGACATCTGTATTTAATTAAAAACAGAAAAGACACACAAGGTCAGAAGATCTATTTCCACCATAGTCTTTTTCACAGACTTGGAGATTCCCCAGAGCTGGGGGGTATCTGTCCCGCAGCAATTCACAGCACTGCTGCAGGGGACGGTGGTGTATTTGCAAGGAGTGGATGGCTGAAAATGCCCAAGTCTTACTCACAGAGGTGAAATCTGTGCTTAGAGGATCCCTTCTGATCAAGGAGATCAAATCTAAGCATTTTGGCCAAATGTATCTGCCCACGGTGCAGAGTTTAGCCTGTAAACAGCAGTGTTTACAAACATGGGGCTTTCATGCCTCACTACCTAAATGATGAAGTACTCAGTCTCCTCCTTAAAAGCTTAAACCTATCCCAAACAATTCTCTTTGATTCTGGTAAAAATTCAGAGCAGGACAGTTTGGTCTGTACAGTCTTAGTACTTTATATTGTTAAATTGTCTTCCGATATCTATACTCCCCCCACCTCCTGCCCTCCTTTAATGTTCAAATTGCTTGTCTGTTTTTCTGGAATGAATAACAAGAAACTCAGTGGGAAGAAAAACAAATTTGTTAGAGCCTTTGTACATGTTTCTTTTTTAAAGTTTCCTGTTGGCTTAGGCACATTGTGTTCCTCTGTATCACATCCTTTTAGAGCCATATGTGGAAGCAATAAAGTATATCCCTGCCTTCAAAGATACAGAGCATTTGTTTAGCTGACTGACTAAGGAAAATACTATGAACTCATTAACAAATATGGTTATATGTGGTCACTTAATCATAGAGAGCAGGCTGCAGAGCAGAGCACAGGAAATATTAGTCAGCACAGGCAATGGATAACTGTCAGTTACTGATCTCAGGATATCTTGCCAGGGGATGGCAGACAGCAGGTTAGCAATAAAATACATCACGTCTGCCAGCAGTTTCCATTAAGATCAGATTTCCAACCCTAGAAATGTTTGCAGATAAAGGTGATGATTGCTGACTAAATGCAAAAGGAGAGTTTTCTTCCTTAAACACAAGATACTGCCTATTACAGCCACAGCTCATGTAGAAAGAAAAATACACGGGATCAGGAAACTTGTTTTTCCAAATGCCTTTTCCACCAGTTCAGAGACACATACATGTGTACCTGCACTGCACATTGGTGGGTAGTCCTATCTAAAGGAAGAATGAAATTTAAAAACTCCTTTTGAAGTATCTTCCCGTTTGCTCTCCGTATTGCATTAGTGTGCATCAATCAAGAATGAAGTGTTTTTCTCACGCTGCACAACGACGATATGCACTGAAAAGAGACTTATTTTGCAGGACTATGAAGTGCACATGCCTTGAACACTTCACAACCAAAACATTTGATGATAATATCTTTTTTCTTCTTGGTAGTAACGAAAGGATTTATGTTTTCATGACAGATGCCGTCTCACATAAGTAATGCCTGAGAATAATCAGGCTAACAGATTTGCCTGTCCTGTGGAAAGAGATGAAGTTTACGAGGGAAGTAAGACATGTAATAGCCCAATTATGCTACAGAAGAAAAACTTAAAAAGAAACAGCCTTGTCCAGACTTGGATGAAATACACAGAATCAGTATTTCTTTCTAAACTTCCATTATTTTTACAGGTAGAATTAGAAAGAGTTTCATTAAACATTGAAAATTATGATTACGTTTTATAACGTCTGCTTTTTGGGACCTGAGTTGTGTGAGTTTGGAAAGACTTGCAAATATTTGTGACTTTTCCTGTCTTCTCAATCTGTAAATTTTGGAAAGCTCATATTTTTTTCTGGGTTTTATTAACTTATGTTAGACCGACAATTTTCAATCTCTGACATAAAGTAATAGTTACCTTCGTAGTAAGAATTGTCTGTGTGTCCTGACAGCAGCCCCTTAGTGCCTCTGCCCTGAAACCTGCCTCCTGGCATGGGCAGTGCCGAGATGCCACGTCCCTTCGGGGGGCTGTCAAGCCGTGCAAAACCACTGCCTGTAAAACCTCAGCTTTATCTGCTTCAGAAGCTGGAATGTGTGTTGATGAGTGAGTTCAGGAAGATAACACTAGGTCCCCCAAGCAAATCATAAAAGTGTAACCCCCACAGGCTAGCTACTGTGCTAGTAAATCTCTACATGAAAACATCACCAAGTCTCATCATAAATCTCTACATGCACATCACCAGGTCTCAACATAAAAATGTGATTAGTCAGACTAAACAGAGAGGTCTCTACCGTACCTTGCCTTCACAGTCAATAGTCAACAGAGATTAATATAAACAGTGGAGTGCAGGACACAGTTCATGTCATTTTAAATAAGCTGTCTAAAATTTGCTAAAGAAATTAATCCTTAAGTACACATTATATTTTCTTCTTTTGACTATAAAGGCAGACAGCTCAAAAAAGGAAACCAAAGGTTAAAAAGAATGACCAGAAAACTTAAAGAGGGACTCAAGCTGGCATCTTGAGGTTTCTTAGTATTGATAATCATTAATCATTAATAGTGCTATTAATAATAGTTACTTATAGTAATTAATAATTTTGTTTTTAAATTCCCTTTTTTCTCTACCTCAGTGACTATGGACAGTTTTATTGAAGTTTGTGATACAGGTGGCAATTCATTCACTATCCTTCACAGAGAGCTCGAAACTATAACTGAATCCAAAGAAGACCATGAAGAAATGGATTGTTCTGTGTCTGGGGTTGTAGTCACAAGGTTTGTGGTGAATATCAAAAAGGTCACAGAGGTATAGCAGCCAAAAGCAGATCATCTTTCTTAAACTGAAACCTTATGAAAACAAGAGCTACATACATGTATATCTTTATGTTTTATATGTCCTAAGATTTATGGTTGACCCAACTTCATCTGAGGATAGTAACCAATGGTCATTTTCATTTATTTTAGCAAAATCTTGATATTTTTCATTATAGATTGCTTTAAGTGTGGCAACACTGTGCTAAGTCTGAGCTATGATGCATATTCCATGATGTATCATTTTTCTTTGGTTGCCCTTGTCTGTTCAGCTGCTCTACTTGCTCAGCTGCTGCTCTGTCATTGAAAAGAACTGTCACCAGTTCCATTATAAAGTGCAGATACCATGATAGAAATATATACCAGTAACTTTTCTACAAAGATTTTAAAAGATCTCATCTCTAGTGTTATTTTGCACACATTTTACTACGAATGAAATTTTACAGATCATTAGTCCAGAATGTGAGCTAGTTGTTTGACAAAATGAATTAAAAAATCTAGGTTTATTTAATGTAGAAAAGTATGATCTGCACATGTGCTGTAATTATTTTTTGTTAGAAATTCATAAGCGCTATTTATCAGCAGACTTGCACTGCTTAATTAAAACCTCTGTTATATGGTACTGTACGGACGTGAGTACTACGCAGCCTAAAATCTCTAAATTAGCTGTTGAAATATAATGCATGTATATGGACAAATGAAAGAGTTCTGCAAAAATAGAAAGCTGCTCAAACACCTACTGTCATCAAAATACAGGAAGCTTCTTACCAAGAAATGACAGCTTGTGTTAAACTGTGCGTTGCCCTTGTACTGAATAAAGGAAATAGAGAAATTATCTTTACAGCTATGAAAAACAACCTTGAATTTCAAAATAGTCACAAATATAATTATGTTTCATTTTATTACACTGAAGGGTTTGTTACATATATTGTATAACTTTTTGTTGTTGTGAGAGAGAGAGAGAGCAAGAGGTCATTTATGGCTTCTAAAATTACATACTATGCTCCACTATGTTGAACTCAGTCCTAAATATATGTAACTTATGGAAGTCAGTACAAATAGTCTGTCTGACATCATGCACAGTTCTGGCTGTTCGTTTACCCACCTTTCCAAAACAAATGAAAGACTTCATTTTTTTCCTCCCTCTTCCTTTAACTACTACACAGACATGAGATAAGTAGGCTTGAGTCGTAAGAACTGCCCTCCCTGTACGCCAATAACAAACATCCTCTTTGTTTTCAAAAGTTTACAAAAGCCAAGTTTCAGTTCAGGATGAGGATGTCAACTTCCCTTTAAGAGCAAAAAAACCAAGGAAAAAATAACAGTACCTTTGAGAAAAAAAAAAAAAAATCATTAGTTTAAACACCATCTAAAGATAGTGTTGGGTTTCTTCTTTTGCTTTTGCTTTCAATATTTTATTGAGGCTTTCCCTATCAAAGTGCTCAGGCAGTGCCAGAAATATTTTCCTTTAAGGTTTAAAATTCCTGGTATACCATAACAGAGCCTTGAAGAAATAACACATAATTATGCTCTGCTTTCTTTAAACACAAAAACAATGAATCTGCATTCTGACCATGATTTCTAGGAATGAAGAATATGTGTATGTGTGTGTTTTCTGAATAGGGCACTTATTAAGATTTTAATTTGCTGTCAAGGACAACTTACCATATCAAGATGAAACTATTTTATGATTCATTTACCAAGTGTGACTGAGGCAGCTGAGATTAATTTAATCTGTGGTTGTGAGCATTAGTATTCATAAAGAATCAGAAGCACAAATAGAAGCATTCAGTCTTTCTTTTCTCTGAAGGGATAGGTTTTCTGTTGTCTGTGTAGTGAGGATCACACTGGGTTGTAGATTTTTAAACATCTTTATGTTAAAATAGAAACACTGAACTGAACTAATAACACTTGCAAAGATCTACTGCTGCTCCTTAGAGACAGGCTTGAGTGAAATATTGTCAAAAATATATACAAGTGTAATATTTACACCTAGAAAGGAGTGTTTAACCCCAGCAGTCCCTGTCATTTCTCATTTAGCCCAGGAATGAAATGTTTGGACAGTGTCTAATCTTGATTTGTAATGGATTTAGAATGGATTGGGGAAAGGATGGGAAATAGTTAACTTACAGTAAACTTTCATTTTTATGTGTTCCATATCCTGCAGAACACAAGAGCAAGACCAATTGTAAATTTTGCCAAATCAACAATATATAAGAAAATTTGTTTCATAAAAGCAGAACAGTATCATTGCTTAATGCACATGAAACTACAATGTGATTAGTGTTTTATTGGTCACAGGAGCACAGCTGAGCCAGGACTGAAAGTAAAATTTCTATGACCTAGCTAACATTTTTTCCCTAAATGGGAATGCAAAGGCAGGCAGGGCTTTATGAACCAAAAGACCTCCTTCATTATCTATCCACAGCTCTTTGAACTCAAACTGCTTCTGTGACGGCAGAGGCTGAGGGAGGAGGATGCAATTCTCTTCTTGTGCACCTACCCAGCACAAAAACTGACAGCTGCTACGGCTGCATCACTGTGAGCCACAACATGGTCTCAAAAGTGCCAAGGCTAGCCTGTCAAAGAGAACATGAAGGGACAGATGTTCTGGTTGATTATATGATTTGCACATTGATGTAACTCCTTTGACCTTAAGATTTCTCCTGATACCTACAAGGGTGATGAGAAAAAATGTTGGTAGCAGTACTAGTCAAGAAAACAATATTTTAAAAAGGGAATTGTACAGAGTACCTACTGAGGACTTTCCCCAAAGTCTCTTATAGGTCTTCAAGTAAGTAAACTAATGCCTGTTAAATATACCTTCAGATGCCAGCAGAATAAGAGATATAAGAGATATAAGAGATATAACAACTCAGACTGTGGCAGAATTTATTAAACAAGAAATTACTAGAACCTACAGAAGTTATAGATTTGAACAGGAAATGCATTCAAGAATATAATGATTTAATGACTTCATATTTTATCTAAGGTTTTTCTTTTATTCCAGTGCCAATTTTGCATTTCAATCTAGACAACCTTCAGCAACTGCATGTATATTTTAAAGCTCTGGCTCACAGAATACCAGACTGATTTTGAAACAGAGCTCACTGGGAATACAAATATTGAGGGCTGTTGGTTGTGTAAAGCAAGTTAATTAAGTAAAATACTGATTCTTTAACTTCTGTAGACATAGCCATATGACACTAATAATAGCTTGGAGACAGGAGATAGCAGAGGAGACAGTGAAGGAGTTTCTAGGCTGAAAAGTAAAATACATGTACTCATTTAAGAGCAACTCATTTAATTGTCTGGGTGTATTTAAATAACCAAGGACGCAATTGTTGTATTGTAGGTCTTCAAAAGGAATAATAAATGAAGTTATACAGTAATAGGTAAGCAGATTAATTCAATAAAATCTAATATTTCACAGCTAAATTGTGTGCCTATTTTTATCCACCTTACATACATTAATCCTAGACTACATGAAAAATTCTACCTTTGACAATTCACAGTATGCAGTGAGATGTCTTTTTTTCCCCATATTCATCCTCATATCCCATACATCTATTACAACTTCAGTTAAAAACAATATCTGAATTCACAACATAGGAAACATCTTCTGTCTTCAAAGAAAATCAACCTGGTTAATTTTTATGTTCTTTCCTTATTTCTATATCTATAACTGTACATTATAACACTGGTGGGAATTACTAGGAACTTCTAGTTCAACCTTTTGTGTAAAATAGGACACAGACCCTTACTGAATTAACCCCTATTTATAGAAGACCATAGGAGAAGGAAGGAATCGATCTAGATTTTGCAATATTTGTAAGCCATGGTTTTCCCCAAAGACATCACCACCAAAAAAAGGATTTGTGTTATCATTTTGAAGCTAACATTCGACAGCTACAGCAAGATGGACCATCCAGTCTTTTCTTTGCCTTTAGCTTTTCTGTTTCACTCTAGCAAACTTCCATAGGACTTGCATGTATAAAGAGAAAATAAGTAGTGCCTTGCTGTCACACATCAGCAGGATTCATTGGTGAAAGTATTTGGCTTAAAACCAGAAGTCTTATTCTTATATTTAAAGACTGACATCTCTTTTTAAAAGATCATCATCCAGACTGCATTGAAATTAAGACTCAAATGTTTTCTTGAACTGGGATCAAAACAGCCTGAGTAGTAAGATAATAAAAATGAATGCAATTGTCCTTTAAGAATACTATCTGCTGTACGAAACTAAGGCACTTCACCACATGATAGTGGTAGATTCCTTAAAAAGAGTGAAGGAAAGCAGTTCCTCAACCAAATGCTGATCTAAATTTTGGGTTGGGTTTGGAGTGGTTTGTTTTCTTTGTTCCGTTTTGTTTTGAATACTTTTTTACTCAAAGAAATTATCTAGCCACTAACACTGTCAACAGATTGGAAATTCTGGCCCTAGGTCAATCTGTCAGAAATTACAACAATGCCTCTGCTGTGTGAGGAGGGAGTGAAATCTGTCTCACAAACATCTTCGAAAATCTTTCCGTTAATGCCTCTACTATTTCTGATGGAACAGTAATTGAATTTTGAACCACAGAAAGATCCGCCAAGAGTTTTGGTTTTGGAGTGCTGCACTCCAAAATAGGAAAGTGCCACTGGAAAGCTGAAAACAGTTGGATGTTTTAATCTGTAGCTATTTTTCCATCATCCTTATTATAATGTACTCTATAAATGTTATTTGGGGAAAACTGCTTAGTACAGTTAAAAATAATGAAAAGAGCAGCTAAATAAAGTAATTATTTTTTTTAACCCCTCCTATAATGTGTACATATATCTTTATTTAAGATATTTGATTTTATGTTTCATTAATTGAAGTAAAGGCAAGGTGATTTTCCTTAATTTGCACCTGCTTTAGTATGTTTACCAGTTCCCCATTCCAAACCTACTGAACTCAGCAGAAAAAAATGCCCAGGATTTCAAGTGAATTTTGATAAAAACTTATTGAACTTTTCACCTGACTTGGAAGTTTAGTTATTTCAGTGAGAACATAACCATAGAATTATAGACTCATAGAATGGTTTGGGGTGGAAGGGACCTTAAAGATCACCTAGTTCAAACCCCACTGCCATGGGCAGGGACACCTGCCACTAGACCAGGCTGCTCAAAGCCCCATCCAGCCTGGCCTTGAGCACTGCCAGGGATGGGGCATCCACAGCTTCTTTCAGGAACCAATTCCAGTGTCTCACCACCCTCACAGTAAGGAATTTCTTCCTAATATCTAATCTAAATCTACCCCTTTTTAGTTTGAAACCATTACCTCTTGTCCTATCACTACAAGCCCTACTAAAAAGTTTGTCCCCACCTTTCTTATAATTACTAGTCACAGTGAAAAGATACATTTGAAATACTGTGCTCCCCTACAGATTGGTAGGGGTTGTTTGCTTGGGGTTTTTTTCTATATTGATGCATATGACTAAGAAAAAGAAGCCAAATATTCATGGTGGGAAACTTAATCCTTAGAAAGATGTCTTTAAAAAAAAAAGTATTGGAGTTCACTTACTTAAAGTTAGCAGAACATCAGTTCCCAGTATTATTCTTGAACCATATGAATAGGGTAAATTTTAAATATTTTACTTTTGTGTTCAGTACTATATGGTGTTTAAAAAGGCAACTGCATTTAAAGTAGTTCACAGTAGAAGAAGTAAGTATAATAAACAACAGTAGAAAACTATGGCAAGGAAAGAATTTTAAAATATCTGTCTAAAATTTATCCAAGAGAACGTAAAGGGAAGACTAGATCTCAGTAAGTGCTTTTTTTTGGATACAACCTTTAAGTGGTTAAGTCCATGATAATGATCAACAAAAATGCTGTTAAAAATTAGATAGATATCTCAATTTCTGCCAGAAGACTTTCTAAAGACTTTCTGCAGCACAGGGTCAGAATTGCTGTGACCTTGTCTGTGTTCATCATCTTGCCTATGGAACAGAGCCACATTCCTCTTCCTGATCCTGCCCCAGCAACACAGCTACCTATTTATTTAAGAAATTTGAAAATCAAGCATAGTAATAGGTGTATAAAGACTGTTATGGATTTACAGCTTGAATTTTCCCATTTCAGGCAGCTTCAGGCTGAATCTCAAGGTGAAAACTGAGGTTTTTTTGCACCACAAATCTAAATGTAGGTTCCTCATTTGGCTAAAATTCCATTTTGCAAATGTATGTTGTCTTTAGCTCCTGCCAACAGTACCTTCTCAAGATCTAGAATGGCTTCAGAGGATTCATTAGACAATAAAGACAACATATGAACCCGTGGCTGAAAGCTGAAATTCAATCTGTTTAGGGAGCAAAGACAGCTCACTTTTTTAACAGCAATTTGTCTCCTAAGAAATTCGGTAGTTGAAAATTTTCTACTTATCTAGTTATAGCTTAAAGCATTGGATAACTGGGCTTAAAAGCATTGGCAGGTAACATGAAGCAGGGCTGAAAGGGGCAGCTGACATCTTTGCAGAGATGTCACAAGAAGTCAGATACACAAAAAGGGGCAAGAAGCAAAGACTGAGCAGGAGTCACCTGTTTTGCTCTGCAAAACTTTTTGCTCTGCAAAACTTTTAAGTAGCCAATGTATTTGAATATGTACTTCCACTGTTAAATGTGGCATCTGTAGACAGGCCACATGATGCTTCTCAGGCCTCTCCCTTTTGGAGACATATCAATTTCAAAGACCAACTTTATATTCTTAGCTCTGCTGGCAAATCACATAGTCATTACTCTATGCATGACTTTATCGATAAAATATAAGTAACAATTGGTACAAACCTATCTATTTGTGGATCACTAAATATATATATAAAATAAAAAGATTCTGCAAAACTATAATTTGCTCTTCTTATGACAGTTCCCTTCCAACGGTCTCATTTCATCACTATGTGTACTTCCTTTTCAGCTGTGACCAAATCCTCCTCTATCATTTCCAGTGCGACCTTCCACACTTAACACAAATCTGTGCTAAGCTGTATGCATTAGAATGCAAAGCATGCATTCTAAGGTAAATTTCTTTAAAAAAAAAAAAAAATAATCCTAAAGAGCAACAGTAAAAGTATTAACATGGCTAAACCTGATCTCATTAAGTGCAGAGGTTGTGCTACAATATAGGTAACTTCACAAGGATATAGTACTGCTAAATCAATGTATTTCCTAATATTTTTGTTGGTCTAACATATCTGCCAGTGACCAGAAAAATAGGAAAAAATCCATAGGGCTGACACACCAAATTGACAGCATAGTTATCAGAAAATAAAACTTTCTTAAGCATGTAAGCTAACTTCCATTTTCCCTCGCCGACAGTGATGTTGCTGTGCAGTCAGAGGGGAGGGATGAGTTACAATGTAGTGACTTCAGTGATTCCGTTGTAACACTTCAGTGTTCTGACTCACTCAAATATCATACAAAGAAAACAATTTTCCATGTTATTTTTCTTTTCCTCCAGATGTGTCCATAGCCTTTACACAAAGCCTAAGTTTCAAGTAAATGTAATATTCCCCTTGGTCATTTTGCCTTCACATAGTTTTTAGTCTAGACATAGACTATTAATGTCTATTTACTTTGGGCCATGTTTTGATGCTCCAGTTCAATAATACTGTACATCATGAATGACATTTTGACACCATTCTTAGTTTTTTGCAGCTTACTTGCATGACAACAGATTTTAATACTTTCTCAATTAACTCAATGGGGCAATGTGAATATCCTGGTGTGTGAGTGAGTTAGATCTGGACAAGCCTTGAAGCAGCTAAGGGATCCAGATCCTTACAATCTGGACCCACCAACATAATTTACACCCACGTTATTTATGTGGCATTTACAGAAAAAAATGCAATCCTCAGAAACCAAAGTCTGTGGTATATTATACAAATAAATCTGGTTTAACTCAAGGCAGTTAGCAATTTGGCAGTTAAATATTTCTTTTAGGGACCACTGTAACATTCAAAGAATGAAAGCAAAATCCTCTTGTCCTGATAGAAAAGTCTCAATCCGCACACATTTCCAGCAACACGGAGGCTCTCTTTTCCCTATTTCATCCAGATAATGAAGGTTCTGGATGTTACCAACTGCTAAATCCTGTCATTTCAGGATCATCCTATTGTACTGGAGAATGTTGTTACACATTGCATTGGTCTGCAGCAATTCCAGAAGACAGATTTTGCAACCTGAGTCAGTCCAGCTGAGTCCAGCTGTGTCTGAGCTCACAATTTACCTTGTACACAATAAAAGCCATGATTAGAAAAAAAAACTCACCTCAGGTCTCAGATCCAAATTTCACTTAGCTCTAGGTGACAGAGAACTATACATTTACATGCATCCTGTTTGCAGACTTTCTGCACCCACCAATTTTTGTAAGCTATGTTTGGATTTTGCTTTGACTTTTAGAACATTATTCATTTTACTTTCTATTACCTTCCAGGCAACATTGAATTTTTATGATTTTTTCCTGACAGCTTTGATCTTGATATTTAGACCTCTATGTCAGCAGAAGTCTTAAACCCATAGTTTGTATATGCAAATGTTTATAAACTTTTACATCCTCATTTACTAATTTTTACATTAACAACTTTTACATCTATCTAAAGGAGAAGTTTGTCCTGGCATGTCATGCATACTCACCTACTTAAAAGGCAATTTATTTGAGTAGTGTATTATCTGTATTGTGCAACTTAGTGGACTTCTCACTAATATTTGGAATTAATTTCCTTAGGTCATGCAATCCAATTTTCTCTTACTGCTAAAAAATTCTTTGAGTAGATTGTCACATGTCAAGACTGATACTTCAGACTTTACCTCCAGGGTTCTGTAAGCATCCATACTGAGAAGAGAAATACTACAAAGAGTCAAATAGGTTTGTTTCTCCTTACAAATATGTATTCTGTAGCCCAACAAGAAGGCTACAAGTGTGCTCTGTTTCAGAGCGGGAAAATGGCCAAGAAACATTTCAGGGTCCTTAAAAATCTACAAAACCTCTTTATTGCACATGGAGAAGTGTCATGTTGGGTGCATAATCATGCATTGGGTAGACTGTCTGCAGCAGAGTATCAAGGCAGAAAAGGCTTTATGGCTGCACTAGAACTGGCATCGAGATTATTATGGGCAGACACTTTGGCAAAAGCAGTACTGGACAGGCAAAGGAACCATGCTGAGCAAGACAGGAGGAAGCATGCCAGACCTGTTTGTAAAGCAAATGAAAATATTATAATGGAATGGCAGAGGTGGACAAAGACACAAACTTCTCAGTAATGAAAAATCAGGAGGAACTGTTAGTAGTACAAGTTTAAAATACTCAGACTGAAGTTCAAAGACGGAAAGATGAAACTGGAAGTGGAAATAAACTGAAAGAGAGCTCTGAGCTTTTTCCACACAAATAGTAGGGATCGTATGACACAGCATTGAGACATATGGGTATAATAAGGAAATATGATGTAACAGGGATAACTGAAAGTTGACTATATTAGGAAACTGACTGGATTATGTAAATACTCCAAGGCCACTAAGTTTATAGAAAGGATAGTTTATATAATAAGAAATATTTATAGACTTGGACCTCATGGTTATGTAGAAAGAACAAGACAGAAACAATTGCAAATGTCAGTTATACCTAGTTCTTACACAAACAAATGCAAAATTTTTTTATCAGTCCAAAATATCTCCAAGTTCAAGGTACACAAGCCTTACTTCAAAGAATACCAAAAAAATGGTTACCTGATAGTATATTTTATTTTTAACACAACATTTTTATTATGTTTGTCAGTTTATATTTTTATCTGGTTTATTTTCTGGTAAAAATCTTGTAGTTTATTTTTTTCTGAGAAGTGTGAGAATTTTATGATACTATATTACCTGCCTTCCTACTGAGGAGTGTCTGGACCAATTGTCTTAATTTCATAAACAATACAACAGTTTGTCATGCCTCTGTGCTCAGCTGCCTGATGTACGAGTGTTGCTCAGATGTCTATCCAAAGTCTTAATGAAACCTAAAACATCAAATGGAATGAAAACATAAATTTGCCATGATTCAGCAATCCTTCAGATGTATATATAACTTCCATATAGAACTTAGCCTGTCATGTAAGCCTTCATCCAGGCACCTTTCCTATCCAGCAATACACTCTTACATTTTTAAGCCTCACTGAAGTCAGTAGATAGTAACCTTCCTGTTCAAATTGCTAAGAACTTCTTAGACATCAACTAATGTGCTTTACTAATTAACATTTCAACATGAGTGAATGAGTTTGGTGACACAGAGACAAGAAACAAAACTTTTCACCTCTAAGATCTCTGTCATCTCTAGATGTAGATGACTACTAGCAACTGCTATGATTGTTGTTATTCACAGATAGAAGTAAAACAAATAGCCAGTTTCAACTTCATTCCTACAGAATCTGCACCAGAAAATACTTAAAGTCCTTCTGTTTTCAAAAGAAGCAGCACAGAGAACATCATATTCCAGCGGTAAGTGATTTTCTCCAGCCCATGCCAGTAACATTACCTCTAAATCTCAAAAAAAGCTCTACATTTGAAAATGCTGGAGATACTCTATTATCTAAGAACAAAAGTGAGTAACAGTTTTTTCGAAGAAACATATGCAAAAGAATTAATTAACCAGCTGTTGGTAATTTCAGTAATCTTATTTATATTGCTACAACAGTTTATGATATGCAGCTTCTTATTCCTCACTCTAGCACACCAGCTGCAACTCAAATATTTGGGTTTTTTTCAGCAAGTGTAACTGATGATATGTCCAGTCCTGAGAGTTGAATGCAACTAGACAAACTTTTCAAAATAAAAGATTACCATTGCCACTGAAAAATTTCTGAGTTCAATGTACTTTAGAAAAATATAAGATGGGAGAGAAAAGCTGTCCACGTGTTAGGGTCACTAGCAAATATGGAAAATAATATTATACACTGACATCAGCCATAAGTTTTCTGAAATATCCTAGCATAGATGAACTTCCTAGCATAATGGGTAGGAAAAGTATCTCAAGATTTTCTTCAGAATAATATTTGAAAAATCTGAAAGTATAAAATGGGAAGGAAATATCCTATGAATAAAAATATTAGCTTTCTTAAGTGTCAGAATTCATGTGCTAGAATCTAAAATATAAGGAGTTTACTGAGAGAAAACTTAGAGAGGAAAGGTTTCAAAGGAATCTCGTCAAAAGGAATTGCATACTTTTCTGTTCTTGTTTATAAAGGCTATTACAGCTAGTTTGGTTTGGTTTGGGGGGGGGAAGGGGGGGGATGTGCTGTGCTTAACAAATAATTTCCTGCTGCTATAACTCTACTTGCAAGATATAATCAATCTCAATCACATTTGAGTAGTGTCACCACAGGGCATTTAAGTAGGCCAGCATATGGTTAACATTTGTCTGCATTAATAAAATATCCACAAAACCTTCCAAAATTTCATGGACCGTCAGTCACATCAAACTTAGCTAAAGTTTTCATGACAAATTTATAATGTGGGACAAATGACTTGTAAATTGTACATGTTTTGAGTAGCCCTGTAAAAATGAGAAACAGAAATCAAAGTTTTAGTGATTGCATGCCAAATTCTGAATAAAGTCATGAGAACCAAGAGGGCAAATGCCATCCAGGAAGGCCTGTGGTGACATTAGCTAAATGGATGACATTATATTAGAGAAAACTGTGGTTGTTGCAGGTTATAACCAAAGCAAAGATAGGGTGAAGAAATCCTACGTTCCTTGTAGGAAACTGGTCAGTGAATCCAAGGACATCTGCAAACATACAATTCAAGCCTCTCAGACAATGACAGTCTTGCTATCAACATTTGGCTTTAGAGTCAAGAGAACTTGGCCTTCCTGTCAAAATCTTATCTACATCCACTAGCCATCCTGTCACTCTTGGGGGCTTTTGAGACATCAGTACCATTCAAAGAAAACCTCCTCCACTCTTCATAATCAGTACAGAGAATTTTTCTGTGCCTGTGCGTTATATTTGTTAATCTCTCTGCTCTTAGCAAAAAAAAGAGAAAAAAAAAGACAAAGAAAATTCAACTGTTCTACCAACACTGTCTGTAACCTGCTAATCAAAAAAGCAAATAGGCAGATTCAGATACTCAAGACAACAGCAACTGAAAACAAGATGTCATACAAAACAAATGTAACTGCTGGGCACCGCAGGGCAAGTAAAGCCCTTAGTTCCCAAAGTAGCTCTTACTCATAAATTGCCATTGCCAAATATCTGTGCACTCCTTAGGTATCTGGCTGTTGTCAGTAGTAGTGTGGGTAATTCAGGGATAAGTCCAGTATTATTTGGCTCAATATTTTGAAACTTACATTTGAGTCCAAAGTACTAAACTGTATCTCCCAAGGCTGAAGTAGTTACATCAGTTCAAATAAGATTTACAGGGTAGGTCAGCTGGAGACAGAATGGGTCAGAAACAGATGCCAAGATTAGTTCATTTTAAGAGTAAAACAGCTGTTACATTCCTTAACCCACATCTTTCCACAAAAAGTGTCAGCCCTCAGTCACAAAATGAAAAGGACAAACCAAAAGAAAATCCACACAAGGATACAAAATACACTGAGGAGACAAGCAGCAGGAAGGCATAATCAAAAAATACCACTAAGGGCTCATCTGAGGACTCGTAAAGAAGAAATGTATTTCACCTGAAGACTTTTCTTTATAGATTGAATAACAAAATTTTGTATTCAAATAGATCGATGGGGCCAGGATCTAAGAAGGAAGTTCAAGAGACCTTAATATATTTAAGTAACTGTTGCCTCTCATGTCAAAACTGTTTCTTTCTTCTTTTTTTTTTTTTTTTTTGTTTTCTTTAGGTTTTCTCAGTGCAATTGTTTTGGATATATTGTACAGGCAGAATTCAAGCATAAGATGGAAAAGGAACAAGTTAATTGTATTCTTCTGTATCCTCTTTCTCATTTAATACTATTAATAGTTTTAGCCGTCTAAAAGTATTCTTGTGAGGCTAACATAAACCAGTTCAGATTCCAATGGACCCAGTGGTAAAATGTCCAACCTTTAGGACTGTATTTTAAACAACAGTGAGTATGAAAGTGCTGGGAGGGGTGGAAGAAAGGAGAAATTAAAGTGAAAGAGTAATAACCATATGGTGAGGCTTTTTTTAGAAAATGGGTTTCAGAAAAACAACCTTTATTTAAACAAATGCTAGTAGAAGTAGAATGCCCATCAGGGCATTGAGAAAAACTGGACTGAAAATAGTAAACTAAGAGGATGAATCAAACTTCTCACAGGGTTTGGTACAGCTTGTTGTTTCCTTCTGGTCAACCAAAGTTAAATAAAGGAACTTGATAAGGAACCATTTGAGGCATATTTATTTTACACAAGAGCCAATATTTTTAAATAATACTGAGAAGTAACTGTATTAGGCTTGTTAGTATATGCTCTCCTGCTAAACATAGCTGTAGTGGGGAGGGGTGTGTGGGGAAGTCTACAAGTGCTCAGAGACGGTGCTAGCAGCTTGAGAGAGTTGGTTTTTTTTAGACATAAACACTGGTGTAAGTAAGTGAGCTTCTTTACTTATATTTGTTACGACCATAACAATTATGGCAACAAGAGGTTCGGGGGGGGCGGGCGTATTTGCAAAACATTGTTATTGAGCCTTATGGTAAATCTTATTCAATAGTAAATGTTTCATGTGCATGAGTACATGGGGGAGAAGATTTCTAACACAGTAGCAAAAAGAAAAATATCTTCTCAATCTAGAGCACCCATCCTAGCCTGAAATTAAGTTTTCTGTGTGTTCAGATGACTGTGAAGAGAAAATAAGTGTTTTTCTTAGTCAAAGACTACAAAGGTGAAACAAGCAGCCAATCTTCACCGCCCTATATTTGCTGGTGGATCTGGTTTTTTTCTCCCTGGTATTCTATAGGCTTTTCTAATTTAATTTCTCAAATTTTCTGTAGCTCTTATTTGCGTGATACAAGAGGAAAGATGTCAGTTTTATATTCCCTGGTTCTTGTCCCTCTTCCCCTGCTTTGCAAGTCCAGCTTTCCTTTTCATTTTTTTTCCCATTTATGAAATATTCATTTTCCCAGCAGCATAAACATCATACACAATAGGAATTTAATAATAAGAACTGAATAAAGAATAAAATCTACTCAGAAGCTGTAGCATTTAGTATCTTCTTTCAGCAATTGGATGCAACAGGCAGCCCTATAAAAACAGTGTGACTATGACATATATTTATAAGTATACCTGTGATGAAAAAATGGCAGCATTGTTTGTATAATGGGCACCCAAAAAGTCTTCATGGACATCTTAATAGGGACATGAAGATGGAGACAAAAGGTTCACCCAGCCCTGCAACCCGTCTCTGACCTCAGCCAGTAAAGGGATGCCTAGGGGTGACTGGAGCAGTAGATGCAGGACAGGTGACATTTCTTTGAAGCACGCTCAGCTGCCAGCAATCTCTATCTCAGGGACCTCCTGAGTCAGAAGTGATTACGTGTATATTTAGGAGCTCCAGTGGATTTCCCTTACATAACATTATAAGATTAAATCAAGGCTAATGCAAGGCTGGGCTGCTCAGGGCTTTCTCCAGGTGGGTTTTGAGTGTCTCCAAAACCAGGTGGTTGCACAGCCTCTCCCAGCAGCCTGTGGCAGTTTGATTGCCCTTGCTGTGAAATATTTTCCCTTGTAACTAACTAACTATGACTTTTCTTGCTGCAACCCATAACTGCTGTTCTTTATCTTCTGGCTGTCCATACCTTTATGTTTTGGCTCTATTTCCACTCTTTTTTGGCACACAAGTGCACGATGCTTTCCTCTTCTCTAGGCTGAACAAATCCAAGTGGCTCAGCCTGTCCTCACACACCATGTGCTCCAGCCCCACAGCTATCTTGGTGGCCCTTCACTAGATGTGCTCCAGTACACCAGGGTATGTCTTAATGAACTTGCCTAATCCTGTAAATGTTTAGCATCCTTTGCATCTTATGGCAAAAAGTTATACAGTTTAACAGAGCACTGAATAGCCTTCTCCTTTGGTTTTCTTGAATCTGCCAGACAGCAGTAACATCCTGCCTAGTTTTTACATTAGAAGTCAGACTGAGCATTCACACTTCTCACCCTTTCTTACATGTTATAGACTTCAATCATACCTTTCTTCAGGCAACTCTTTTTTGATATTTTGGTCACATGCCACTTAGCAGTGAAAGGCCACAGGGCACAACACTGAATTCCACAGTAGGATGTCATGTAGTCCACTGTGGCTTAAAGTCCAGGCCACTGTGTTTTAAAAGTTGTTCTTAATCTTGTTTTTGCTTTTTTTCACTTTTGGACTGACAGGGGAGTAAAAATTGTTACCACAGATCTAACTGTGCATTTGCTGAGGTTTAAGTGACAGTGTGCTCATTGCAATTTACCACATTTTAAGAGTACATAGGTAGTGTACTCCTTAGTGCATCCTTCCCCCACCACCCTATAGTAGCTGTTGCTATGTCATTATTTTCTAGGCAAACCTATTTAGTTCCTATACACAGCAATGAACAGAAGGAATAAGATACTACAACTTTTCACCCTTACTCCCTGCAGCCACTTTCACTCATGCAAAGCATGTAAGCTAGGAAAAGATGCTCCCATCTCATCCTTTCTGCATTAATCCTAGTTGAATTCCTGTCTCTTGTCTTCAGTGATAACTGAAGTTTCCTACACATGTTAACTGTTAATTTTCTTTAGCTAAAGCAATTCAGAGCAGCCATTGTTTCCCAACGGAATTGTCGTTTCTAAAGAATACTCAAAATTAAAGATAAATCTTGACTGTAATTTGCCTTGTTTCTGCTGTCTAATAAATAACTCAGTGGCTATGCACCTGCCCTGTCAAAAAGTGTATCTAAGAATTCCCTAAGGAAAAATCTTAACTGAATATTTCAGCATCTTGATGTACAACTACCTTTATCTGTCCCACACTGTTCCTCTACTGAATAACCCAAGGGATACTACAGTCTGCCACGCTGGTGGTGTGACTACTCTGAAATGTGTGGGGCTGGGCTGAGAAATGTGTCAGCAGAAGAGCTCTGAAAGGAAAGCTCCACATTAAATAATTTATTACAATAAAGTCAGTTAGTTGGTGTGAGCTTCTAAAATAAAATTACTACAAAACCCCACTCCCATCAGACTGAAAAGCGAATGCCAAGTCATATTTTGCAAAGACAAAGAAACACTGTCCTTATGTCCACATGAACATAATCCAGTCCATGCTAGCTGAGTTTCCTCTTCAAAGTCTGAAAAAATTTTAAGACAAATTAGATTGCTTGGATTTGTTTGGGTTTTTCCCCTTTTATAAGGCTCCAAGCAAATTAACTCCACGACTTTATCTCATTCCTTGCTTTCTGTCCTGGGTAGCTAGTCATCACCAAGATATGGACAAGCAAATAGACCTTTGATTCTTGTTCCTTAGTGCATTGTTCACTGCTGGAAATCAGAACTGAGCTTTTTTTATCTCAAAATGAACACTGCCGGGTCCTGGAAGCTCCACAGGCTGGGTAATTCAGCAGGAGCCAGGCTTTATAGACTGCACTGCTGATTCACTTAGACCTTGTAATCTGGCCTGGTTTTCAGCATTGGATTCAAAGAAATATCTCTGCAGCAGAAGCAGAGAGAAGGAACCTCAGAATTCCAAGTTTACTGACAAGATTGCTTAGAGCAGAGATCTCTCTGCTCTTCTCTTCTCTTCTTAGAGCAGAGATCTTCTCCACAGTTCTTATTTTATGCAGAAAGGCAGATCAATTGACTCTTGAGTGTATACTTCTTTCAATTTAAACCAATCCAAGTCTAAATCAGATACCTTCTAATCACTGCTCATCTTTTTTCTGTTTTTAAAGATATCATGGCCAAGAATCTGAAGCACAAAATAACTACCTTGTGTGTTGCTATCATATATATGGCCATGCCCAGCACATATTTGATTGCAAAATTAAGAACTAGAGAAGAAATCTGGAAAAGGAAAATATTAAGATTCAGCCAAGTGATCTGAATAAAACTGGTTTACAGTAGGTGAAAATTTCTAACAGCTTCATCTGTGGAGACTGCTGGCAAAACAACCTAAAACTCAGAATCACAGTCAGGTAACAGAGGTTTAAAATGGTATCAACAAAGCCAGAGTAACTCCCCATGTGCCCATTCTTAGCTGGTGGCAATTGTGGAAAGGTACAATTTAGGGTAGCCTTCAGTGAAAAAGGCATATTTGCTGCAACTATTAGCATGTATATGTGGAGTTACAGGGGCTCAGCTGTCACCCATACGCTCTGTAAAACCTCTGGCCCTTGGTTCTTTATCTGCACCCTAATTCCTTGAGAAGAGTTCACATAACAAATAGAAAAAAATAGCAAAATTTCATGGAATTAATATGGGAAAAATACAGTTTTGACACTGTTGGAGTTTTTTTTTTGCCCACTGGGAATGCATTATATAAACTGAAAAGGAGAAATAAAGCTGGAAAGATAATGTCTCCCATCAGAATTCTGCATCTGTGAGAGAAGTGTGCAGTGTGACAGCCAGCAGTAAGGGAACGTGATGACTGATGTGCCACAGGAATAACGAATTCTGTCATTTCCCTCACGGTGCAAGTGCCACAGCTCATTCCTATTCTCTCTGCATTCACGGGGTATATACCCATAGTCAGCACAGACCAGAAAAAAAAAAAATAATTTTTGCTTGGTTTGTCCAGGTCAGAGATTGTGTTTGCTGCCTGAAAACTCTATTTATACAAAACAGTTCAGTATATTAAAGATGGCTTTGTTCTCATATACTTATATAAAAAAAAATTATTTTGAGTGTAGTTAATATACTCTTGAAAGGTTTTTTTCTAAAAACTACAATCAAATTTTTATTCATGCTTGCTGTAAAAGTCATGCTGAAATATTTTTCAAGTTACTTTATATTATTGTTTTAATATGAAATAGATGTGTAGATCTATTTCAAAACAAATATATTAGTAATCTACTGTATTTTGGAATGAAATATATTTAATCAACAGAACTCATGACCCAGTATTATGACCAATTAATTTTGCATCAAATATATGCCATGAAAAATATAATCCAACTGGATTCCAAGTAGAAGGAACACAATTGCTAAAAGGCCACAAGAGGGAGTAAAGAGTTACTTTAAGAAATTTCAAGTTTGTGAAAATGTAAACCCCTGTATGAGCATGTATCCTGCGTGCAGTGAGCAGCAAAGGTAGCACAGGCAGAACTGGAAGATGGTTCCAGGAACCTTCAGTGCTATGTGGCTTAATAACATCTGTCAGTGCTCTAATGGGACGTTAGAAACTGAGACAAATTAATTATTCAGTTGATTTTTCCTCTCTGTTCTTTTTTTATATATCAAGAGAAGCAGCTTAAATCTATACAGACAGACTTTATTCAAGTTAGCAATAGCTTGAAAAAACAGCTTTCTCGTCTACCTGTGTAAGGTCACATTTTGTGTGCTGCTGCATTGAAGCTTTTGCTTTGTTTGACTGAAGCATCACCACAATGCAATCTATATAACAACTGTTAGGAAACATATCATAAATTTCATAAAGTTGACTATTTTTGTGATCCATCTAACCATAAAATCAGCAACTACAGATCCCCTTTCTACAGTAAAGACAGGACTGTCTTCCTACTTTTTCTCTTTATGCAGGTTCTTTAGTGTTCAAAACAGTTTAGTGTAGTCCAGTTCTGCATTTTGTCTCCCTGTGAGCTGCACGTGTTCAGTACATGTTCAGGCTTGTCAATAGGACAAGTAAACCAAATTTTGTAGTCTCAAAGCCTTTTGGAGCAACACTTTCTGTAGTGATCACCAGGAGCTACATCCAGCTTTGCCAAGTGAAGCTTGGCAGCTTGAAGCATCGGCTCCCTACAGAGACTGCTTCTCAGTGTAGCAGCACTGGGGTGAACCCTGCCAGCCCAGCACCACTGGCACCTTCATGCTGCTTCACTCCAGCCCTGACACAGAGCAGGGATGCACACAAACACCACAGAGGTCAGTGTGTCATGCAGGCTAGCAATTCCTCAGCTCAGCAAATCGCTGGTGGTGTTCACAAAATGCCATAAGGATACAGCAGTCAGGTTATTGCCAGAGCAGGTGGAGAGAGAAATGAGGAAGCAACATATGGTCCTTGTATGCTGGCTGCACTGCCTCAGACCTACCAGGAGCCTGTCTGCAGCTCTTGCCACAGGCTAGGAAAGGACAGGAGCACAGAAGGGGAGACGTCCACCTTGCAGTCTCCAAGACACAATTTTTCTCACTCTTTCCCACCCACTGCCTGGGAAGATCTGGCAGAACCAGTGCTGTACTAACCAGCTTGATGGTACCGCTTCAAGGGTGAGAAATATGGCAAAACTCTTCATCTCTCCACTTGGCTTTCTTAGATGTGCTATGGTTTCTCTGGGCTTTTTATTTATTTCTTTTTTTACTGAAGGTCTGAATTTTCCTATAGGTGTTGGAATGGCCTGTGGCTTCTGTTGTGTGGCCATGCAAAGGTGTTCTTTGGTACTGCTGTTCTGAACTCCCTAAGTGTCTTCACTTGATGTCCTGTCCTCAGCTAGAGGAGTGGGCAATTTAGGTTCACTTTCCAATGCAGAACCACTTGGGTCAGAATTTGTCTTTTTTATAAGATATGAAAGCAAAAGTGACTGATAAATTGAAATGTGTATGAAGTGTCTTTTCGGTAATTGTTCTCCATGTTAAATTTATTTTTGTTTCATTTATTATTTGGTATGTCATGTAATTATGATTTAGGGATTGTTTCAGTCTTTGTGCAGTCCTGAATGCAGTCTTGTTTTTCTGTGCATTTGCTTTAGCATGAAAGTAGCTGTTTCTACCTTCATTCACCATCACATCTGAAATAAGCTTTTCCATGATAGTGAAGAAAACTGGCTGAAGTGTTTCTCTAGTGAAACTGCTAAACCTCTACGGATGACAACAGCTTTTCTTAGAGCAATTGTTACTCCTAGATCAGCACCTCTCAAGTCCTGATGACATTTCTGCAGGCTATATAATATTTTTTTTGCTGACTGTGCCTGGAAGCCCAGCTGTGAACATGTGAGAGAAAGCAATGCTATTGTGTTTCCACTTCCTCCCCATCAGCAAGCAAGGGTTGTGTCAGACCCCAATGGTACGCTGCTGTCTGGGAAGAAAATCAAATTTTCAGCACCAAGGTTTCCTAAGGTGATTATGCAAAGCTTGGCTAAGATTACTCAGGAAAGGGGAGGGGGGGGGGAATGTATCACTGCATAGAAGTAGCAGATGATTATCATTAATTGAATGCATGTATTTGGCAACAAGGAAAGATAGTACACACTGTGCTATAACATACCAGATGGCTTCCCAGAGAGACTCTTCTTTACATATTAAGATGTTGGGAACAACACCAGACTAAGCAAACACAGAGATATTTTCTTGAGACTTAATGAAAGCTAAATATCCCCATATTAAATTTCTCAGCTAAGTCCTAAAATACTTTTTTTTAGAATGTGTGTGATAAAGGTGTCCTGTATCTACTATGCAGACTACCTGCAAGAGTGCTAGTGAGAAGGAGCTGGAAACCTGTCCAGGAAAGAAGCAGGTAGACCACACTGGTGAGTGCTTGTGAAATTGCTTGGAAAAAATGCCAATTCAGTCTAAAGAGTGTCACCTAAGCAACAGGTTTGTTAGGCATACTCGTTTTTTCCAAGACAAGTAACATGGACCTACCTTGGCACAAAGGTGAGCAGGATTAGTTTTCTCCAACAGAAAATGTCTTCCTTTGGGAAGTATAAAATAGATCACGGGGTGACAAGGTAGCTTACAGGCAGACTTGAGTGCTGACAAACACCTGTGATTTCTCCTCAGCCTGCAGAGCAGCCTGTTCAGGTGAGTAAATTAGTGAATGATGGAGGAGGCTTCTGGTTTTTCCTGTCCCACAGAGACAGACTTCGCTTACAGCTTTGGGCCATTGTCCTGCAGGTAACTCATCATGTTCACTATATGTGATGGAAAAGGACTCAGACTGATGAGTCTCAGATGGGAAGCACTCTAATAATGGTGGTCAGTGGAAACACCTGAAGATGCTGTGGTGAGAGTTAAAGGACTCTTTTGGGGCAACTCTTGAAACTGTTAGAGGAGCAATTCTCAGGAGAGACCTAATTTCATGTAAGCCTACTTTGATGAAGTCTGAAGGTGGACCTGTCTGGTTTACATGTTACCTCTCACTTACAAAGTGTATAATATTTTTCTTTACCCTAATCGCTGTAATTGGCAGAGGGGAAATAATCTGAAGTGTCAGACTGGATGTTTAATGCTTCCAACCGTGGTCATTCCTACTGTTCTTCAGATGTCTATGTTCATATTACTGCTAACGTTTTGGGCTTTATTCCTCTGTGAGTATCTGTGCATTTACAGGGAAGAGCTGGGCTTGCAGAGCCTGTTCCCTTATTCTTTGTGTCTGAAAGAAGTACAGTACCTTTAGAGTACTTAAAATTGTTTATTGAAAAGAGGAGGGCAGTCCAGGGAACAGCTAGAAGAGGTTTTACATCAGCTATCGAAAAGTTATCTAATGTGTGCTAGATATAACAGAAATATCCCTAGATTTAACTGCACCATTATCTCCTTTTGACTACAGGCAGAACTATAGGCTATACAGCTTCAGCTTTGTTGTTACATAAGAAAGATTTTGGAAATGTAGGATTACCCCTTCTAAATCCAAGATCAATAGACTTGTAAAAAGTTATCTTCTTATAGATTAGAGAGGACAGAATAAATTATTCATAGGGTCAGATAGAAAACAATGAATCCAAAGAAGTCATGACGATCATAAGGAGTTCTAGGGCTCGGCATGTAGGAAATCAGGTTATAATAAGTAGAAATTTGTGTCTTGCATCATTTTTGCAGATAATCTATTTACATGCTTTTCTGTTGTGCAGTCAGTAATAACAACTAGGAAAAACTGAATCCATACATATAATGAAAAGATGTTTAGTTCCAAGGCAAGCACTGTAAAAGAGTTACCTCTATTTTTGCTTTTGTTGGTTTCCCTGTTGAAATTTGTTAGTAAACTCAGTGGATATGATTGAAATAATTCTGATGTAGGTTTTTTTGTTGTTGTTGTTGTTTTTTTACTCAGTCAGTGCCTGCAGATATAGAGTGCTTGGAGCACTATCTTTTAAAAGACACCCTATTTATTTGTAGTTTAGTGCTGTATATATGATCCTAAATCTCAGACTTCTGAGATTTGCCACAAGTTTTTGTTCAGCTTTAATAGTGTGTAAAATGTATGGAGAAGTAGGAGAATTAAAATGAAATTTAAGACATTTCCTAGGTAGGAGTCTCTAAGTGACATAACCAGGGACTAACACACTCATCATCATAGAGTTCCTTGTTTATTTTACCATACAAGATAAGTTAGGCTATAGGTAGCGTTATGAATTTTGACATTTTTTGCCAGTGTAAGAGATTGCATAGTGTATCAAGCTTTGAGTTATGGTTAATGAGGCCTTCTACTGCTATAAGACTTAGAGATTGCAAATACAGTAAACGGAAGAATTATTTGAGAGCTTTTAAAGATAATGATAGCTCAATGTGATTGACTAATACCAAATATTCCTTGGAAACATTTCCATTGGGATTTTTGGTTCTCTGTGAGAGACAGAAAAACTGAAAATGTGCATTTTTATCCAAAAGCAAAGTTATTTTTCACTGGAATTTAAATGAGAAAAACATATCTGGTACACAGGAGAAGGGAATAAATCTTGAAACCTCATAAACTAAGAAAAAAAATCCTGTTGCCAAACTATGCTCAGCCCCTGTCTTCAGCTTCTATAGGATGTGAAGGGTCTTTTTATCACTTACATTGTGTTTGATGAGTATACTAAATTCTTACTTTAATTGTAAGCCAGCCATATGAAGTGAAATAGTCCCACATTTTTACCTTGTCTACTTACTTACGTGTTGTATGATGTAGGACTACTATATCAAAGTACTTAAAACCCTGTCAAGATAGTTACAACCCACGTGTTACAGGGAATTAACTGCGTTGATCAGGTAACTAATTTTCTCAGCAAATAGCACAGGAAACAACTCTGTAAACTGCTAGTACTGCTCAGTGTTCATTGAAACACTGCAAGCACAATCCCCCCGAATCAGCAGTTGTGACCATGAACAAATGCTGAAGGGAAAAACTGTAATAATCTACTACCGTGAAGGATTGCTCATCTCTGAACCTTTAGGTTTCAAACTTGCTTAATCATAATAGGCCATAAATATGTGCTTTGTTCCCTACCACTGGCTCCTAGCCATAAGGTTTAATCTTGTCTGCCTCACAGTTTAGGAAGACACAGGCCAGATAGCAAAATCTGCTGTATCCACAAGTCATTTACTTGCTTGCAGTATAGGTTTTGCTAGATCTTAATAGGAGTGCACCCCAGATATCTGGGGAAGTGTTTGACCTGCTTGAGGGTAGGAAGACTCTGTAGAAGGATCTGGACAGGCTGGATCAATGGGCCAAGGCAAACTCTTTGAGATTCAACAAGGCTCAGTGCCAGGCCCTGCACTTGAGTCACAACAACCCCATGCAGCACTATGGGCTGGGGAAGGGTGGCTGGGAAGCTGCCTGGAGAACAAGGAACTGTGGGTACTGGCTGATGCTGAACATGAGCCATCAGTGTGCCCAGGTGGCCAAGAAGGCCAACAGCATCCTGGCCTGTATCTGAAACAGCGTGCCCAACGGAACAAGGGCAGCGATCGTCCCCCTGCACTGGGCACTGGTGAGGCCGCACCTTGATACTGTGTTCAGTTCTGGGCCCCTCACTGCAGGAGGGACGCAGAGGGGCTGGAGCGTGTCCAGAGACGGGCAGCGGGGCTGGTGAAGGGTCTGGAGCACAAGTCTGATGAGGAGCAGCTGGGGGAACTGGGGTGGTTTGGTCTGGAGAAAAGGAGGTTCAGGGGGGACCTTATTGCTCCCTACAACTCCCTGACAAGAGGCTGTAGGCAGGTGGGGTCGGTCTTTTCTCACAGCTGACAGGTGACAGGACAAGAGGAAACAGCCTCAAGTTATGCCAGGGGATGTTTAGATTGATGTTAAGAAAAATTTCTTCACAGGGATGGTCAAGCATTGGAACAAGCTGCCCAGGGAGGTGGTGGGAGCACTATCCATGGAAGTGTTTAAAAACCACATAAAGGCGGTGCTTAGGGACATGGTTTAGTGATGGAGTTGGCAGCCCTGTGTTAATGGTTGGACATGATGATCTTAAAGGTCTTTTCCAACCAAAATGATTCTATGATTCTATGATTGTACTGTGCAAGTGCAAATGGACCAACAGATCCTCAGTTACAAAACTTCTTCAGGAGGCAACAACTGTAGGCAGGAGCTGTTCTGCTTCTATTGCAGAAATTGATTGCCTTGGCACAGAAAGGTTTTAACTCAGATGATCTCCACTACAAGTTCCTGTTGCTCTTAATGTCCCCTAGTAGGCTTTCATAAAATTAAGAAATATTTTCAGAGAAGAGCAATCACATTAACAGCGGGAAAAACATATTGTTTAGCCAATATGCCACCTTAACTCAGAATATGTAGGATAATGGTGACAAACAGAAGCAGAGTTGTTTGGTGTGGATGAAACAGTGATTGACTATATTAGGTGTTGCCAGAAAAAAAAAAAAAAAAAAAAAAAGGCGAAATTATTTTTATCCTTAATAATTGCTTCAATTACTGGTTAGAAATTCATGTCCTTTTTCATCATTTCTAAAAACAACAGGTTAATTTTTGATCCTATTACTTCCCAGTAAATACAGAATATATTGTCTGAAATGTACTGTTTTTCAGAAGTTGTGCCAAGTTACATAGCAGGAAAAACGGTTTTCTTAAGTGTCACATTTCAGTGTGTTGATAAGGCAGAATCAAGTGCCATAGTAAAAAAAAAAAAAAAAAAAAAAAAAAAGCGCACTATAAGGAACATGTTTTTGCGATTCTTATCGTAAAGATCCTGTGATACTTTTCCCCTCACATAATAGCCTATAGTAACTGAACATAAACCGGATACATTCAGAAACTATACATTTAGAAAACCACGAGATGGCACTAAATACCTGTTAATAGAGCCAGCCGGGCAACGAGCGTCTGTTCAGACTTGTCACATGAAGGAAGGACTGAAGGTGCTTGTGCCATCGGTATGACATAATGTTCTGTAATAGTGATGCTCTCATTCACTCTTTTTTTTTTTTTTCCTTTCAGTCTTGCCTGATTCAGAATAATGAAGATCAGCAGTTTCAAATTAATCAAACTTCAAGATATTATTTGTCAGAACATTTTGGTTTGCATGATTACATAAATTAGCATATGATACACACAAGGCTAAGGCTCCAGCCTGCATATAAACTAGGGGAAAATACCTATAACTAAAATGCATTTCTTGGAAATAGTAGTTTCTTCCACCCTGGCTAATAAAGAAGAAATTATCTGTGGTTACAAGTAACAATGAATCTCTCCAAGTTTTTGTTTGCTGAACCTTCTGATACAGCTTGGTATGATCAGTCCTCGAGGACAGCCCTGGTTCTGTCTCTCTTAAAAATGTTCAATCATTTTGGAGGATGATTTAGAAGGAAAAAAATCATACAATAGCAAAGAACAATGGTTTAGTTTCTTTCAGGGTCAATAGACGAGCTGTTAAAGAGGACAAACCTGACAAATGTTTTGTGCCAGGTCTGTGAGCACGTTCCCATGGTGGATCACAATATGAATGCCATAGTTCCTTTCCTATGACCCTATGCAAGGTGCCAGGAATAGAAAGAGTTCAACATAAAGAAAATAGCTTCACAAGGCAAAACAGATTTACTACACTGACTGTATCACATACATGAGTATGTCATAGTCTGGTATTTATTGATAGACTCAGATAAAGAGGAAGAGAAGTAAGTAGTCTTTCACTCCAGCTTTGCTTGCTTTTGACATAAGCAAATTAGCAATGGGAGATTCAGAAAGATAGTATTTTTTTCCTAATCAGTGGTAATACGAACTTTTAATTCTAAAATTTTTACATGCTGCTGTTTTTCTGAAGAAAAACCTGATTTAGTTCATAAAGGGTAGGTCTTCCTATCAAAAGAGTCCAATGAGAATGCTGATTCTTCACTGGGAATTCAGGTATATTTTACTGAACATATAAAATGACAACATAATGACAATTCCAGCTTCCTAAGTCCCAGTATAAAAGAGGCAGATTAACTGTCTCCAGAACTGGCTGATACTATATACATTTCCCCCCACCTCTCCCCCAGAAGGCATAGTTGAGTGTTCAACTGGTCCTGTTGACTGGAAAAGAATTCCCTCTGATTTTTATTCCTGGGGGCTGTTTGAAGAAAACTCAGAGGAACAACTACCTGACTTTTAAAGCACTTTGTCAAATGGCTGATGTTTATCTTCCCATAAACTGGTTAAAATCAGCAGACTCAGATCTCATAAGCATCTTGTGGGTTAGCAGCAGAAAGCAACACAGCCACAATCAAGTAGAAATCTCAAGCATTCTGTGCAAAAAGACTTTTCAAAATGTGTTTTCCAGTTGGTTGAAAACAGTAGATGGAAATAAGAGATATTTTACTCTGTTCTTTTTGAATATTTATATGGCAGGTCTATTGTTTCCTTCATACCTTTTTAATGGGCTGATACCAAATTACTTCAAAGAGGTTGCATTTACGTTGCTGCGACCAGTTCACAGTTCAGCTGGATCTCAGGCTTTACACTGGTGGCAGGAATAGATTACAAAGACAAAACGTTCACGATTTTGCCCCTCTCTCCCTGTCAACAGATCTGTGCTCCCACCCCTCACCTGTTTTGTCCCTGTATTGCTGCTTATCCTAAACATCTTTCTTCTCTATAATAACAACTGGTTCCTCCATTGGTATTTAAACACTGAAATCCAGAGAGAGGGCCAGGAAAGTGTTCTGGAGATATATGAATGACATTTTGAAAAGATAATACAACAAAAGTACAAAGAATTGCCACCTACAACTCAACTGAAACACACATGTAAAAAAATAAACCTTATCTGAGGTATGTGTATTTGGAATTGGAACCTTTGTATTTACCGATACAAAAGCTTAGCAGCAACCAGACCCATTGTGGGACCACAGGAGGAGCAGCTGTAGATTCTTTATGTTGTCTTTTTAATTAATATCTCCCTGCCTTTGGTTTATTTGCACAGCAGCAAAGCTTTAAAAGATGTGTGTTGCTGCTTCAGCATTAAGTGAAGGATGAAATCCATTTTCTGTTTACCTTGACCTTTGCTTGGCTGTACATTTAGCTATACAAAAATTTTAACCTTCTTCTAAAGTAGCTTCTTAAAAAGATTTGTATTTCTTTTTTGAGACTCTTGGGTGGAGGGGATGTATAGGGTATGTCTATATTTTTTTCCAGTCCCTTAATCTATTAATGAAACACTTGGGCACACTCAGTCAACATTGTCTTGAGACATTTGGGGACTCACAGCCAGCTGCTTGTTGGCTGGATCAATATCAAAGGCAAATCTGGAGCAAGGCAGACTTTGGAGGGCCAAAGGAGGCTGTATAGAAAGAACCAAACCTGGAGAAATGAGGCTGCAGAACTGTGGAGCTTTCTTTCAATTAGTCACGCTGCACCACTTAAGTATATTTTTTCCTAACTCTACATACTTTACTTTTTTGCCTTTCAACAGGACAGTGTAGCCAAATTAAATAGAAATTACCATACTTACTAAATGGCAATTAGGGTTTGTTTGCTGCATTGCATTTCTTTCAAATTAATTTACTATATTGGTGACGAGTTAAACCATTTGATATGGTTGAATGTGCACATTAATATAATTTAAAGACCATAATGATTACCCATTTTATTACTTCTGTATTGTAATGCTGAATTAATTTATACCAGTTATAGCTGATTATTATGCTTATTAACATCAGTAAGTGCTCTTTAACAATCAGTTGAGATCTAACACTAACTGCCTTGTTAGAGCTAAATTAAATGCTGGAGACACTCTGCTTGCTCTGTTACCATATCCAGTTTCACTGCAGTTTTCTTCCTTCTACCTAGTAACCACAGAAGCTGGATTAACTGCAGCAATTATATGCCTCATTAGCAATAAACAATACTAGCTGGCTGTTGGTGGTTATTGTGCCACAGGTGCATGTAGCCATTACGGCTGTCTCAGCAGACAGAGGGGGATTCAGCAAAACCTCCTCTCTCTGGAGTGCCTAATCTGCAGTAAATAGAAGGTGTTTCAGCCTGCTAATGATGAGGCATGAGAGACAATGTTGACATACTCCATAAAACTGCAGAACAAGGCAAAATAAAAAAGTATGGTTGCTGCCTCTTTATGACAAACTAAAGATCCAGGATATCTACTTTTTAAAATTTATATATCAACAAACTGCAATGCCCACAGTTAATGTAAAATATGTAGAAACTATGTTTTTAATGTTCTTGACTTTTGCCTATACTGAATAGTGAATGCTGTACCACTTATCTAAAGGATGACGCACCTATGTTTAGTTAAAGTCGGGAAATGTCCAAGGACCCTTATTGCAACATGACGGATGCAGAGACTGCTAAGTCCTTGGGTTGGCTATTTTTAGAAGGGACATTTTGTCTTAGATTCCTGTTGTACATGCAACGTGGCAAAGATGGAGACTTTAAACATGGTCGCTAAGGAATGGAGTCTGAGCAGAGACAACTCCTCAAGGACATTGCACAGGCATGAGATATATAAATGAATTCTCAGAATTGTAATGAATATGTAAACTATTTCCTGGAAAACTAATGAATAGGTATGAGTAGCTTGTATAAAGGGGGGGGCGGGGGGGGGGGGGGGGCTGAAAAATCCCCTCGGTGTGCATGACTTTGGTGGAGTGATCCCACACACACCCAGTGCTGCCAAATAAAGATAACCTCCACTCACCTGCATACTGCTGACTGATTCTTCGAATCAATACTAAATAGTTTCATGTGAAGAAATACGGCTACTTCCATCTATATCAGAACAATCTAACCACTGATGAAATGCAAGGGGTTTTTAACTAGAAAAGTCAAGGCTGATATCAGAATTTTAAAATCATGCTGGAACTTGCAAAAGTTCTCTCCATTTCAGGAAAGCGTAGACATGTGTTCTGGTCCCTGCTCCAAATCCTTGTTTCCTTCATTTTCCTCACTGAGTTCTTGATGTGAAATAAAAATAAAGCTGAGATGAACTATACTGAGAGACAATATAGATGAAAGATTTTGCCATAAGAGCCTTTGCTGAAGCTGCTGTGATGGGAGATGTTGCAGATACAATAGCAGAGCAAAGGCAACTAAGGTGATCCCACAGGTTCCTGACACCTTGGTAAAGCCAAACCAGTAACCTGCTGTCTACCTGGGACCCTGTAGCAAACACCTCCTGTGCAAATGGAGAAGTCCAATTTCTGCAGAAAGGTACTGGATTATTAGCTAGTCAAAATATTAAATAAAATCTGGTGACTGGAGATGCTGAATAAGGATATAGCACTTGGGGGAACCCTTGTCAATTATTTATAAAATATAAGGCTGTAGAAAATATAACATATATTGTGTTTCATAAAGCCAGAGTAAACGGGGTTTCATCGGGGATTATATGTGGTTGAAACTTCACATGGTATTTGCATGTCCAATTGGTGTACCATAAAGTTTTTAAACAGTCTTTTCACATGCGTATCCCAGTTCTAACAGTCTGCTTTCTCTGTATCTGTATTTTTCTGTGTGTCTGTGTATCTTTAATCAGTGTACAGACATGTTGCTAGCATGAGATAGTGATAAGATACAAGATGGCAGCAGAAGCAGACAATGGGCAAAGGTGCACAGAGCAATGGAAGAGAAAGCAAATAGTAACTACATTATCATTTCAGTTAGGTCTAATTTTTAAATGATAGATGCAGGCCCTTTCTGAGCCTAGCTCAGCTAAATAAGCCTGTAAATGCATATCCTTATTTTTTGTCAGTTAAAGAGGAAAAGCTGCAGGTCTCTATGGCAAGGAGTGAATGCTAGTGCAAGGTACTAAAGACAAGAGTATTTTCTCTGGTGATATTACCCATTTCCAGCTTCTCTGTCTAGGATCACGCACCCAAAGCATACCCCTGGGATGGCTGGAGTAAGAATCCAGATACTCCTTTCCACTTCATCCTGAAATCTAATAACATCATGCACCACTGTATTTCCAGAAGGGTAAGAAAACATGCACAAAAAGCAGCTGCAGGAAGGCAGTCACCAGCTCCAAACTAGAGCAGGAGAGTCTAATCTCAGATCCGAAATAAATAAATAAATAAAAATATGAACTGCTGTCAAACACCTAAGTATACTTAAGCCACTCTATAATTGGGTTTGACAATGAGCCACATATGCCAAAATTAATCGTGATGCTAGTCTGTGTAAAAGAGAATGGCCTAGAAGGGCCAAAGAAATCTTACACTAATTAGAAGCAAGAATATAAATTGAACCCTGTATTTAGTGTGGAAGGCAATTCCTGTGCAGGATAAGTGACCCTCAGAAACCATGCCTAACCTTGCAAGGAGGAAGATGTTAAAGGATTCACTGCTGTTCCTAATAGCAATGGTGTGGAGGGTGCCTGAGCCTTTGGGCAGAAATGCTTGAAAAGCTGGAAATGGGGTTTGCAAAAAGCAAAGTACAAGTTAAATCCTTACAAATAAAAGCATAGAATAAAGTAATCAGGCCATCAAAAAGAAAAAAATAATCATACTTGTGAAATACAGAAGTTTAATGAATTCTTTGACGCAGAAGTAGGAAATTGGATAATTAGGAGATCAACTGAGGAATAGGAGAGAAAACATTTATAGAAAACATACTGACACTCTGTTTTCATCACAGGATGTGGAGTTGGTTATATTTAAGGTGATAAAGATGATCAAGAGGAAAATCTGTTTTCTGGATTTTGTTAGCAAGAAGTCATGGAAGGTTTGAGACTTAAAGTTTGGATATACCACCATCTGCCACTACAAGCACAGAGGAACCCTTTCAGTCCGTATGCAGCTTCCAGACAGACCTGTCAAAGCTGGCAGGTTCACGGGCAGTAAGTTTCATATGTCTCATTTTTGGACCTATCATACATGCTCAGTAGATCTGCATGTACGTGACAAGCCTGCTGTATCACAGACAAATCCGGACAGTGCAAAGCTTTCCCCTTGGTATGCAGCAGAGCTGCTCTTTATAGACACCATGGTCATTTGTCTGGGATTTTTGAACATCTGGTAGCCCGGGCTGCTAGCCATCCTGAAATCTAGCAGTCTACCATCAAGATCCAGAAAGTTGGCAAGTGTGAAACATTTTTTCTTTTCTTCTGTAAGCGCGAGTTTTCCTCACAATTCTTTTAAAATACAGCACTCATTGCTGGCCTCTGAACATCTGCTCTCAGCTGGAGCAAAGAGGACACCAGGCTGCTACTACCGGGCATTTAATTGAGGTATATAATTCCCTTTTGGAGAAAGTGTGCTGGCAGCTGTTCCTTGGTAGCTCCCGACTTATGTGTTTACATGCATCATATTCACAGACTTCTTTATCCTCCAGTATTTGTCTAAGATTCAAAATATGACTTGGACCTGTCCTGGACACAGTGTGATTAGACTCTGCGGTGCCCTTCCTCTGACAAGCTGCCCAGATTTCATTTTTAGCTGGCTAAGTCCTACTGAATATCATGTATTTTCCAGTTGTTATATGAACTCCAGATGTTTCAATGAAGAGGCATATCTTGTCTGACAGACTATTGCCACTGTATCTTGCCTTACTGGTTGATTTTTGTTATGCATCCTATATCCTTAATATGTGATGAAGAGGTATAACTTAGTGGGTCAGATCATCAGATTCATACTTATACCAGTCCACTGATGCCAGGCTGTTTTACCCCTCTTGCGTGTCAGCCTTCTCCTTTCACTCCTTTCTTTTTGTTCCTTGTTTTACAGCAGCAGCTGCAGGCTTCAGCTGAAATGAGGCTCTCAGTGCATTAAGCATAATAGAAATGCATGAAGTAGACCACCACTCTTCCAGAAAGTTCAGATCCATGTTCAGACTGCTTAAGTCTCACAAAAGTCCTCATGTCCAGTGATTTCAAATGTTTATTTCAAAGTCATAGTTGTCTTTATTTAGATTCAGAAGCAAAAACTGAAACACCCAGCATCCTCTGATAGGTCTGAGGCAGAGCACAGAATACAAATGTTTCCTACTTTGAGATTTAAGTCCCATGCACTGTTATTTGTGTTCCCGCTTTCATCCAAGGATGTTAATATTTCCATATGAAAATTGTATGGTTTTCTTTAATCCTGTGTGGAGCAGTATTTAATGATGTCTCCCTACCAGCTTGCAGGCTTGCTGCATTTCCAATGTCAACTCAAGAAAAAAAAAAAAAAAAAAAAAAGCCTTTACCAGAGCCTGGCTGTTTAACCATGCTCTCCTCATGCTCTCATATGCACACTGCAGGCCTTCCTGCAAGCTGGTGATTGACAGGTTCCTGCAATCTTTGGAGACAGCCAGAGAAAGAGAATGAGAGACACACGTTCAGAAAGAGTTTCATTTAGTGTGTCAGAAATAAAAACAGCCCTTGAAATCTCTTTGGGAAAGGGGAGGGGGGGAGGGGATGACCAAACTGGTTTGCAAACAGCTGAAACTTCATCCCTTCCTTTTTCTCTCCCTCCATGTAGCACCCTTATATTTCAATGCTAAGTGCTTTTTAAATTCCTCCTGGGGTGACTTTATTTACATATTATAATGTGAAGTAATGAAGGGAAAGGGATGTTATGCAAAGCAATTGCCTCTCATTCCCCTCTCCTGAGTGCAAGGGCCAAGCACATTTCCTGCCATCTGTTTAACTCCATCTCCTGATGCTCATAATGAACCTGGCAGCACCGGGCAGATGGAAATAACTGGCAGGCATAGCTGTTTACTTGTAACGGCAGCCCTAATTTGTTAGACTTGCCAGGCAAGTCCCCAGTGGTCAGATATTTCATAGTGATGGAGGGTTATTAAAGGAGCTCAGGTGAAGAAAGCTCTTCCCAGCATATGGGCCAGAGCTGAAGGCTGAATTTTGCTGCTGTGCCAAAACAGCAGCAGAGCTCGACACTGCTATTAGCTGAATTGGGGCCAGGCTCGCTGACCTTGTCTGGTGACAATTCTCACTTGGTCCCACACTGACCTGGGCTTCGTTAGCTATACCACCATCTGCCACAGATCATACTTATCTCAACTTAAGACCTCACTAAAGAACAAGAGGAGAAAAGTGATTAGGTTTCTGTGTGTTGGCTACAAGGCCATTTGCCTGGTAAAAGGCACACAGGCAGCTATCCCAGTGAAAAAGCCTTTTTTAGAAAATAAAAGGATAACTGAATAATGTGTGGATGTCATGAGAACACTCTAGGGAGTTGCTGGTTTGTTTATCGCTCTACAGCAGTCGTATCTTTTCTCACCACCACCACCCCACCACCTCCCAGAAAATAATAAATATATATTTAGTGTCTAAATATAGTTTATATTTAGAACAACTGAAGTTGGTTCATTAATTAAAAAAATAAAAGCAGAAAGCAAGAGAGGATTAAAGAAATGGGAACCTTAGAGTCATTTAATACACAGGACTTAAAGGAACAATTCTTTTTCTGTTACAGGATTACTTTCCCTTTGTTAATTATATTACACCTGGGGCAAATTTTTGATGGTCTCATCAAATCTGGGGTAGACCATAGCTGAAATAAAAAAGAAGACAATTTTTTACAGAAGTAATTCCTGTTTCATAGAAATGTCTGACTAATCTGTTACATTCCAGCCAACCGAGCATTTCAAAATCATATTTTCAAGTACTTCATACAAGATGCAGATATAGTTTAGAAGTGAAGGCCAAGAGTATATAGAGAAGCCTTCACATTTTTCTGGTTTAAAGACTGTATTTCACTGTGCAGACTATGTAGATGCACAATTACCCATTCTGCCAACGCGTCTGGCATTCCCTACAGTGAACTGTGGCCCCTTTGCATGCAAATGCTCCTTGCTGTTCTGGAACTACCAGGTTTTGAGGCTTGCTTGAAAGGTAAGGAAAATAAAGTTGCAGCATTCACTTTAAAAAACATAAGTATTTCAAGGGATGTAAACTTTTGAAAATAAAGGTATGTTCATCAGCCACATGGTCATCACCAGCCTAAGTCAGTATCCAGTAAATGCAATAAGCTGTATCAGTAGTGGTTTTTTGGATAAACTAATCAGCAAGTAACTCTGATTCCATGTGGTAAAACATAAGCTTGAAACAATCATTTGATATGGTGATGGAGAGACAGAATTCATCATGGCTTTACTGAGGTGTATTGCCTAAGACATAGCACTTTCCTTTTCTTCCTTCTTTCTCTTAGTATGTCATATTGTCTCCCGCAATGTCATGTCGCATGTGTAGTGCCAATATACTTCATCCAGGCAGAGCCTGACTAACTTTTTTGTGTAGGAAGGATGAGTTGATCTTGGACAGATATGTTTAACTGTGACTGACTTCAAAACAAGCACCCACCCAGGTAACCAGTATGATTTATTTCTCTTTTTATAGAAAGCAAGTCTCCATATTTTATGGCTGTTTTAAGACATTAATGAAAACATTAGACCTGAAAGTTACAACTCATCTCATTTGAAATGTTCAAGCATGATACACTTGAAATCCCGGTGTCATAGGCTGTGATCCTGCTGGCAGGTTTTTATGCAGTATTTGAGACATACACTGTTTTTTTAACAGCAGTAAGGGACTCCAGTTTCTTACCTGTATATCAAATGAGTTCCCCAATATATCACCTTTAAAACACATGCCAGAATCTTTGCTAGTATATTTAATAAATTTAATAATTTTCTTTAACTTAATTTTAATAAGGCTAATAATTCCTAGTAAATTTAAGAATCACCTCCTCTTAGCTTTCACTGCCTGTCTACTTCAATCTGTGCATTAACTTTTAGCTGTCAGCTTATATTAATATCTTAGATTTCAGAGAGAAATGCAGATAAAAAGAGAAATAATATATGGAAAACATTTTTTCCTCTCTCCGCCCCGCCCCCCCCCCCCCCCCAGCCCCCCAGTATCTGGGAAATTATTTATTCTTTTGGGGAAATATAACATCACAGAAAATTCATGCCCATTTCCATAATAAGGGAAAGAGAACTTTCCATTTAGCAGAAAGATAAGCCAACTGAAACCCACTGTTTCTGCTCTGGTAGACTTGTCATTTTGATAAATCACAGGAGCTTTTAATCCAGGAATAAAATCTTATGTTTTAATGAATTTATATAATTCTTTTCTATTATTTCTTTTTTTTAGGAGAAAAAACAAAACCACCACCACCCCAAAAAAAAACCCAACAACCAAACCCCAAAATGAAACCCTAACAAACCAAAAGAACACCAAACACCAAAACCAACGAAAAAAAAAAGAACCTCAAATTTAAGTTATGGGTGTTTTAATCTTGGCATGTCAGAAGCCATATGTTCGCCTAACATCTGATCTTTGCCATGCTGCCCTTTGCTATTTCTGAATATAGCATAGGGGAGAAACTCCTTGTTAATGCTCCATGCTCCTAAGTGTGGGACTACTGCGCAAGTAGAGCTCTGCTGTTGACTTCTTCCCTTTCAATGTAAGGGCCTTCATGGTGCAAAGTGATTAAATAATAAGCTTCTTGTTAGCAGATTATCACAGAAATCAGCCCCAGCACACCCACTTTGCAGAAAGGCCAACCTAGCAAGGTTCCTTCGTGAGCTTTCAAAGGAACCAGGAGGTTTGCAAGATATTCCGTGTACTGAAGCACTTGAGCCCTGCTAATCCTGTAACCGGCTGCTCTTCTCCTAAAGCTACAGAAAACTTCTGAGCTTCTTATTCCATCCAATATACTACATCAACTGGAAATTTTAGCTTTCATGCTTATTTAAATAGAGTCATAATTCTTAAAGTGAAATCTCCATGAATTTTAAGTTTTCACTAAGATATCATATGTTTTTAAATAGCCATAAGTTAAAAAAAAAAAGAAAAAAAAGAAAAAGAAAAATCTTCATAGCAGAGAATCTTCATGTTTCCAAAAGAGAAAATAAAAAAGAATATGTATTTGGCATCAAGACTGCTGCAGAATCATATGATTGAGTGCCTTCAAGTTACACAAGTTTTTCTACTATTTTACCTCACAAGTCAGTCAGAGGACATTGCTGTATTAAACTGTCAGGTGTTACTCCAAAGTCAAGAATCTTTCTGTGGCAAATACATAGCTAAGATATAAGCAAGAAATTCTCTGCTCTGAGGGTGGTGAAGCACTGGAGCAGGTTGCCCAGAGAAGCTGTGGATGCTCTATCCCTGGCAGTGTTCAAGGCCAGGTTAGATGTCTGTGGCTTTGAGCAGCCTGGTGTAGTGGCAGGTGTCCCTGCCTATGGCAAGGGAGTTGCAACTAGGTGATCTTTAAGGTCCCTTCCAACCCAAACTGTTCTGTGAGTCTATCATTCTGTGTGTTACAGCAAAAATAGTACAGACAGTTTTGACAAATATGGAAAATATCTCTCACATTCTTAAAGAAATAAACAGTAGAAAAACCTGGCCGCTGCTGAATGTTTGCCCAGACATTAAAGATTTCTGAATATGAATAACTGTCTTATATTATTTTTCATACAATATGTAGTCAATGCTACTTAAAGAGAAACGGATTTTGCGATTAATAATGGCTATTAACATTTTTATTTGATTTCTTGTTTTTCATTAGTTATTCCACCATTTAAAACAGTATTTGGGAAGGACCTAGTTCAAATCATCAAGTTAGCTCTGCATCACTGATGAATAGGTCTAGCTAGTTAAATGCGAACTAAATTATATCCAGTCCTGCAATATGCTTCGTATTTCTCTCTTACCTGTGGAAAATGTCAAAGGGAATGCAAAGTATAGTTGGTCACTGCTAATTATTTTCTTGTGAATGAACTTCCATGAATGTGATACCCTTAAAAACATTCAGGATACTGCTAGCAAAATAGCTTGGTGCTTTTAGGACTGCTGAGTTCCACTTTCTGTCTGAACAGGTATTTAGAAATAGTAGCCAAAAAAAGATATCTGCAAAAATTAATGGAGATAGGTGCAAACACACAGGGAGGAATACAGCAGAAAATGTATGAATACTTTGGAAAAATTACTTAAGACCAAGTCGTCCAAAGGAAATGACCTGTCATTCAAGGTAAATAACATACTTCATTAATTTTTTTGCAGGCTGCCCAGATTTATATTCACAACTCTGTGTGTCAATTTTTCTTTAAAAGCAAACATTTGCCTTCATTTTGAATTCAGATTTTTAATCAGTTCTGTCAAATTTCAGGTATTATCACTATATATATGTGTGTGTTTATATGTGTATATGTATGTGTGTATATATATGTCAGCAAAATTATTAGTAACTATTCAGGACACTGAGTTAATAACAGAAAGGTAGTTTTCTTCCTGAGGTGGTGTTGGCTTGCACTGTACATATAAATGGTTTCTTGTGTAACTCATCACACTGTTATTAAAGTAACACAGTGTGCTGATTTTGGCTGTGGTAGAGTTAATTTTCCTCACAGTAGCTAGGATAGGGCTATTTTGGATTTTTGCTGGAAACAGTGTTGATAATACAGGGATGTTTTAGTTCCTGCTGAGCAGTGCATACACCAATTCAAGGCTTTTTTGCCTCTCACCCCATCCCACCAGTGCAAAGGCTGGGGGTGCACAAGGAGCTGCGAGGGGACATAGCCAGGACAGCTGGCTCCGACTGACCCAAGGGATATTCCATGCCATATGGCAGCATGCTTAGCGTATAAAGATGAGGGAAGAAGAAGAAAAGAGGGAACTTTCAGAGTTATGGCATTTGCCTTCTTCCCAAGTAACTATTATGTGTGATGGGGACCTGTTTTCCTGGAGATGGCTGAACACCTGCCTGCCGATTGGAAGTGGTGAATGAATTCCCTGTTTTCCTTTGCTGGCACGCATGGCTTTTGCTTTACCTATTGAACTGTCTTTATCCCAACCCATGAGTTTTTTTCACTTTTACTCTTCTGATTCTCTCACCCATTCCACTGGGGGAAGTGAGCAAGCCACTGTGTAGGGCTTAGTCACTGACTGGGGCGGTTAAACCACGATACACAGTGAAACTGGGTTATTAAACAGCAAATGAAAAAAAAATAAATGCCAAAGCTTGTGAGTGAACTCAGTAAATTAAGGTGTTTATAAAATAAAATACCTTAATAACCTATTCATTTACAAATTTGTAGCATTCTTCAATTATTGTTGGTACTACCATAAAATACATTGGTCCAGAAAACAAAAGGTGTGTGCATTAAGTATAGAGAAACTATATTCATAACCCAAAAGCTCAAACTCTGTTTCATGCTTTTGGTGATTAAGCAGAGGTATGTACAATGTCACTTACTTATAATACTATAGGCTATGGTGTAATGTAGTTCTAGTCAAGCTCCCATTGAATATTGCTTGAGTATTTGCTTAATATAGATAACAGGGATGTGTACACCACTATTTAAAAATAAGTTGTTTGACAGTATCTCCATAAATTGTCTTTTTCTAAAAAGCACAGAAAGTGCCTAGCAATTCTTACTAACTTTAAGACCCCTAAATATTCATTAGCAAACCCACTAATTTAAGAAAATACTTTTCTTTCAGAAAGTAGCAAGAAGAATATTTTAAATAATTCCTGCATGGGTGTTCTTGCTTCTCCACAACTTTTCATTCTTCTTAATAGGTCCACACCATTTGTCACAGCATGGAAGGTGATAGGGCACTTTCCAGACTTTAGTATTGAATGACCAAAGAAAGAGGAAGCCAATATTTAAATATATTTTCTTTTCTTCTCCATGTTTTTGTTCTGTACAGGAATTTGAACAACTGGATAAAGCTTCATGTCTAACCTATAATAGCTTCCTCATTTCATTGACAGTTGTTTTCCTAAGTATTCCCAAAGGTCAATCAACCTCTGTAGGAACTTTTTCACTCCCACATACTTTGAAAAGGAAGGCAATAGTTTCTAAATTATAACTTGAAACCCCAGGGGGGAAGAAGTATATATCCCCCATCATAGGTGGTGAACACTAGAGTTCATGAAAATGGGGAACCAGAGGTCAGAGGAAGAAAAGCAAGGTAAATGCTCCTTGGATAAATCTGACATGGCTGGCCATTTCTCAAAGCTTATTGGTATCTCCTGTTGAACTTGCAGTATGAGTACCCATTTGTTGATAGAGGTATCATTACGCATTTCTGGAAAGACATACGCATCTTGCCTTGCAGATGTCCCTTCCCTTACAAGAACTGTAAGAAAACACTATCTTAACTCACCTACAGCACAGTTGGTCTTAAGACCACCATACTGTCAATACATGAGATAGGCTCAGGATTTAACTCATGTATTTGAGGGGGAAAAAATGTTATCCCATTTTTTTAATGGGATTTATAATGATACCCGATTTATATTAATTATATAAATATTAATATAAATTAATATATTAATCATATAAATCATTAATATAAAATTATTTATAATAATACGTGAATATACATTCAGTGTGGTACTTGCAGCCTGGAACTGAGAAGTATCTCCACAGTCTATTGGGTAATATTTTGCCTCTTTCCTTAGAGCAGAATACTGCTGTGTACCAGGAGATGTTTTTTGTTGTCACCTTTTCCTGGCTAAGCTAGTCTACAAGTCTCTCAGTGTGCACATAAGATGATCCAAGACCAAAATTCCAGCTTTGATTTTGGTTTTCTTTATTTTCCAGTCACATATCCCAGTGACATATTTGGTGGGGCTGTTTTCCAATACAGTGTCATCAGTACTGGTAATGGAATATGACAAATTCATGTAACAGTGGCAAGCAGGCTCAGGCAAGTAATTCTTTAAAGAAGTAGGCTGATCTTAGAACTCTTTCTTATGATGCAGTCTCATTACTCAACCCTGGAGCTACCTGTGAGCTCATCCTAAGAGCTCCTACGGTGAAGAATAGAAATATTCTTTTTTAAGTAGGATTTATTGAGATTGGCTAAATTTAGGCTAGTCTTATAAATGTAGTAGAGCTCTAGGGTTGAATTAGTCTCATCCGATTTTACTTGTCTAAAACTCAGGACTCCAGTGTTAGTCAGTTGTTCAGGCTGCCTATATAGCTGTCCTGGTTTCAGCTGGGGTAAAGTTAATTTCCTTAGTAGCTGGTACAGTACTGCATTTTGGATTTGGTGTGAGAGCAATGCCGATAACACACTGATGTTTTTAGGTTTTGCTAAGTTACATTTATACTAAGTCAAGGTCTTTTCAGTTTCACAGGCCCTGCCAGTGAAGAGGGCTGGAGGGGCACAAGATATTGGGAGGGGGCACAGCCAGGACAGCTGACCTGAACTAGCCAAAGGGATATTCCATACCATACGATGTCATGCTCAGTATATAAACTGGGGGGAGTTGGCCGGGGCTGGCTGATCACTGCTCAGGGACTAGTCGGGCATCAGTCAGCTGGTGGTGAGTAATCATATTGTGCATCACTTGTCTTCTTTTATCCCTTCCCTTTGGATTTCATTCCTGTCCCATTCTTCCTCCTTTTCTTTATAACTGTTATAAATATTATTGTTTTATTATATTTCATTTCAATTATTAAATTGTTCTTATCTCAACCTTCAAGTTTTACATTCCTTTCCGATTCTTTTCTCCATCCCTCAGGGTGGGGGGAAGTGAGCGAGTGGCTGTGTGGTTCATAGTTACCAGCTGGGGTTAAACTATAACAATAGTCAATGGAAAAGATTTCCTCCCAGAACTTGTCTCTGAAGAGGAATAGTTCAGCCTTTGGAGATGTCTGTATCTCTCTGATAACTGTAGCACAGGCTGGACGCTTTAATCACTATAGTTAGGGTATACCTGTCTTCCTTAATCAGGGCACCCCAAACGCCTATGCAAAAACATCATGTTCCAGTTACAGGGCAGCTAATTTATTTTCCACTAATGTAAGATACATACTTTTTTTTTTTTTTCTTTTAGATTTTACAAGGCAATTATTCAGAGGGCAATACCCAGTGCAGGCAGTTGTCATAACTTGGTGAAATCACTACAGACTTTGGAGGAAGTGAGAATTACCCTTGGTAAAAGGTGCTTCAGAGACACACAGGAATTTATATTCTGTTGCACAGAGCATTACCTATGCAGAGTCATCCTGAGAAACGTAACTATAAACTGAGGCTTTTGAGAGCTTGCATGACATTAATGTCAAAGCTAGGTCTGGGTTACTAATTCAGACCCATGGTGGACAATACAGTCACAATAGCTCAGTTGCTCTGGAGACTAAGAAAATTCTAATATTCAGAGATAACATGAATATTATAATGTTGATTATCTGTATTATAAAACGGAAAGTGTATTGTAATTTCCTTTGGCAGCGTGGTTAGCATAGGAGGAATAATCTCAAAGGAATAGTGTTCTCTCTGACCATGTGCATGGATAGGTGGCTGTCAAGTTTATGCTGCATTGTCTTCAAGCTGGCATCATGCCAGCCCTCAGGCAGGCAGGAGGAAGATATATGTGGAAAGAGGTAGTCAAATTGCTTCCCTACGGCTGCTTTATAAACATACATATGTTAAACACATTTATTAGGGCAGTCATCAGCAGCAAGTGCAAGGGCCCTTCTTCTCCCTCATGAGGGATAGCTGTTGCTTACATAGGAGTGAGAAGTTGGAAGCTGGCCCAGAAATCTGGAAAGCATATTCTGCCGGATTCCCCATGGAGGATCACTTTGCTGCCAACGTATCTTGCTCTGGGGTTTCAACACACCATCAATCTGGAACCTGGCAGCGACCATTCCCCAGCTCACCTCGTCTCATGCAGCGAGCAGACACAGTGCAACTATTTGTCTCAGATTGCAGCCCGGCCACTCATGGAAGGGAAGGGGGAGGGATGGAAACAACAAGCCTCCGGCAGAGCTGCGGTCTTGGTTGTGCAACTCCAGCGAGTTGCTTGTTGCAGCAACATGGCTATTAGAATGACAAGCTCGCTGCTTTTCATGGGACCACAAGCCATGGCAAGTGTTGCTGTTTGCACAGCAATATGGCCCTGAGAGAGGAGGAGGAGGAAGAGCCCAACCGGAGCTTTCAGACAAAGTGCTGTTATTTACAGTGTAAGCTGTGCTTATAGTTTGAAGACTCCAGAGAATTTTAGAAATCTCAATTAAATCTCAAATAACTTCTACTTAGAAGTGCAGCTGTTTTTCAGAGAGCATTATGCTCCTTTTGGGAAGTTACTGATCTCCTTTCCGGGAGACCTTTACAAATGTGGAGGGAACATCAGTGATCCACATTACATTGATGAGGGACAGTAAGTGAAGTCAGCACATTCCCAGTGTGGTCAGCCCTGCACACATTCACAAGGTGGTGGGAAGCTTACAGTCCTTGGTGGAGGTCAGGTTGCTTGTTTTGTCCTTGCTCCCTTCCTCCTTGCTGTATTTCCATGACATATTTCCACGCGCATAAAAAAAAGACCCCACAATAACCAAGAGAGCTAGAAGTTTAGCTCTAAAAGCCAGTGATTCTTGATTTTCCTCCTCTTCCTCAAGAGCAGCTGATTATGCTCCTCATTTTAGCTGTGTTTGCTACTTCTGACTGACCCTCCTGAGTATAAAGCCCCTGGCGGTATAATTACTAGTTCAGTGTAGAAATGCTATCCAGTCATTAGTACAGCTGCAAATACTTGCTTTGGATTTAGTCCTAGCCACTTGAATATTAACACGCATTGAAATTTTTCTGTAGCTTAAGGCACGTCATTACCATTGTCCTCTGCTTGCAATAAACCTGTTGTGTCTCCCAGTTCATACCACATAGTTTTTGAGAACTACATACAAATCTAGGCACTGGCTGCGCAACGCAGTTATGAGACTGGCCAAAGTTCGTACTTTCAATTAATCTAAACCAAAAAGTGGGAAGTGGTCCATCGGAGGGCGAGCGCTGTTCCACCTAAGCAGAACCGAAATACTTGTATAGCTTTGTAGCCTGCTTAGACTTTTACACTTCTCGTTTCACGCTATGAACTGGAGTGTGAAGCTGGACGCAAACATGCTAGAGGCTTAAGGCAAGGCGACACGCAGGCAAAGCGCAGTCCTCTGCTCGCTCTTCAAGACAGATGGGTGTGAGGTAGCTCCAATTTGAAGTCCATCCAGTTGCATTAGCTCATGCTGTGATTGAGCTAATTAGTTCTACTAAAAGCTTGAATCTGACAGTGCCCAGCTGGGGAGGCATGGCCTGAGAAAGGTGAATCCAGCTCAAACCCTGAAGTTGTATAGTAATTCAAATGGATGTTGCTTTTTCCTATAAAACACAAACCTGAGGGTCAGATCTGTAGTGGGGAACATTGATTTCAATCTGATGTCTGCTGGAATAAACAGACTGCTCCCAGAGGAGAATCTGTGTTTAACTCTTCCTCTTTCCAAAAGAGAAAAACGTAAATGAAAACAATAAATTCCTTATGTGTGACTGACTAAAGGCAGAAAAAGGATTTTTTTTCACCCATTTTGTTACTAGATATCACCAGTGAATTATCTAATTTTGATATATGTGTGGTCTGTATCAATAGGCTGTGTCTGACATTTTAAAATAGTTTCATTTTGTAACATATGCTCTGGACAGGAATCATCCCCTGTAACATATGGCTTACAGAAACACAGGAAAATAGTGGGTTTGTATGCGAATTCTGTGTTAAAATCAGGAATTACCTCCACCTCCCACACCGCCTTGAATAACTTGTTAGTTAAGGCTAAAAAAACCCGCACATTGAAAAAAAAAATAAAAATGCCTACACTTGGACAGTCCCAAATATATCTACATACTTCTTTTGCCTATTGTAACTCACAAATAAGTGAAGGAAAAGGAATTTTGGAAATACAGAATCATGCAGACCACTGAAGTAACTTGTTTTATATCTTTTCCTCTGCTTACATACACACACATACACATGTAGGTATTTTAAGGGTAGCAGAAATGGAAAAAGAGAGCTTTCAAGTAAAATCCGAGTTTGCTTTCTGCATTTGCATCTGGGATTCATGTCTGAACTATAAAGATGGTTTATCCCTAAATGATAAGTTTCATGGTTTTGTTCCAGGTGTGTAGTTTGGATAATTGATCTTATTTTTTAGGAAATTCACATGATCTATAAAAAAAGTCTAAAGAAAGAGAAGATGCAAAGAATACCTTAGAAAGTAGTCTTGTTACATTTGGAAGTCTTAAAAAGCAGGTCAGTCTTTGGATTTGACAGAGACAGCTTTGAGTCAGAAATTAAAGGTTTACAATGGAACTGGGTGACATCAGTGCAAGTCTTACAGTAATAGTTATTCTTAATTTATTTCTTGTTCAGAACAAAATGAGTTCCTTGTAACGAGATATGTGGGAATTTCAGAGTCCAATTTCAGTTAAACTTCTGCCAGATAAAAACTATAAAATTTGAGGTTTCAAATTACAGGATAAAAATGCTTCTGTAGAGGCTGGATTTTATCTTGGAACTAATATGTGAAGTGAGCCAAAAACTCTTATGTTTTGTAGGTACCCAATATTATGCTGGAGCAATGAGTCTTCAGTTGAAGATAAATTTTATCCTCCAATATAATTGCAAAGGCAAATTTCACCCTTCTAAAAGAAACAGATGCTTGAAAAGAAACAAGTGCCCTTGAAATGTTCAGAAGCCACATCTTAGAGTAGAAGATGCTTTTTCCTTTGAAAGTTGAAGGAGTAATGAAGGTATTGTAAAGGTATAGAACTAGGCCTTTCACTGCTGTGGTTTCTTGTAATTTCAGTAACTTCAAGTAATTCGTGCAAATTTACACTCAGAAATGTTTTCTATGCTATTTCAAAAAATTGCCATGATACTGAACTTCAGAAGCATCCATGGGTTCTTTTGGTCCTTAAAATAGTTTGCCCTTACACCTCAAAATTACTTTATGTCAGCAAGGCTTATAAAAAGCCTATTATTCATCTTTCGTGTAAGAATTTTTATGTCTACATTTTTAAAGGAATCTTGAAATAAAAGCTTAATTATAAATGACTTAATGTCGGCATGTTATATTTTACAGCTTATAAAAAGTCCTAAAGATAGTGTTAAATAAGAAACAGCTGTAGACTTTATTTCTTTTTCATACTTTTCTCGTGCCATCCAGAAACCTATTTTTCATTTTTTGGTGTATATATAGCGTTCACAGAATTGACAGAGTTGCTCTTGAAAGTGGTTCCCCAAGCGTGTTCAAAACTTTCAGGGTCTGGATCGGCGGCACTTCCAGACTCTAAATGAACATCCAGGCTGCTCAGGCCGATTTCATGTAGGGTACATATCCTGTGGTGTTCCACTGAGAGGTGTATAACGACCCACCTGCCATTTTCAATTTTCTCCCCAAATCTGTGCATCACATTTTGGATATTTTTTTTTATTTATTTTTTATTTGGAGACTTCTTTGGAGATATCTTTGTTTTCTAATTTCATTTTTAGTTTTTCTTCTCGCAGAACTATCACAGAAAAAGCAATTCTTTTTTTAGTGTCTTTCCTATACAGACATCAAAAAGCTCTTTCTGTCTCAGCATCTGCCTAAGTGCTAGTGACCAGCTCACTTTCTTCTTCATCCCTGAGACAAGAGCAGAGAGTGGCTCTCTCCAAGCCCCAGGGAGGCCCCCTTGCCTCTGTGACTTCAGCTTTACATTACAAATAAGCTCAACAACTTTCTGCTGCCAAAAATCTTGCTGTCCCTCTTTCCTTCCTAGCTGTTCCTTTCTCCATTTCTTCCTGCCAGAGGAAATTAAAAGTAACTCAATTCCTGTTCTTTATATATTCCACTGCATCAGTTTTTCCCAAACTAACCAAGCTTTCTTATCCAAAACTCACAAACTGATACTGAATTCACACCTTCCTTTAGACTTTGGTGACCTTGACACATGTTTTTCTTCCAAAAAATCTTGTTGGATCGTGATATCCTTAACATTGTTCTCCACGGTGTCCCAGTCTATGATTCAAATGATTCTATGTGAGCCTTGAATGCCTTAATTCCTCCCTCCACCTTTCACTACAAACTGCTGCATGGGACTCTTCCTTTTGCTACACACCTCCTTGGACTATTTTGGAAAGAATGTAGAAATTCAGTTTCCATCTCTGTGCTGACAATCTGTAGAGATACGTCTCTCATTCAGACTGCCTCCTGTTCAGTGTAAAGTCTCAGGCTGTCTCCGATACCTCATCCCAGCTGTTTAAATATCAGCTCAGGCACAGCAGGGCTAAAAAAGTCTTTCTCCCAGCCCTCACTCTGACTCACTTCTGCTTGATTATGCTAAACAGTAGTGAACTATCCTGCAAGAGGTATGCTTAATTTTCAAATATTTGTTCTTTCATAACTTCTCAAAGGCACAGCATTTCATGTCCTCTCTACCAACCAAAATTTTCACCCAGGTTCTCAGTTAGCTTAGTGTTTTCCCTCGGATATTCACACGGGCTCTGCCTCTGCATACCAATCTGGGATGACTCTGCAAAGATGATTTTCCTGGTGTGCAGCACTGATCCTACCACCCTTTCTTTTTTACATCTACCAGTTCCCCAGCCTGTTTTGCATCAGCTCTGAGCCATTTGTCCTCAAGTCCTCACAGAATATTGCTATCCTGAAAAGATTTTTCAAGCTTTAACCACAAAAGACTTTGTTCGGGCTTTGCAACTTTGTGCAAATGTTTTGAAATGTCTTCCAAATCATTTGGCCCACCTCATTATATTTGCTGTTTGAGTGGTGCAACAGTCTCAGGACTTAGGTAGAGGTTGTGTAAGCATCACTGAGGTCACAAGCTGACAGATTTTTATCTTTTGTGGATACATTTTTCATAAGCACCCCTCCTGAAGCACCTATATCTCACAAAAAGGCAAAGGAAAAAAGCACCCATGTTGAGTGGTGCAGTTTACACGCATTCAGTTCTAAAGCAGGAACACCAAATTTCTTTTGCAATAGGTTTACTCAACCAGATACAAATATGCTGGCATACATTCAAACAGAGCAAACATTATAGTCATATACAACTACAATTGATTATTTTACATATGCAGAATGCCCTCTCAAACTCTGTATATGTGAAACAGCCTCCACAGTTTACAACTGTCGTAAATCAATGCTGATACAAAACTACCCTGGGCTTGACTCTTTCTAATCATGAATTTAGGCACTTTCCCGGAACACCTACATTATAGCAATACTGACATTTGACTTTTTCCTTGATGAAAGGAGAAAAGTAAGAGCCTGTTGAGAGAGACTTTTCACCTCCCTTTGCACCATGGACACAGGGATTTTGGAGGGTCCCATTCTTGAGTTTCACGACTTAGGTAACTGCTATCAATTAGATCAATAAGCTTGGATCTTACAGGTTTCAGTAAAACTATCATCAAACATTATTTTCCTTTGCTTTTTCTGAAACAAATAATGTATTTTTTAAACAGGCAGTATACAGATCTACTTTTTTGTTTTTGCTAGACAGAAGTCACTGCATAGAGGACTCTCAGTAGTATGTCACCTAGTTTTAATCAGAGGTGGTTTAGTGTGTAGCTGGTGCTGCTTTTCTATAATATTATGTTCACACTGGGTTTGTGAATATCTGCATCTCTTTCTCTCCCTGTATAAAACCATGATAGTACTTTTCACCTAGAAATCTTGAGTGTAGCTAAAGTCAAATTTATATGATAGCCTAAACCTTGCAATATTCAATTAATTGTATTATTGTGATGAAAAAAACTTGGAAAATAGCCTTTCTTTCTTAAAGAACAAATAAGTATGTTCCTATTTAGGAGTCTCCTGGTCTCCATAATTTAATTAATTTCAATTATGAGATACACATTAAGAGAATACTTGAAAAAGACACCAAACTAATTCTTTTCTCCCCTCTTCATCCTAAAATCTAAATTTATTTCTGTTTTTCATATTGCACATGCTGGTATATATGAACTTTATATGCCATTTTGGAAAATACAAGTTGTAGGCTTCTTTTAATTTTCCACAATATTTATGCTTTTAGACTAGGTATAAATGAATTATAAAAGACGTGTCAGCAATCTTTCAGAAGGAAATATTTTTTTTTTCCTGTGTGTATATATCCCTTTTTGGTTTTTAATTGTCTGTCTGCATTTTCAGTTACAACAAAGTGCTGAATTACCCCAAGAGAAGGGAGCTTGCTTTGCAGTCATGACTAGAAATACTGAATTATTCCAGGAGAAGAAAGCTTACTCCTCTCAGGATTCCAGTCCAGTTTTGCAGACACAAAAGGAGATAATCACTCAAATGTGCATGTGTCCTTACTGCAACTGAGTCCAAACTTGGAACCTTTTGAGGTTTGCCTGTCTATATGAGAGGCCTTATTAGTTAAAATTGCACATAGCAGCTTGAGAAAGCATTTTATGTCCTCTGGCTAGGAGTAGCTCAGCACACACTTATACGACTAAGTAGTTACTGAAGTTGCAGGACTGCTAACCTTAGTGATTTTTTCATTAGGCACACAGTTCTTCCAGTAAACATTCCCCTTTCTTTTTTTTTTCCTTTTTTTATGGTTCTCTGCCTCATATGGCTACAAATGCAAAACCAGGACTCTTGTTATTATAGGAAACGTGTGTTTCAAACAATATAAATCTCTCAAATTCTGATGGTGCACTCCACTTTCCTAATAATTAGTCATGCTTACAGTTCAGTAAAGGCCACTTCAGTCACCCAGTAAGACTACAGCACTATGTTTCCTGGCAATGGATGACTAAATGGTAAATTACCATTAGTGTAAGACCTACAGTAAGACTAAAATATTTTCAGCTTTTCAACTGTTAAGAAATAAAATAAGGAAAGTTTAGAAACATATGTTTTTGAGGCTTTTACACTGATAGTAATCTTCATTTGAAATCAGCTTTTGTTTCCTAGGGCAGAGATGAATATAATGTGTGGGGGGGTTTAATTTTGATTTCTATTCAGAGTGTGATAATTCACCTGCTAACACAGCACAAGAAGAAAGATTATCCTGGCCTGGGCAGGGGAACGCAAACCTCTTCAAAGTTTGTGACTCACAGAACTAGGAGACCAGCTATGGACGTTATTAATCCTTTTTTGGTTTACATTAATCCTTAAGGCTACACAGACACCTGATAAGATCGAGTTCCTGCCCTAATGGCAAGTATTGCATTATTCTTCTCCGCTTCTAGGTATAGGAATCAAGATCCATGGAGGCCTTGTTTTGAAAATATTCCCTTTGAGCAATTTTCATCCAGTGGAAAATAATTTTGGTCTCATCTCTTGGTAGTAAAATATCCCATCTGTTAATTACTCCTTTCCAGACTTCAGGGCCTGAGAAATCATTGCCAACACCAAAATTATCACTTACATCCACCCAGAACTGCAGTTTCTGATTTTCACTGTTGTACCTGTTTAAGTAGGAGAAGTTGCCTTGATTTTGTTTCTGACTAGAGAACCACAGTTTGAAATCCAACATAAATAATTCTGCCTTGAAGGATTAATTGGACATCCTATATCTTTCAAAGAATGGAGCTATATGAAACATTATATGATTTCTGCCAGGTACATAATATGTCATTCAATGATGTAAGGAATCTAAAGTTTCCTATAGTGTCACATTCTGTGACTTACAGGGCTTTTGCCGAAGTATTTGAGAAGATTTTGTCTTTGTATGTTTGGGATGATGTTAGCATAAAACTGTTTGCAGGTTAGCCTTTGGGTGATCACAGAAAACCATCACTGCAACAATTCAAGTTGACCAAAGGTTTACTCTTTGTTTTAGCCTGGGTTTCCAGAGATGCTTCAGAGTTGGACAGTTTTCTTTGCAAGTAGGCAAAAAAGTCTAAAATATTTATACCAACAAATAGTTTTATTTTTTCTCAGACAATGGGAAGACTTGATATTTCTAGCACAGAGAAAATAGTAACTACTGACTGTGAAGCTGGACAATGGTGTTCACCAAAACCGTGGAACAGCTGTAGTCCTTCTCTGTGTTAAACGGAGACTGGAATTCTAATAGTCTGACCAAAACCACTCTTACAAATGTGTTAGTCAAGGTTCAGTGATCATCTTTGCCTTCAATTTTTTTAAAAAACACACTAAATATATAGTATACATTTCCAATGAATTGCACTGTTTTTTCTTCTCTTGAAGATACTTTGTCAATGAAAAGCTGGTATTTATTTACTGATTTACACTACTGAGTTGTTTAAGATAAGAAAGGAATTTTATCATTTATAAGATTACCACATACTAAAACATTGCTTCTTCTGACTTATATTTTTACTTTGCAATAATGTCACTAGAAGCTAGTGATTTGTGTTGGTTTTGTTTCTTTTTGAGTTGCAAGGGTTTTTTGTGGGTGGGGTGGAGGGGAATGATAGTGCACGGTTCAAGAAGGATTAGTGTTTTGGATGGGATGTTTTGTCTTGAAAAACAATAAATTATATGTGCTTAGCCTATTTAATTAAAAATTACATAGAGTTAATTTAGAAATGTAACAGTGAGTGCTTCCCACTTTTTATTTACTTTTTAAAATATAGAATACTGTAATGGTTGAAAACTAAAAAAAAAACCCAATAAAATCATAAGGTAGGTTTGAATATACAGTAGTTAAAATAAATATGAATTATATTTCATTCCTCTTTTTGTCTGGGTTTTTTCAGCCTTAGAGATAAATTTAATTTATATTCACAAACAATTTACACTTGAATTATGTCTAAATATAATATTTTTAACAAAAATAGTGGAGTGTCATGAAATTACACAGTTCCAAGAGATTATTGCTTAAGAGAAGCAGCGTAAACTCATGACAAAACCAGAAGGGTTAGCAGCAATACATACAGGTTCGCTTAATAAATCAGCTAAGCACCTCATTGCTTACAAAACCAGAAAACTTCTGTCTTTTCCTTGCACATAACTCAAAAGGCTTAGAATAAATTAGAACTGATTTTATACACAACATACCATTTAACACTGAAAGGCAGCCACCAAGATTTCTGTATCGAGAGTCAGAAAATGTTCAGATGGGGAGGGTTTTGACCTTTTTTCAAAGAAATTAAAAAGAAAACTATTCTCTTACAGTTGTAAAATTTCCAGTGGAAGACTAAAGTCATCTTTGGTTTTCCATGTTTAAACAGTAAATTTCTCAAACAGTAGATGTTTATGTAAAAAACCTTTTTCAGTTCAAACGGAACATTAACTTCTAGGGGAACTGTCAAAGAAGATAAGAACGTACCAAATCCTTGCTCTCAAGCCTGCTTTGAGATGTATGTGAGCACAGTTTCTATTCCATAGTGAAGAAGTTTGGCCTATATTTTTTAATGTATGCAAATGAGAGTGGGAGAGTCAATATAGCGTTTGGCAAGTTTCCCATGGACATGGAAACAACTGAGGCACGGGCTTTCAAGATAATTTTCAGTATGAAACATTAAAATCAAGCCAGTCTGCCGATTTACACTTATTTTTACTGCAGCAATAAACTTACGTACTTGTTCCCGTTGAGGAATAGAACAGCGTCTGGGTTATCACGCTGTCTTGTAAAAAGTGGTGAAGACAACAAGGCTTTCTTCTGGGAGACACGGCTGATGGTGATGATGTACATACAAAGTATGCGAGACAGGTAATGCTACAAAGATAGAAACTAAAGAATAGCCTTGTCAGTTCGTGCTGTTGCATTTTGTAATATGTCAGAGTCACAGACTACAGAAAAATAAGCTGAGGTGCATGTACACCACCATAATTTAGTGATTTCTCTGTCTGTTTCTGTAGAGATTTCAAGCTGCTACAAGACTTTAAAGTACCACAGAGCAGCTGAAGCCATGGTTCAGTTCCAGTTCCGTAATGACTTTAACACGCCTCTCCAAGGAAGACCACGAGACCCGTAAAGTCTGCACGGCTGGTTTCTCGCAAGGCAGGTAGGAGAGGGAAATCTGGAGGGAAGAGGACGGAGCAGGAAGCACAGCCCCCCCCGCCCCTCCGGCCATCGGGGCAGCTGTGGGCAGCGCGAGGGGCTGGCGGCCGTCGGGGCACAGCTGTGCCGCACCGCGGGGCGCGCGCCGGGCCCTGCCTTCCAGCTGCGCGCAGCTTTGTGCCGAAACCCGCGTCCCCTCTTCGCACGTCTTTATTCTGCCAGCTTGAGGAGCGGAGGGAAATAATAAAAGAAAGACGGAGAGAGGGTCAGGCGTCCTTTTCAGGTGCAAGCTGCTGCTAGCGGCGCAGCGAACGCCGGGGGGCGGGGGGGACGGGACAAAAAAGAGAGAAATGAATACATAAGTGACAACAAATAGGGAGAGAAAAACCCCGATGTTTTCCTTAATCCTGGATTAAACACAAAGGACTACTTACTTCCCCATCTGCCCGCCTGAACGTCTTTCCAGAGCCGGGCGGCGCTTCGCGACGGGCGCCCCCCGCCACGCGCGGGGCTGCTCCCGCCGCCGCCACGCGGTGTCGCCCTCGAGCCGTCCTGCGCGAGCGCGGCGCCGCGCCCGGCCCCGCCCACGGCCCCGCCGCGCCCACGCGCCCACAGCGGCCGCCGCCTCCCGGGCGCGGGCGGAACGTGGGGCCGCGGGGGACAGCGACCGGCCTCGGCCCCGACCCGCCGCTCCGCCTGGGTCACCGGTGCCTCGCAGGGAACAGCCGAGCGCAGCCGGGCGTCACGGCGGCAGAAATGCCGAATGCCCGTCCGTGAAAGCTCTGTTACTTGGCGGGGTTGGGTGGTGCGGGGTGCCTGCTGTCTGCTGCGGGTGGCAGCGAGGCAGAATGCCGGGCTGGCAGCACGTCGCAAGGATGTATGCCTAACCTACAGCTCAGCCTCCCGATCGCTTTTAAAACCACACAGTAACACAGAGGGGAAAATCAAATTTGCCGTGATAGAATGCCTTGGTGGAAAAGAAATCAAATTTACCACACACTTGAAAAACATTTGGCCAGCACCAAAACCCGAGGTCCAGGAGCTTACATTATTTTTTTTAATCCAAAATATTTGCAAGAGTTCCTGGTCCTAACGTGTCCTAACTACACTTACCTTGTGGAAATGGTCCTGTCACAAGAATTATTTAACCTAAGCCTGTTACTTAGCAGTAAACTGAAAACAGTAGGAAGAGCTCGCCAGCTGTGGGTAATCATTTGTCCGAAGCAGTTGGACTTCTCCAGGACTCATCTCCAGGCACCGAAGCAGCTCCGCTTCACTCAGAGAGTCATCTAGCTTGGCCGTGCTAGCCTGCGCTTCACCTAAACATCTGGTTTGTTGTCAGGGACTCCCAAAATTTCAAGCACGTGAACAACAAATCCTGCAAAGTAACTACTGTTACTTGTATGGATAGCTGACAAAGTATTATCTGACTGAAACCTTAAGATTTTAATGAACATGCACCTTCAAGCAGTTCCAAGGAAACCGGCACTTGTCACCCCAACCACAGCCGTTCAGGCAACGAACACTAGCCACGGCAGTCCTTCTAGATCCAGGAGCCCCTCTGCATAGACCAGCAAAAGAAGCTGCAGCCTCCTAGTCTTTGATACAGCTGCTGTGACTTTCTCAGTATTTTCTGAAAGTCCGTTTGTAAGCCAAGATAAGCTGTAATGCTGGAAAGAGTTCAGAATTAGACAAATTAAATCCTTATGTCCATAGTAACATCCTCCCTGAAAATCCATTAGATGAAGTTGTCCTTATTCTGAAGAGTCGGGTACACCCTGCATTGAAAGATGAGTCTGACCTCATTCCTGATCTTTAGAAAAAGGGTCTACAATGCTGAGGTATCCAATATGGTTACAGCAGTCAATCACATGATTTTACCAGGACAATTAGACCCTTGGTCTTACAAGCAGTGTCCTTGTATTTTAAACCACAGTACATTCACATTGGAAGTAGCTTCTCTGCATGTTACAAGAAATGATGATTTAATTCTCCTATGCTATGAAAAATGCTCACGGTTTCATAGAAAATTTTCTGAGAGGCTCTGTAGTACAAAAATTAAATATTCATTACTACTAACTAACCGCTTTGGCTCAGTCTTGTCTCTGCTGCTGCCTCCAGACCTGTCCATATTTATTAAATTCACTGTATTTAATATTTCAGTCTTATCTGAAACTTATTTCTCTTCATGATGATATCTTTTACTTTTACTCCATATTTACATTACTCTGTCAGGTCTGCTCACTATATCCACTTTGCATTATTTTTTTTTTTCCCAAATCCTCTATAAATCCATATTAAAGATTTTGTATTTTAGTTTCCTGTACCTTTCTTTACTGAAACACCTACTGCATTACATCTAACATATTTGCTTTACAGCAGTTTCTGACAGTATTCTCTTAAATTTAGTGTCTGTGTGCTATACCAAGCGTTAAATTCCAGACTAATCCAAACTGAATAATCGGAATTAGCCAGATCTACTATTCATATAACATTTGGTATCATTTGAAAAGCCATTCATTTCCCACACTTCAAATCATTGAAACTCAGCCTATTTTTCTCAACAGATTCACAAACATTAGCCTATCACAATGACTCTCACTTAAGTTTTGAATTTGTAAGGAAACCTGAAACCAGAAGAGTCATGGGTGGTTTCTTGTTTCACGGTGAATGTTTTACACAGCTGTAGTGGGTAAAAAGTTGATGAATAAGGTCTACCAGTGGTGTGTCATTCTTTGTGGTGACTCAGAGTCTGAAAATCACGAGAAGGTTGCTGAACAGATAACCTGCTGCGTTTTGGACACTATGTATGAAGCTAGCTCCATCTTCATAAAGCTGAGTGATGTCATATCTTCATAGATGCAGAACCACAGACCTATCACGGTCCCTGAACTTCTGCTTGCATGCATTTCTCACTGGTTCTGTAGCACAGACAACATGCAGAGGGTTCTCTTCAGTCAGTCCATTTGGCTCCTCTCTCCACCTCTTCCTGACATTGTACAGCAGGCTTACAGTCTTGATCTGAGGACACAGGAATACTTACTCCCAAATTGAAACATTGCATTTGAGAAATTGCCCATAGAAATGGCACAGGAATCAATTGCAATCTTCTGGAAAAATAATTCAAGTTATTGGAAAGCGATGGCTTCAGTTTTTACATACAATCCATCTCATGAAGTGTTATGCTCCCAGTGACACTAGAGGAAAATCTTTACATAGAAAATGTCAATGCAATCATTTTAAAGGAACATTTATTATTAGGGTAAAGGAAGGAGAAAAAAAAAAAATCAAGGGCTTCTTTCTTAAATGACAAGTGAATTCATAGCTAAGCATCTGCTCAGAGAGGAAAATACTGAGGTCAGATCTTGGCCTTGGTTTTAAAGTGGGCCTAGGGAGCTATATATCTGCTTTACAAGCAGCAAATATGTGTCTAGTGACAATACCTTCTGCCTTGTTTCCATTTTTTTTCTTCAGAGTGGAAGTTTTTCAGCTGTTTTATATTAGAACCAGGATGAGGCTTAGGTCAGTCAGGAAAAACCCCTCTGAGAATGATAGAGGGCTTTGCAGTGAAAGATTCCCAAATCTACATATGTGTGCCCAAACAAAAGGGGAAGAGGGAAGAAATAAACATCAATTTTCTACCAATACTGCTTTCTCATGACTTTCCTATCAAAAATAGGACTAAAAATAAAATTATTCCATGGTCATATGGGTCATCTTTACAAAATGCTTCTGTATTTAGAAATAAATCATAATTCCTTATTTTAATATGCATCATACTACTTGTTTTGTAAATGGAGAGAAGATACTCCAGGAATGGGAACATTCAATAAGCAATTGTACATCCGGATGACCTGACAACAGACTGCTGTTCTGTGTGGGAATACGCATTTGGAAAGGGATACTGGAATCACTGGATGACTGGAGTTGTTTTGGCTAGCGGATGATACGCATCAGCTTCTCAGCTGCTGTAAATCAATGTTGCTCCACGACGATGATTTACATCAGCTGTGCAACTGGCCCAATGTTTCTCACATGAATGGTATGTTAACTTGCCAATGAACATGTTGGTTGCAGTAATGATATTCCTGGCAGGCTGATCAGTACACTGATAGATCTGTGACCTGTAGAGGGAAGCATGTCTGTCATTCTATCAAGAGTAAACAACTCGTAGTGGAAATGAAAAACAGAAACCAAAGCCTGGGGTCAGGCAACGAAATTGTCTAGTAAAACGTACTGAGGCCTGATCTGCTAAAGAATTTGGAGCTAAATTTGGAATACAGCACTTTGCTACAGGCAGAAAAATCTTTGTCTGTTCACTGTTTTATTGGCATGTAAATGTGTTTCAGTGACTTTAATGTAAATATAGCAAAAGCATGGAGGGTTTGTAGATAGAATTCTAGACAATTGCTTTAGTTGTGATGGTTTTAGTAGCTTTCCTACTTAAGAGATTTGTTACTTTTGCTTGGTTTTTTTTCCTCTTTTTTTCACTATGAAAATCAACATGCTGTTCTGGAGAAACACTAGCTGCAACATTGTTTGCTGAAGAGAACAATGGTTCTGAATTTTTCCATTTTTACCTTCTCAGGTATTTCCAGCAGAAATCAAAGAGGCGAAAAGACTTCTTCATGTATGATGAAACTCTAATATTATAAAACCAGTTTTGCAACATGTATCATACAGGAATGCATGCTTTTTCTGGCAAAAAAAATCAAAAGCCTGATAATACCCACTTTCAGGTTTCATTACAAGCTCAGTGAATCCTTCTCTGAAAGGCCCTAAACTTCAAAGATTTAGCTAACATTTGAGAATTGAACCGAGGTCTGAGGAGAAAGAGGCTAATTTTTTTTTTTTTTTTTTTTTTTTGCATTTCATAGTGACTGGAGTTTTGGTGGCGTCAGTGAAAGAGAATGAAAATCTTCGTCTGAATTTTGTTCTGAAGTTTTGAATTTTCTTGGATAAAGGAGCTGAAACTGAAGAAAATATCTTCAGTATTCTCCTTTCAAGGGATTGCGTGGAGAAGTCATCTAAGCAGAGCCCTGGATGTCCATCCTCTGGGCACCCGAAGCTTGTGGATGAGGCAGGGAAGCCATGAAGAAATGCTTTCCACTAGCTATTTGGATGAGGTAGTCCATGGGAAATCTAGATACAGCTGTTTCCATTGTCTAACTATATCAGCATCAGCCTTCCATAAGAACATGTTTATCACAAGCTCATAGACAGACATCTATCCAGACTAGTCCAAAGGTGTTAGGCCTCCAGGCTCTGACATGGTTATCTCTTACCTGTGTGCTTATCTCTGTCCCTTTTCAGCAATGTACGTGCTAAAATCTGGACTACATGCTCTAAAATAATCCTGAAAGGCATACCATAGCCACTTTCTGGCATAGACAACCACATATAATTGCATAAGACTATACTACTGTTCTGGTACCTGTTTCAATACAAAATTTGTCTTTGTAACATTAAGAGAAGTGTGCAATTTTGTCTTTACTCCACTTGCCCTCCTGTAGTTTGAACACTGCATAATAATAAACCCAAACCAGTGCAGACTGTAAAGCAAAGAGGTAATATCTCTTTGTGAGGGAGATTTTGAACTGAACTTACTAAAGTTTCTTAAACGACAGCAGGTGTTTAAGTATGCTATCACCCCTTAAAAGACTGAGTGTTGGGGAGCTGCAAAGCAAAGTGAAACTTTTGAAAAACGCATCCTGTGTTAAAAACAGCAATGCAATGCTACCCAAGAAGTTTTGACATACCATTCATTGATTTATTTTGAATATTGATTAATCAGTCTACCTTACTAGTGTTCATATAGAACTATAAGACCTGATTTAACATTTTTTAAAAGCATTTAGGTCTCTGAAAACATTTGTTTGGTACCCAAGCTCATTTAACTTTATTGCCCATAAGTAAGTACATTTTATACTGATATTCTGTCACTTCATATTAAAAAAAAAAGTAATTAATAATTGAGTACTTATCACAGATGACCAAAAATTGATTTCAACAGGATTTTTGAAAATGCTTTAACACTGTTGTTAAAAGTTTGATCCTGCTACCAAAGAAAAAAGAAAAAAAAAGTAAAAAAAAATATGTATTTGCTAACTAGGTTTTAAACCCACTACTTTGCATTCAAAATTGTTCATTAAACGTCTTCAGCTTTTCTTCATAGTTTAAAAATATGACAGATTGGTGTCATATTAGGTATATTGCAAAGCAGTGCTGCTCTTTCTGAGGCCCTGGCGAGGAATGGTTCATCCCATCTGAAAATATTATTTGCAGATAACAGGTAACCAAATCTGTAAGTATGATTACCTAAACCTAATAATAGAAAATATTTGCAAGGCAAAACACAATTATCAGCAAAACACGATTATCAGCAAAGCCTGAAAACTGTTCACAAGTTATTTTTGTTCTTTTGTTTATTGGCAATACAATACAAATGCTGGTTTAGACAGATTAAAAATGGCATGTCTAGTAACTCCGTGTAAGAAATTATTAAAAGCTGAAGTCTTCTTAACTGGAGAATAAATAAATATAGTAAAAATTGATATCGATAGTAATTATGTCTAAAAGGCCATTTTGCATACATCACTTGGACAAAAATACGGCTACAATATTTCTCCTGAGTAGGAAGTATTTCACATAGATTGTTGGTTTTAACTTTCAATTTTTAAGATAGAAAAAGGAAAATTCAGTGAAAAGCAATTTAGCTTTAAAGCTATTTTGCTGTTCTGCTGTATTTCCCTTTACAACATCTGCATTCTCAACATAAACTGCATTAGCACAGAAAGTGAAAATATTAGCAGATCTGACACATTGTCGATGCTTATGATGTCATGTTATAAATTACCAAATATGGAAGCTTTTTAAGCATCTTGCCTCATGCTTAACTGAATATGGCAAAATTCAAGATGTTCGTATATGTCAACATAAAAAGAATCACATGAAAAAAAGGTCTCACTGTCATTAAATCTAATGTGAATAATAATTTCCTTCCGGGCACTGACATTCTCAAAAGGTCCGTTGTTTCTTAAGGTGACCTGAAAGTATTTGTCATGGCTTTTTCTATGGGACTTAATAACTTCAGAGACAGATCGAATGAGAGGCCTGGTCAAGATGGCTGTCTTGCTTGAAAAATACAGGAGGTTTCTTCTTCATTTAAAGAAAATCAGGATTACATCTCCATGTAACAAAAATGTTTCCAAATGGAAAGCCAAAATCTACATAAATTGTAAAAAAAAAAACCACCACCAAAGACCAAAACAACAAAACCCACAAAAACTGCCACGTTTATTTCACTATTGATATAGAGTATAAATTAAGGCCTCAGAAGAAGAGGGAAAGTGCATCTTTATATTCGGCAGCCTTGGCATCAGAAGAAAGTGCTATATTGTTCTTCACACAAACCGTCCCCATTAGAGCTCAAGATGTTCTTTTCCTTTTAATCCTCATTTGTACCCCTTAGCCATTTGTTTAGAATTAAATTAACTGCAATTTGGAAAATGTGGATGAAAGGTAGTGCATTGAGTAGCTATCACATGTTTCCTGAATAGTGCCTGTTCTGCCTCTTTCACAGCCATTCATTGTGCCTGAAAGGGTGTAGTGTGTGAATTGTTGGACTGTCACTCTGCAGCAAAGTCTAGTAGCCAGTATTGCCATGGAAACAGCAGGAAAAAGACAATTAACAAAATGGTTCTGATTTTCCTTATTTCTTGGGGGAAGGGGTGTTCATTAGTGATTTTTTTGTTTTCTTTTGTTATTTTCCAAGAAGAAACACAGGGGAAGGGGAGGAATCTTCTTGTTAAATTAGATATTGTCATCACTGCAGGCCTAGTTAATACAACATAAATGTGTGTTTGTGTAATAAAATGTGAGTTTTTAAGTGTTGTCTAGTTTTATTCCTTTCTTTCCCATCACAGGAAAGCCTTAAAATATTCTTAGGTGAGCAACTGTTAATGAGCAGAGCCTGTGAGTTTAACCCTCACACATTCATTGGATTTTTAATTAGTCCCTCTCAGAATCACTCCTATGACAGAAACACAATATAGGCCTGAGAGGGATTTAAACCAAAAGGGGGCTCTCTTTAGATTTTTACCATTAGTTTAAAATCAAATAAGTTGAAGGAAAGTGCTTTGGGCTGCTGTAAAAGGCAGATTTTTGTGCCTGAAGGACATTCCAATGCAGGGGTCTGACTATAATTTCAATATACATTCACATTCTGCATCCAGAAGCGGGCAAAACAAAGGGGAGTAACTCAGGCTAGTAAACACACCTCTGCCTTTACAACTGTCATTTCTACATAGTATTACTGACCTTCACACACTGTAATTAAAGGGGGGAAAATGATGCAAATTCCATGCTAACATCTTATCTCAAAATTCCTCAAAAGACTCAGCTCCAGGTTGTGTTCATGTTGCATAGATCTAGGAACTTTGGAAACAAAATGAACTCTCCTCCCGCTTTATACAGATACAGTCAAGATCAGTATCAGCCTCATTTTTACCTATTGATCCTTTCGATAGTAGGAGCAATACACATAGCAGGAAAACCGATGGAAAGCACTGTGATTAGACAAGCCCTACCTCTTTATGCTTGTTTAGGTGTATGACAACATAACTGTGTCTACTACTGGTAGGTTTCACCACTGATACACTAAAAAAGACACATAATTGTCTACAGTATTTGCCAAAAACACCTTGGTAATTGCATGTTGCAATATATGAAGCCTGTTGTTGGAACAGAGCTGTCCTGTACTGTGTATTTGAATAGCACTTGTGCCTTTGGGAATAAGGACTCTCCTGGATCTCTAGCCTCCACTGAAGTACATTTAATAAACAATAGGAACAGCTTTTTTTTTTAAGGAAGAATTTGCTATGAAGTTGTACATTTACTCTTTGAATAGCCACATGGTAAAGAGATTTACCTGCTTTGCTGTCTAACACACTGTCATGCCTCTCATATTTTCTTTATGTCAGATATGGTATTTGTTTCAAATCCACATTTATCTCTGCTTCACTTTATTGTGCTTTTATTTTCAGGCATTGTTTTAAATAGCAGTGCTGATTCTTGAAAGAGTGATGGCTGCTGGTGAGTAACTTGCAGAGAATTATTTACAGGAGCGTGATGTATTTGAAGAAAGATGAACAGTGCAGGAATAAAATGACAGAATACATACTAAGAACATAGTACAAAGATTTGGAATGGGTTTAAAGAGGAAAGGAGAACAAGTGGAAAAAATTACATGCGAAGTCCTGATCACTGTTTGTCTGTCCTACATAAATACAGAAGTCCTTTGAAATAAACCACTAGAAAAGTGGAGGGGAAGCCTAGGGAACATATGCTGAAGGCATACCCTGACTGAAAGGATATACTCTAGAAGTATTCAAATAGATGGTTAACAGGGGAAATGGAGAAAAAAACCCCAATATTAAAAAAATAGAGTTGAGTCAGCCATTGGGTTATCTGAGAATGAACACTGAATTGTCTCATACTTAATAAATCTGTGAAGCAAAAAGTGGGAGGGGAGGCATGGACATTTCTTTGATCCACACCAGTGTAACTAATGTCATGTTTTGCATTACTAGGTTACAGGAGATGCAACGTACATGCAATTGTAAGTGGAATTCAGTACTAAAGACATACAAAATTATGTTAATGTCATATTATGGACAAAACTTTTTTCTGTTTTTATTTTTTAGTCTTTGATGAAGGAAATTTCTGTAGCCCCTGAGCTCTGATTGGAGAGCCTTTCAGCAATTTTATTAATACTGGTTTCTGAAATATGTTCATTTCCAATAACAAGCAATCATTGTTGTTGATCTACCTGTTTGGCTTTAGATTACAACATAGACATCAGCAGAAACCTAAGAAATCCAAAGAGCAAACTCTTTACTTAGAAGCAAGCAATCCTAAAACAGGCTTTTCCCCCACTTCACTGACATTATGATTTCAACAATGCTCCATTCACTCCCACAAACTGTTTTACTTTTATTATCAGTTGAGGTAATTGGTGTTTTCGTTGGGCTCAGCATGTTCCTTGCTTTACTTAGTCCTTAGCATTAACACTAATGCCTTTGGAATCTAATGCTTTGTAGGTTTTCCTGGGGTTTAACTTCTGCAGGAGTGAAGCACAGGCTCTAGCATCTTCCTTAAGCATCACATCAACTAGAGAAGACTTTTAATCCAAATGATGGGAAAGGGGGGAAAAAAACACCAGGTAAAAATCTGAAGTTTGTTGTAAGCTTACTTAAGCCCTAGTCAAATAAACAATGTTTATTTGTTTGATAAGTATGCAGAGTAATTAAAGGTAAAAGTAATTAATGAACTTCTCTAGGGACACTCTGCCAAAGTGTGTGCATATTCGCTGCCTTCTTGGAATGGTGGACTCAAATATCCAAACCATTCACAGAGGTCAAATATTTGGGTATGTGTGGAAAGTCACATTATTTAAACTGGTATGCATGTATGTAATTATTCTCATAACTAAATGTGGAAACGTATATAATAAATTGCTTAAGGCTCACTGTGAAAAGAGCCTTTAGATTTTTTGATACTTCTTCTTTGGAATCTGCAAACAAGGCTAAGAAGTTTCCCAGAGCAACTTTTCTGGTGTAATTTATCATTTCTAACTGAGTTGGAGATACTGAAAAAGCCTTGTATTTGTGCACTTAACTTGTAGGCACAGACAAAAAGGAGAAGGGAAGTGTGGGAGAAATACTGTTGAGCTCTTGCTTTGCTAAATGCAGAAGTTAGTAAAACTTATACAAGCCTCCAGAACTCCAAGATACACATTAGGCTTAACCCTTAATTGGCTCAATTGTTCCATCCAATCCAACTTGCTTATATAAGTAAAACCTGAGCTTTTTCAGATGTTTTGATTTCTGGAGACCCCATTTGAAGACTGAAAGCTTACACAGAATTCATGTGCAATAAAACTGGTAAATACGAGGAGTTATTTGGCATAAATACCTTTTTTTCCCACAATGCACAACATCCATTAGGCAAGGTAATAGGGCATTATTATTACATTGACTATAAAGGTAGTGTGACATAAATTTTGGTCAACTTGGCCATCATATGCTGTTGACAGCAGCCATAGTCTCTTTCCAGATAATAAAGAGTACCACAGGGTCTTTATTGCTGAAACGAAAGAGGACTTTCAGTTTGCATTTTGTTAGTACATCAGCTCACAATACCAGCAGTTTTTTCCTGACATTATACAGGGGCATTAGTTAAGCATTGGCACTGATGAAAGGGACATTAGCTTAACAACTTTCTGCAAGTTTGCTTTGACTCTAAACTTCTCACAGAGCCTGAAAGTTTTGTAACTTCAGTTCATCATGGAGGCTGAAATAATGTGACTGACAGCTGACAAAATGACTTTACATTTTAATCATTTGTTTTGCAACCTATTGTGATAACAATATGGTCAGTCAGCAGTTGCCTGAGTCCACATGCATTAGTCTGTCACTTACATCTATCATATTTTTAGTCAAGGAAAATTATTAAGAAAATATGAACATAGCTAACTGTGCATGTATTTAGGCTGGACAACATAACTGATTTCAGCCCTACCCAGAAAATGCTTATAGGGTATTTAGTTTGCAATGTGTAACAATCAAGATGCCAGACATTAAAGCTTCAAAAAGACATGTTTTGTGTGTGGTTTGGATTTCAGCAAGTGGCTAAGGACCAGGATTTGTAATTAGACATTCATCCCAGAAAATGTATATACCAGAAATATCTCTGTATGAGATCAGTATGATAATTTTTCAGTGTGAGTATAAATAACACTTACACTTTCCTGCAAGTGTTATGCACAAAACACTTGAGGTAAGTAGACAGATACATAGACAGATAAATGTGCACATACAAATCTTCACCAGTTGCTCATCTAAACTATTACTGAATTATCTCAGTTTTTCTCCAGAACAAAAAGAGCCACAATATCAAATATATATTACATTTGTTCATGTAATTAGTGGTTGAGAAGAGAAGAGAGACCTATTAATGCAGCCTGACTACTAGCTTCATTAGATAACAAGGACTCTGCAGAGGAAAGACATTGGCACTGAATTCACCAGAGGAAATCCAAGCTTTGGTCAGAGCTTGCAACTTATTTGGTGCTGCAGAACATTTTTGTAGGTCACAAAGACCAATAAAACTTAGTTCTAATTAGTTCTACTGCTCACAAAAATCATTATTATCTTTATTATTACTAGTGCTTGTGCCTTAGATGAGAATGAACCTGTATTTTAAAAAGTTGAAGTCAGCAGAACCAAATGCTAAATTCCATACCCTCTCAGTATAAGAACCAAGGGGATTAATCAAACAGCATACTCCAGCACTTCATTGAGCTCAGGTTTTAGACATCATTTTCTTATAATGTCTGTATAGTTACCAAGGGTCTTCTCTTTATGGGCCTGAGGAACACAGCCACCAGCAAGTGGTTGGCTTTACTTATCATGTATGTCTGAACAGCTGGGCAGCCTTTCCTATTGGGAAACAGTACCCTTTTTTCACAGGATCTATTTCTCATCATGCCATAACTTAACCAGACTATTAGAAGCAAGTATCTATAACATTTTGGGAATCTAGTTTCTTGAAGATACATGCTTCCCTTTCAGAGAATGATTTCAAGGCATGCATACCTGGTTTTGCTTTAATAACTTCATGTCACACAAAGTTACCATGTCCTTAGAGACAAAGATCTCTGCTCTGTTTTAGTCAGCAACACTAAAGAAAAAATAAGCTGTGGGAAAAATTGTACTTCTTTTTATCCATCACGGTCTCTGATAGCGTCTTTTTGGTTGTTTGGGTTTTTTTAACATTATTTTGGACTCCAGTGAACTTTCAAGAGTCTCATCAGTAACAAAGCCTGAAGGCAATGTTTAGGTAGTAACATCTTGCAATTATTACTGTTTATAAACTGCTTATAACAAAAAGATAGCTATATTAAAAGAATGACATAAAATATTGTCAGGAACAGCAAAACAGCCAGAATCTTCAGTCTGTTACCATGACCTCTTATGCACATGCTGTAGGTAAAAATTGTGTCAGGTTTGACAATGCTTTCATCAATGCAAGCTTCACGAGACTCTTACCCTTCAGGCAAGTATCCTCTGCAGGAGGAAAGACCTCAAGCCAGTCAGTTGGTGCCTGTCTGTAGAAGATTAACTAGTAGCAGATAGTCTCCAAAGAAAACTGTAAACTTAAATTCAACTTGACATAATTGCTTTCTTCTTTTGTTTCCATTTTCATTTTATTTTCAGTTTTCTTTTCTTTTAACTTTTCTGTTTACTTTTCTTCTTTTTTTCCCAAGAAGACTGCCCACAAAATACTTCTGTTCTTACTCTTCTCTGTTGAAAAGAACCTTGCATCTTTTCATGGAAATCTGTGCAGTGATGTTATTCACATATTAGATGATCTTTTGCATTAATTTGATCATTTTTAGGGTGAGTGAAGTAGCCCATCTACTTCCACTGAGGGGGCATACTGTGAACACTACCGCATTATCAGTTTGCCCCATATTTGTGAAGGAACATTCCACTTTGCATGTGGTAGAGTAGACACCTCCCAGGTCTAGCCATGAATGTGTGGGAAAAGTTCCTCCTTAGTATTTAAAATTTACTTCTCATGTGCACTAAGGCTATTTTTCACCATACAGGCACAGGAAAGTGTCACGATGAGTGATATTTTAAAGGACCCTTATAATGCTACAATGATGTAAAGTAGCCGTAATGTGAATGAGAGTTATTCCCCAAGGGTATGGATGAAACATCAAACACTTGCAGAGATCTGGCAGGGATCCAGGAGAGGAGTTGATTGTAAAAGGATCACAAAGGTAGTTTTTATGTGTCAGTGGCACATATGTAGGATTCCATGCCAGCAGAAGTCCAAAGACTTGCTGTCACAATCCTATCCATGTTAAAAAAAAAAAAAAAAAAAAAAGAGAACTAATTCCATTTTTTTTTAAAAAAAATAAGTCTATTGCTCATTTATGTGGAGGTGCTGTGTTAACAGAAAGCATTACCTATTAAATGTGCTTCCACCATCCTGTAGATTTTTATTATTTTCTCAAAGAGCAATGCCACTCCAAAGAAACATTCCTATGTAATTATATATTCAGTTAAAATAAAGCTGCCTTAACAACAGCTGAATTCTCCATAATTGTTTGATGTCATGAAAAACAAACAAGTCCCCAAAGAATAATGAGTCAACATCTGTTCTTTCCCCCTCTTCCCCTCCCAGTTCTCCTGGTAGCTGAGGGAACCTTCATTAGGGGCTGCTCAAACAATGTTGGGCCAACTTTATCCTTGGTGTAATTTCAGTGGAGTGAGTGCAGCTGCACAGGATGTTAATCTGGTCTCATTCTTTTAAATCAAAATTTAAATGTGCCGGACTCAGTAATGTTAGAACCAATGGCTATAAAACTTTTATGAATCCATTTTTCAGCCTCTATCTAGTCAGAATCCAGCAGAAATTTAGACCTTATATAACACTGCATTTGTCTGCATTCAATGTTATGCTTATGCAGATGAAGTGACTCATCCAATCATATAAACCTTGTAAATTAAAATTTTAGACCAGTATCAGCATTTGAACCTTCAAGTAACGTCTAACTGTAGACTAATATAAGTAGATTAAAAGAGAGATTTGATTAAAGAACAGAAGACCTAGGCATTACCCCAAATTCATAGAACTTAAAATGGAAGTGTTTCTCTATTTTCAGGGTCCTTTAGTTGTTGATATTCGGGGATGGGGGGTGGGAGGTGGGTTGGGGTGTGGGCAGAGGGAAGGAATTCTTTGTACACCTCTGTTCCAACATGAAATCAAAAGCAGGATAAGCAGGATTGGTTAAAATGGCTTTTTTACTCCATCTGGACCTGTACAAGAAAACAGTTCCAGTGACATGTAAAATTATGTCTTTAGTCCAGTTTTATAGACTTCAGTGCTGGAGACTTCACAATTCAGTGCAGATTTTTTTCCAGTCTTTCCAGGCCTTTTACCATTTGGATATTTTTCTGACACCTACTATGTCTGTCTCTCAATTCGTTTTAAGCACATTTCTTCCTGTCACAGCCATCATGGGCTGGAGAGAAGGGTATTTTCTCCCCTACAACAGTTTTGAAGATGATTGTCCGACTCTGTTCTTCATGCTGGAACTGTTTTTCCATGAATCTCATATGCAGTTCAGGATTTAATCTTCCATGTCCTCTCCTGAAGAAGTAAATCCACTTCTGATTCTTCATTCCATGTTACACTGTGCAGTCAATGATTCTTAAATTGAGCACTTTCCACTGGGCTTTATTCCATTTCATTATATTTTTCTCCAGTCTGCTATTGCGATTTTTGATATCAGTCTTGTTTCCCAATGTATGTGAAAGTCCCTGTCACCTCCATGCCACTTGTGGTCTTAATGCGGGTTTGTGTCTACTCAGGTCATTGGCAAAAGCTTAAGTAGGAACAGGTCTGGACAGACCCCAAAAGTACAGTTAATTGTGTGCTTTTGCTTGACAGTCACTCACTAATCTATAGCCTCTGAGCTAAATCTTGACTTTCTTCTCTCAGCCATGTTTATCTGAACACCTACATTTCAGAATTGCTAACAATTTCCAGAAGGTTTAATGACCTGGATGCATTTCACCTTCTAAAATCAGGCCTTATGTCTCTACTCTGACAGTTATTACATCTTTTCATATTCCATATTAATTACTACACATAGGATGTCAGACATAAAAGTTTGTATTTTTTATTCATTGCTTTTGTTGACTACAGTGTTCCATTTCTTTACACAATTAAACTGCATTTGTATTTTATAGCTTTTAAAGAAGAGAAAGTTGTCTGCAAAGATTTTTTTTCCTTTTGTTTTCCAGGGTTCCTATAGCCTAGTAGAGGACTTTGACTATGAAATGTTACCCTATTTATGCTTGGTTTTTAAGTTATCTATGGAGAATATTGTGTAATGTCCTCTCTAGGTAAATTAACATACAGTGAACTTTTATCAGCATGGATTACTTGCTGTGCAATGGAGGACTTTTCCAACACACACCAGAGCTCCACAAGGGACAAGAGTAAATGAAATAGGAGGCAGCAACAATAAGATTATGGAAACAATGCCAATTTGTAAATGAAAAGCTTTGAATCTTTCTTTTCTTCCCCTCCCCCGCCCCTGAAGCGTAGTGCCCATGGGCATTTCTAAGTAAATCTGGGCAGGCCTACAGATAAATCAAAACTCAGACAAGCCAAGGACTTGGCTATTCTCTCTATATAAGCAAAAATGCAAGCCAAGCTGCTAAAGTTGGCTGCCCATTAAAAAAAAAAAAAAAAAGACAAGAAAAGAAAAATTCTATGTAAAGACATATACATTCAATGTGACCATGAGGAAATCATACCAAAGGATTGTCTTTATCCACTGATGTGAAGCCAAGGCAAAGCTTGTAACTCAACAGGATCTCAAATTAAATTTCCTCTAAACCAAGCCTAAGTTAAAGTTCTGTAGATTTATATAATTAAAGTTGGATAACAGGAACTTTATCATCAACATAATCAGGTCCCAGGAACAAGTAAATCAGCTCTTTATTGGAATAAACATTTCGTACACAGCATAGAATTACACCTTTTACAGAAAAGGAAGTTAGAGAGACAGGGAAGGATGAAAGAGGAGCCTGTTAGAGACCTGATAATTAAAAGGATCTTTTTCAAACAAAACCAGAAGATTATGCCTTGAGTTAGAGAAATATCAATGCTCATATATGCACTTACTATCAACAAAGGTCCGTGCATTTAAGTAATTGCTTAAGTCTTCGCTTATGAAGAAAAATAAGATGAGCTATAAGCAGAAATGTTTTCAAAGCAGAATATTGTTCATGAATTTCCATAAAAAAATAGCAACTGTTCAGAAGTGTCCCTTTTAAATTATCATGGACTAAATCAGAGACTACAACTAAAATGTAGCCACTCTGAAAAATAATGGTAGTGGAGGCTGCTGTGCTTTATGTGTGTTGTTCACATTTACTCTGCAAATATACAGTTCAGTTTAATTAGCATGTGATTGAAAGTGTTGACGTCTTGTGTTCTGTGTTGCTAAATGGATTTCCTCATGCTGGGGAATATGTAAATTCCTTGAAGAATTGTTTATGCTACCAGAGCGGCTTTTAAGTAATTTTGATGACAAGAATTAAAGTAGGCAGTCAACATAGTTATTTGGAGGATTTAATATAGTTGTGAACACAAGAGTGTAAATAACTTTTTCAAGGAGCTGAAGCAGTCTGTGAAAACAGCTGTACAGAGTTGGTTGTTTTTTTCTTTTTTCTTTTTTTCTTTTTTTTTTTTTCATTTCATGTAACAGTAGAATTTAATTGCAGCTTTTGTCCCTTCTCATTTCTGGCATCCAAAAATAAGATGAATAAATGTAAAAGAACCCAAACCTCTCCTTCGAAGCACTGAATACCATTTTGAAAAGAAAGATTTAAGTATTTCTGTATGATTCTTCTCTTGGCTGTAAAAACATAAAATGTTTGTAGCTTCAGTTATTTCACAAAGTATATTTCTGATTCACTGTGGTTGCATAAGAGAGAAATAAGAATTAAAGTGTAAATTACACTTCTTTGAAAGCTACATATATTTAATTGTCAAAATGTCAGAGACAAAGTACTGTTGAAAGTTTGCATAGTTCAGACAAATCCAGAAATGTATGGGCACTGAAATTTCCACTCCACAGAAAGATCTGCAGCTTCAGAGTCAGTTTATTCTCAACTACAGCAAAAAAACCAAAGACCTGTCCAAAAAAACATAATTTCCAGGAATAAAAAAATAAGATTGATTAAAAAAAAAATAAAATGTTAGGCTGCCATGTTTTTCAGGCTTATATTTTGAAAAACACTTTTAAAGGGCAAGTATTTTCAATATGAAAAAGCTGAAAATACTTCTGACATGAAAATGTCAAATACCTTTACTATTTGTTTTCAAATTGGAAATGTTATAAATGAAAACAACAACATTTGGAGAGTTCTCTAGTTCTATCCTAATGTATGGACATTGATAATCATGAGCTCTATGGGAGCATGTAAGAGCAAGCAGCATCAACAACAGCCATCAATATAAACGAAAGAGTTTTGGGAGGTTACTGGCAACCCTTCCTCATTTTTAAGGGTGACTTCTTTCCTTGTCCCCAACACTGACCCACCGAAGTCCCATAAATATATTACTGCTGGAGAGGTTTGTACCTTTACAGGCAGAAGAGTATGCTGTAATAAGGCTTAATCTAAACTGAAGCATTCACCTAACTTGAATCTTTTAAAGTTTCCAGTCATGAGGTCTAAGACAGCTTCCTAAACTCCCTTAGAACAATACAGAGAACAATGTGCTTCTAGAGACTGTTCATCTGTTGTAGCCAGATGCTTATAGTAAAGAAGATATTTATTTTTTTTTTTCATTAGGTCTGTTCGTAGAGGGGTTTGGACCAATAGATGCTGAACTTTCTTGTGGGTAAATTTAGGTGAAGTTAGTCTCCCTGTAAATGTCAGAATAAACCATGTAGGAAAGAAAATCCCTTTCCAGTGTATTAGCCAGATAACACACCTTTAAATCCATTGTGCTCATGGCATCACATCACACTAATTGATGATGGTGTTGAACGAAAATTATTTTTGCTCAAATATAAAGTTACTCTATCTCAACAAAATGCATATTTATACTAGGTAAGTACTACATTTGCAGGGCCCTGTTCTTTTCTTCAAAACTGTGAATGTCCTTCTGCTTGTGAGACTGAATCCCTGCCTTTTACATATGGTGAAGCAGAGGAGAGTGGAGTTGCATCCCCAGCCTTGTCACCCATTCCCATCACCAGTCACCCTGGTGGGCGTTCTTCAGTAATTATTCTCATCAATAATGTGATTTTAAATAAAGCTCCAATATAATCATAACTAGCACTATGCTTTGAACAAAGGACAGTTCAAAGAGGGAGTGGAAAAAGATTAACACCATGTTGTCTTATTATGACAACATAAATCAGATTGTGATAAAGGAGAGGGAAAAAGTTAAGGGAAGATAAGGAAAACAGAAAAGACTGCATAATGGATCAGGTCTCTCAACTACTTCTAGAAAATGTGAACCCAGAAAACCAAGGAGATCCAGCCCATCAAAATCAGTGAAAAGTCTATTGACTTAAGTGGTGCCACATCACAGGCTCTTTTTATCCTTAACCCTTATAAGACAACTGTCTAACTGCATGAAAGAAACCTCTGCTCTACTAAGTCACAGATTAATTTAAAATTAAGGAATTTCTGCTAGTACTTAAGTTTCTCTGTATCTCTTACCAGACAGATCTATAAAGAATAGCTTAGCAGGTGATAAGAAGTAGAATAGAGGATGAAAATATATCCAAGTGCAGACAGCATTTTGTTTTAATTTTATCAATATCTTGGAAACAAAGACAGACATAAACATCCAGTCAGAATACTAATGATAAGAAACAAAAATAATGTTCTTTGTATTTGCAGCTAATTTTTCTTTTTTTCACATGGAAAACTCTACAGCTTATGGATTGCAACATCCTTCTTAGAAGTAATAAAATCCTGTCTGACATTTTATGGACATTAGCTTTGCTTCAAAAGCCATTTCCTTAAAACTGCAAGCTTTGAATATCCAGTTTCTGAGGTTAATATATTATACAAAATGTACAGAACAATTCTTGATATTTTCAATAGATACTGAATTCATGAGGTTTGGAAAGTGAGGAAGAAAAAAATCCTACCATTAATCCTTTAGTGTTGATCATTCGGATATGTTCGCTTTTAAATTTGGTAGAAGAAAGTCCAGAGATGCTTTAAAAAGCGGGTTGACTTTTACTAATATGTTGAAGAAAGATTCAGCAGTAGCCAGCATGATCAGCTGATTTTTATTTCCTTTAACTGTTTCAAGACACAAACTATGTCTGCTAGGTAACATAGTCACCCATACACTGGTTCCCAATACAAGACAGAAGTCACAGAAATGCAATGAAATGTCAGTGTGCTACAGGAACTGGCTTGATCCTGGCTACCTTTAGTGACTCAAGCAGGACTCTTATTTATGACTGAACAAATCACAGATTATTCCACTACAGAAGTATTCAGACAAACTACTGGTTCCCACTGCATAGAAGTAAATACAATTTAATTTTAGAGTCTTGTCTTTTCAAAATATCAGCTTTTGTACCTGTACTACAAGAACAGCTGGAGTATGGGAAAAATTTGAAGTGTTAATTGATTTTGTTTGAATCCCGTTACCCTCTGTTTGGTGTGAATTTTTAAGTTGTCAAAACATTAAGTTATATAAGGAATGGAGCAGAGAATAAACAAAAAGATAATTCTATTGATATCAGAGGTGTGTATCTTCAGCTAACATACTATGTTCACACTGGTTATCCCATCTCAGACTGCTGAAAAATAAGGGGAACAATAAAAGAGCAATAAAAATAAAGAAAAAGCCTGTTCTCAGAAAAGGAAAACTAGCCTTGTTTTCCTCAGAAAAGAGATTAAAATGTGGAATTTCTGTCACAGAAAATTTGTTGAGTTCAATAATTTAAGTACATTGAAGTAGACTGAAAAAACACATATGTATAGGAGGATCAAGAGTATTTTGGGTGATGGTAGTTATCCCCAAAAATGTTAAAACGAGCATTTTTAGTTGTGCTTCGCAAGTGTAACTATTAGAAATTAAGATCTAATGTGGGGAAGCAAATTATTTGCTGCTTCTGTGAAGTCATGTCACCTTCCTCAGAATCACCAGGTATAGACAGTTAATACAGATAATGTTTTGGAATGATGGAGTAAGATCCAATGTAGCAATTCCTGTATTTACAAGTACCTAGGAAAATATCAAAAGAATAAGATAAGACACACTGCCCAAAAGCTCTGACTACATCCTATGGATCAGGTATTTGTTCACGTGTAATTCCGATTATGGTCTGAAGTGAAAAATAATGTCTCCACGGGATTACATGGAGTTTTCTCTTGCCAAGCATTCATACATTAAAGTCAGGAAGAATAAAAGAAAGTGATAATTAACCAGGTCAAGATTAATTCCTCTTCCACTGTCATGCTGGGTCTAGCTTCAGTGCAATGCATCACTCTCATATCAAAAATACTAGAAAGCAGATTTTAGGCAACAACTTAGTTCAAGTGTATTTCTGTTGTAAAAAATAGGTTTTCCTTCAGAAGTTTGAAACTAAAGTTTTGTCCTGAACTTCTGTCTGAAGCTATTTCACCTCCAGAATAATATTTTTGACCCATAAGAAAAGATAAATGGTTTCTTACCAGTAAACAAAACAGAAAGTAAGAAGTGAATGTAGAAATGAATAATGATGCTTGAGAAAAAACACTTTCCTTTTCTAAGACAAGAACATATTACATTACTACAGAGTAGTATGTCAATGTTTAGAAATAATTACCCAGTTACACTGCTAGCTGATAATATTGCAATGAATATAGGCAAACACATGGATTAAAAACTCACTGTTACAACCCCCTTAAAGTTGACTGTGCAATATAAAGCACAACACTTTGCAACATAGCAAGTCAGATGACTTCTACCTTATGAAAATTTACCCAAGAGACAAAAACAATTTATTGAATCTTACACATATAAACTTGAGCAGTGAACTGTCAGAACTTCAGGAATCTTTTTTTCTTTGTTTGGAATATTTCTTACTGTTTGCAGGCATCTAAACATAGGAAATTTCTGGGATTTTGTAATAGTTCTTGAATGTCTTCTTTTAATTGTGGGATCTTTCAATATTATTTAGTATTATTACTATTATTTTAATATTATTAACTTTAATGCACAAAGAGTGTGGAATCTGTTGCCAATTTGCTGGATACCATGACTAAATATTGTAATTAATTTATTCCTTGTTTATTTTAATTTTTTTCTCTGTGGATGCAAAATAAGTAACCAGTGGATCCCAATTACATGGGAAACTCCAGCTGCAGGGACACTGATTGGTTAGTAGAAATTTGTGGGAAAAAAGGCACAATTAGAAATTAATCTTTCATTGTCAGTTTATGTGGTTTTTAATCCTAGTTCTGCATGTAGAAAAAATTTCGCTTGAATGTAAAGACTGTTGAATTTCTCATTGTTTCTTCATATCTTTTATTCTTGAATCTCATTCTTTGCAACTTATCCATGCATTGCTTGCGCTCTGTAATGATATCCAGATCATGAATCAGCTTATGAAGAGTGATACACATGGATGAAATATTAATCTCAGAATATTCATTCATATTCATTCAGAAATATTCATTCCAGATTCCTGGAATCTGCTGGGATCATTTAGGGCATTTAATAATTAAATACATAATAAATACACAAAATGTTTCCATTACAGTAATATTCCAAACAAGAAGAAGGTGGAGAATCCAGAGAAGCAGATCATCATACAACACAGCAGATGCTGGAAATCTGTGTTAGATAATCTGCTGTTTATTAGCTTCTATTTTACTACTTCTCTCCCAAAAGAGACACAGCTGTTTTATGCCTCACTTACTTTCTCTAGTAGCAGATCAACACTGGACTTGGGAAAACAAGCTACATCAGCCACATAACTCAAATATCATGAAGCAGAGGTACAGGTAAGGGACAAATATAATTATTTTATATTGTTTGTTTGGGTTTTTTTAATGAAAATAAAATATATTATTTTATTTGACAAAGGATGGAGGATAAACTATGCAATCTTCAGGCTTCTGTAGCTGTATCGTGATCACCTAACATTGTGATCAGTCAGAATAGTTAAAATAGCTATGATTTTTGTTTGTAATGGCATCATAAAATTATCTGGTTTGGAAATTCCCTATTTAAACATCCATTTACATAGTGGCATTTTATAAATTGTCATAACAGTTTGTTTAGTACCTGTAATCTATTGCTGGATGAGAAAGACAATCATTACGTTTTCAAGGATATGGGGGTCTGGCTTTTATGTTAATTCTGACAACCTTGTATTATAAAAATATGTTTAATCACAGCTCTGATTACTTAAGTTGACACTGGTAAAAATTACCTATTTAAGAAAATGCTGAGCCTTCTTAAAGCTGTATTTAACTTGGCAATAATAGCTTTTAAAAGAAGCAGTACTGGCTGCAGACAGACAAGTAAGTTAAATTCATCTGTATTGATAAAGAGTCACTGATTTGAGTGGATTTGACCACAAAGATGAAGTTGGCCCAAAGTGCCAGTCACTTGCTCTCTTCTTGCCAAGAGAATTTCAGCCCAAAAGAAAGAAAACATTCCCCTTTTATGGTCTAGACTGAAAGTCTCCATAGATTTAGAGAAGTACTCAAGTATCTCTCCTTGTCAATATTCCCTTTCTCCTGCCTATGAGAAACCTGAAATATGTCAAGCAGAACAACCGTCAAATTACCAGTAGTTAAGTGAAAATTGTTTCCTGTCCTTAGTGCTATAAAGAGTCCTCAGTATTTCTTTCAGATCTGGAATAGTAAAAGGAAGGATGAAAGTGTGCAGAATTAATTCATCTGTAATCCATTTTGTAATCTGTTTTTATCTCTGCCAGTTGACTGAGAGCATGTTTTCTCAGTCTAGGAAGATGAGTCACTAACGTACTTTATTTTGCTTCCTTCTCACCCTCACCCTTACCTCCAAATGTATACAAGAGAGACTGAGTCACACCACAGTCTGCACTCATACCTACGTAGTCCTTACACTGTTAAGTACTGTACGAAAATTTTAAGGAACAGGACATTGTAAGGACTACAAGCACGTCTAAATACTCATATAGTGTATGTCTTCATAACGTCTCCCAAACATTCAGACTGTACATGACCAAACTTGATTACTGACAGCCTGTAACTGGATTATAACAAATCTTTTCAAGGTTTACAGGGTATTTTTTTGGAAAGAAAAATACAAAACCGTATTACTCATTTTGTGCAACTAATTGTCATGTAATTACTGGTGCTTCCCATGTGTGCTTCATCAGCTCCGATTTCATAAAGTTAGCTTTAAAGGTAGTGAAACAGGAGGCAAAAGCAGGTTTTGGTCAGCCTGAGAAAACAACATCCCTGCTGGATTACAATGCAAAGGGACAAGTGGAAAAACAGGTTTGCTAGCTGACAGTAACTGAGAAAAGCTTTTGCCTGGATCTGAAAGAAATGGAGAACCAAAACTTATTTAATCCTGTAGAAAGTCAGATTTCCTGTCTTTTATATCATTGCCTTTAAGAGAAGATATTAAAAAAAAAAAAAAAAAAAAAAAAGGAAACAAAATCCTGTAGTGTTTTTGAAGCTGAAAGAGAAGTATATATTGTCTAGTAAAATGCCAGCCAGGTATTTTTCCCCACTTCTGAGCTTTGGTTCTCATCCAAGACATAACAAACCAAGAACAAACCAAGCAAATAAAAATGTGAAGATGCCATACCACTTTTGTTTCCCATTTCATAAGGAATTCTAAATCATACTGGTGAGAGAGAAGGATGCTAATCAAGCTGAATTATCTATGGTAAAATGTACAGTTTATATCAAAATCTGCAAACTCTTTTGTTGTTGTTCAAGTGTTGCAGCTGAACTACTCTTGAAGCTTTAGAAAATAATCCTGTGATTGCTCTTCAGCCTGCACAAAGTAACTGTAATTGTAAAGTTTGATCCTGCTTCTTTTGAATGAATAAGAAACATTATCTGAATTTCAATGGAAACAGAGCCACACCCTTAATTACATGAATTGTAAGGCGCTTTCTTCAAAGTGTAAACTTTACATTAGTGATAGCCAGGGAAATCTTCAGTATTTGGCTTCATAGTGAGGATGTAAAAGACAAAAGCTAGGTCTCAAAGGAAGTGCATGTATTTTTAATATTACAAAACACGTATTTTAGGATTTCTAAAGCTCAGGAAAAGGATTTTTTTTTTATTTTTTTTTTTTCAAATAAGAGAGATGGCACTACATGCAAATCTTAATGTCCTGTTCAGAGTGTCAAAGGATACTTCAAAAGTTATATCCTTCCCAAACCTGTCTTTCACCTGCACAAAATGGCTTTCAGGGTTTCCTGCCAAGGGATGCCAAATTGCTAATTTCCTATAGAAAAGCTGTTTGTTTGAACATGAAAACATGGATCAACCTTTAATTGTACACCAGCAAAAGACCATCACAGTGACCACTTTCTGGACCTCCTGCTTGATAAAGTAATTCAGTTGTGACTGGAAAAAGAGTGCAAAGTGTTTACAGTTGTCAGCACAGTGCTGCAGTCAACCTAAAAACATGTCAGGAATTCTAAGGGAAATTAATCAGCAAAAGGAGAAATTATCAACTGTATTGAAAGAATAAAAGTAACTAATGCTCTTATAGCTTATTTTAAAATGAAAGAAAAAAATCCTTAAGAGGGGAACATGAAGGGAGTTAAAAATAAACAGACATTTCCCAGGCAACTAATTATAATTTAATTACAATATTATCAAGAAAAATATACATTATATTTTATGTGAATGTATACCATATAAACTTTATGCTTAATAGTCACTTTCAATAACAAAAACAGATTGGTATAAAATATTACCTGAGTGCCCAATGCCTCACGAAGGGAAACTAAAAAGATTGTCTAAGATTTCCATGAAAATATCTAGAATAAAAAGGAATAAAAATTAATAACATCATTTAGGGCTACTTTTATACTAGCTTCTGAACGTTCTTATCTTTTCAGATTACAGTGGCTGCAAAAAGGACTTGGAGAAGACTTCTCTGAAGGGATTTACAGTAGATCTGCTTCTGATGTATGAAGCACGTATTTAACAATACACGGCATTGCTTCTAGATATGTCTGCACTGCAGTCAGGTGTCTTTTAAATCTCAGTTGCTTAGATATTGAGAGGAACAAAAGTGTGGGAAGTGTCTTCAGCATAACCCACAAAAAGTTCACAGGAGGTCCTAGGTATATATTTGGCAGCTAAAACCCATACCGCTTAAATCTCTTGATCACAGTATAGCCATGCTTTGGGGTAAAAATACATCGCATTCACCAACTAGAATCTACACCAAAACAACTGCTAATTGTCTGTCTTTTCTGTACTGAAAGGGCCAGCTACAATGAAAGCACACTGGGAAGTTTCTGTCACCTAATTTTGTCTAAACTGATTCCCTTAGACTTGCCGTACAGCCTGGGCACCTCCAGAGGTGTGTCCCTCCACTCCTGCTCATCTGTGTTGCCATGAACTGAAGCACATTGCAAATTTTTTGTTTTTCCCTACACCAGCCAAGAAGTAAATCCAGGGAGTCTTGTTTCGGCCTTGGCTGTCTAAGTTAAGGCAAAGTAACTGCAGGGAGTACAGCAGCACAAAGCTTTGATAACAGGAGGCTGAACAACTGGAAACTGGTGAGAGGGAAACTAGTTTTGGACTTAGAAAGAGTCTGTATAAAAGAATTCAGATTATATTGTCACAAAAAATGCATCTGTTTAGTTACACATTTTCATTTGTTACGATGTGTATATACCTGAAACACAGTTCCTTTTCCTACAGCAATTGCTTCCTCTGCTGGGGCTTAATTATCCTACAATCATAGTACAAATTACCCAAGTGAGATGGTGACATGTTTTACTTTATCAAATTTCTGACAAAGTCCCTGGGATGTAATCAGCTTAACACAATGCAAGTGTAGTCTAGATGATTACATCACTGATCAATTTGATTCCTAACTGAAATCTCAGGAAAAAAAAGTTTTTTTTGTGAATAAACTCTGATATATTCAGATCAGATCTGCAGATGTTAAAAAAATAAAGCATAAAAAAAGCCCCTAATGCATCTTCCCAGGTGGGGTGATAACAGGCTGTAAATACTGGCTTTCACTTCCCAAAGCTGATGAGTTTCAAGTTCAAAGTACATATATGAAGAGCAGAAGGTGTTCTAGGAAGCATATGCAGAGATACAGATCAGTCTGAAGAGTTGTCTGCACTTCAGACATGAAGAAAGACTGCATAGCCAACAATTGGTTAGTTTTTCCCAGCTATAGGCAATGATCTAATAAAAAGATATTTTTTTTCACCTACAAATCTTGCCTTCCTCTAAAAGTCTGTATACACATTATAAGCTGTTAGCTCTTGTAGTCATTGAAGGGAGTTATTCACCTCACCTAACATTAGCCAGTAGAGTTAGATATCTGCTCTAAATTGATGTTTGTCCTAAACAAAACCTGACAAAGTGGGGAAAAAATACATAATATGATGACTTGCTATTTTTGGAGAGCAAACTCCTGACTTCCTCTAGTAAAGCACTGTGTGATTTACACAGAGATCAGTCTATCACACTGCTTGCATGTGAACATAGAGCAATCAGAAAGAAAAGCTTGGAAAAATCTTCCTCTTCTCTTTTTGGCTTTATAATCTTAGTTGCATATACCCAGACATATTTATGAAACAATTCAGTCTCCAGTTGTATATAGTAATGCACATGTTCTAGTCTACAATAAGTACAAGAGATATCAAAATGTACAATTATAGAGTTACAGCTATAATAAGAGCTAGTAATAAGTAGTAAAGCGCAGTAACAGTGTCATGAAGGAAAGAGAGAAAAGATTCCCATCTTATTTCATTACAAAAGCCCTCCAGCTGGTTTTCTTGGCTAGAAGCAGAAGAAAAGCTACATGGAGGATGAAGCTTAAACTGACAACCTTGAAAATCTAATGCTGCTTGCAACAAAATGCATAAAATCTATAGAAAAACTGGATTGTGCCAAGTGATTCATTATTTTAATGACTTCCTGCTTTAAGGCACATCCTCTCTTTTCCTTCATGCAAGCTGCTCCAACCTCTGTTAAGGATTTAGCCTTAAAATGAAGCTTTTATAACTTTCTGGATCTTTGTCATGTTGGCATATGGGTCATTCTCTTTATGTGAACACAAGAAGAAGGCGGAAAACAGTTGTCCTGTGGGATAAGGAAAAATTCAAACCTGAACTGGTTCTGAAATAGAACGAGTTGCTTTTTCCCTTAGGAGCTGAATGCTGGCAGGTAGCAAGTATGGAGGAAGCCTGCACAGGTTTCAATGCTCTCTGTTCCAGCAGATGTCACAAAGAGGTAATGGTGTTTGTAGGATGGCCAAATAGGAGACAAGCTGGTATTTTTTAATCACAGAACTATGGAAAAGCTTTTCCTAGCTACCAAAGTAGTGTTTCACCACTAAAAATTTTTTTAGCTTCCAAAAAGGACATTACTTTGGAGCCACGTCTGGAAATAAACTCCTGTTTTCCACTGCATTTCAAAGGTTATGGTAATATATACTCTTCATAGGAAACTGTATGGAGATCAGGAGACAAGCTGAGTGATATTGCTAAGGAAATAGTGAAGGTTTAAAAAAAAAAAAAGCAATGTATTCATTTTCATAAAATGTATATTTCTAAAGAAAAAACTACAAGAATTTTTGAATGCTGCAAAGATTTAAACCTTAGAGACAGATGATTTATTATTACTATTTTTATTGTTATTATTATTGACAGTCTTCTAATTATTAACCTGAAAAAATCCCTACACATTTGGAGTATAAAAGAATAAAGAAAACTGTGGAATTGCAAGTGAATATCATGCTTCTGTGAGCTATTTGAGACAAGGAACACCTCTCTGCTGTGTGGCTGTGCAGGACCAAACTACATTGAAGTCTCAGTCCATGGCAGTTACTCTGGTGTTCCTGCAACATCCATTAACAGAATCAATTGTAAACAAAAGATGGATTATTACATCAGGTCACAGATTAGTTCTCATATGGTTTTAATAAGAACAAAGCAAAAGCTACATTTATATTTGCTGTTGTTCAACGTACTCTTTAGCAAACATACAATTTGCATGAATTGTTCTTGTATTTTAGTTAACGGGCAGCGTTTGAGGTCAGAGATGGGAGTAAGTTATGTAAGTAGAAAGGAAAGGACACAGGGCAAAAAGTTTCCGCTACAAAACTAAGGCTTTCCTCTCCAAACCAGGGGTGCAGCCTGCAAACCCAACAGTACAGCCAGAAGTTGAGGGGTCTGCAACAGAAACATCCAACTAATAGTGCAAGAGCAGCATGAACAGATGGTGCTATAGCAGTCTCATATTCTTTATTTGTCCACCCACCAGCACGTGCTATCTAATTCCCTTTCATTATTCAGTTTCGTAGTAGCAAATTATTACATTCTCACCTGTCATTTGTTTTGATACCACATCAAGGCCCCCTATACTCACAGTCTGGGTTTATATACCAAACTTTGTGTCAATTTAGGACTCCTGATTTCTACAGTTGTGAGAAAAGAGGCAGGCCCTCAGCTTCATTAAAAATATATAACCCAATGTGCAAGCATTCTCTGCCCTTTAAAAAACCATAGAGGTAAACATATTACTAATTAAAAGAGAAACAGAAAAATGTACGTGTGCTATGGAAGGGTAATAAACTTACTGTCTCACTTGTGCTGTCTGTAGCCTCATAGACTTGTCAACACTTTAACTAGAAATGCCCAAAACCCTGAAGATGCCTTGAAAAACACAAATTCAGCTCCTTCAAGTTTGTGGGTTTTTGTTTGGTTTTTTTTTGTTTTTTTTTTTTTGTTGTTTTTTTTTTTTTTTAACATGGGTATGGTCCTGACAAGCATCTGTGTCTCATCAAGGATTTGTCTTCATAAGGAGGTCCTTGGTAAGCCCCTAATTGTGGGTTATGACTGTCCAAATTTTGAAGATTGCCAATGTCAGCAGTTTGTAAAAGCATCACAGCCTCTCAATTGTGGAAAGGTCAGTAGGACCCTATTACAGTCAAACATTCTCTGCAGGCTTCATAATTCAAACCTCTATTACTCCCTGCTCTCTAGTCTTCTTCCTTATTGCTTTTCCAAATACCCTGTATGAATAAAGGGATCATCGTTTCAGTGCAGTGGAGCTACCCCTTGGATGGAAGAAATCAGTTCTGGGCCAGTAGCACTAGAGTACACAATGATTTCCAGCAGCCAAAAGCTGCCCTTGGACACGAGTCAGTGGAAACATGCACATTCAGTGGTAGACTCTGGCCCCAGAAGGAGAAGCAAAATGTAACTAGAGCAGCTGAAACTGCCAAAGGGATTTAGGTTGGCAGAATGTATTTAACCTAATTTGACATGTGGTCAGGACACAAAAAGCTAATAGCTCATTGCTTTAAAAAGCTGGTTCTTTGTTTAATACAAATGTTCATGGTATTGCCTTCATATCTTATCTGTCAGCTCCAAAGTAAAAATAAATCCTAGTTTCCATAATGCTAGTATCTGTGAACATTCACTGTTTTGACTTGTTGCAAATCACGACATCGATGAAACCACCCACATGCAGGTCCTCCTTGAAGGTTCCCCACTTACTGCCCTGGCCTTCAAACCTGATGTTCCCTGTGGAAGCACTGCTACAGTGCGAGTCGGATGTAAGAGCAGCCTCACAGGAGCAGAGAGGTGCCTCTGATTCTGCTAAGGCCCTGAGGAAGCACATCCTTACAGAAGAGACCGCCTGCCACACCAGACCGAAACACCAGATTGCACAGTGTCAGAAAAGGATGGAAATGTACATATCATCAAAATTGCAGAGTGTCTGTATCAACAGCTTTGAAAATATAACACACTGCCAAAATCCTGTTTAATGAAATCCAATAGGATTTTTGCTTAATAATTCCATTTTTTATATAATAATCAGGCCATATATTAATTCTCATTTCCATTATTTCACTTCTCTTTTCAAAGTAGTTGTCATAATCTTCATTCATTTTAAGTCTCTACCATGTCAATGCATTTACTAGTGTCTCTGCTTACATCTGTGCATAGTACTACTGATGTCAAAAATAAAGGTTATAAATAGTAAATATGGAAAGGGTTGACTAGGGTCTTCCGAGAATGTGTAATATTTGGCTTCTGAAATATTTGTAACTGGTAATAACTTACAATAAGAAAGCTAGACTTTCTGAATTGAGCAAACTTTTCCTGGTGTATGAATATATATGTTTCTTCATTCTCCTTTGAAGATTTTTTTATTTGGTGAATAAATATGACACTATTGCAGTCAGATTGTATACAGTCTTTCAAACTGAAAGCAAAGTCACTTCTAAGAAAATTATTAAACGTAATTATAGTAATCACACTTCTTGCCTGTAAACTTAAATACTTTCTTCAGGACTCCGTATCATTAGTGGAAGATGGTCTCTAATGATATTCACATTTAGAAGTGATTTGCTTAGAGTAAGCTAAGGCTCTTAGAAGCAACTCACCTCTCTGAATACCATGAAGCCCAGTAACAGAGGGCTGATTCTTCCCAGGGTGCTGTGTACAAGCTTTTCCACTTTTCTCTGTACCTATTACCAGTACCTCTGCTTAATGCAGCGCCTTTGTGGACCCCATTTAGAAGTGCTTAATTCTCCCTACATATGAAATACAGATTTTAGATAACTATCTCAAACTTTCATTTACACAAAATGTCAGGGTGCCTATAACTTATACACAACCTATAGGTTGCCCTGGTAACAGAAAGCAAAATTTAGACTCTCAAATTTTACTTTGAAAGACTCCGTTCATAATCTTATTTTTAAGTTGGTTTATACGAGGAAACATTTGACCAATTTACCTGTAGTTTTGCTGAAAAGTTCGCCAGATGAAACTTGAAAATTTTGATAGCAAAGAAACTTTATTGCTCAATTTAAAAGAGAGATCAGTGTAAATGTTTTACAAACCATAACAATGTGACATTAATACTTGATACAGAAAAAATAAAACAACTGATATATAAATACACAGCTGGATAATTCTAAAGATGTACACTCTTAACTTCATAGATAAATTCCTAGATCTACAACCACAAATGTTTTAAGAAGTTGAAATTCCACTTCTGCTTTTTAAAATACAGTATTTCAAGACAAAACCCATGTTAGAAGCCAATTCTAAATCTCAGTTTTCCTTATCCTGACCTCATTGTTCCTTGCCAAGGCTTGGCCTTGATATGTGCTATTTAAAAAGCAAACAAAGAGCATGAACTTGCTCATACTCTGCCAACATTGCAGCCTACAGGTCAGCAAAAACCTTCATCTGAAGCCAATGAACTTCTCAGGACCATTGACTATTGACCAGAGGGGCCAATTAGCTGTTGCACAGTCTCAGTGATTCTTTGTCAATAATTTATAAATTTAGAGAGCAGGCAGGTTTTTGCTACTGGTTTAAAATCAAAGTGCTGGTTCTCAGAAAGTCTGTGCCACTTAGCTGAATTCAATAGACCAGCATGGATCTAAACCCACTGAGGGTCTAACACTAATAGGTACATCATATTTTCAAATATATTACTTCCTTCAAAACATGAAATGTAGTTCATTGTTGAAAAAAAATTAATTACTAATTAGGCATCCATATTCTTCATATAGTGAAAGAGTTACTCTGTTTTTCTTTCCAGGTAGTATGGGAAGGTGGCTGCTAGCTGTCATTGGAAAGAGCATAGATCAATTTCACAGCAAAGGCAGGCACCTAATGAATCTGTTTTCTGCCTCATGACAGTAGAAACCAATATTTTATGGCATTTTTGGTCCTCTTCTGGTTGCACCATGTGGTTTTCCTGACTACCAAAGAAATAAATTTATTTCAGATGACATAGACTGCTTTTGTGTTGGTTGAATATTATTTAATTTGAAATGTTTTATTAGCCATAGAATATATTGAACAAATGGATGTAAGATGACTTTGTCCATACAGGCAGAACACAAGTAACATGGGTACCAGAGCCTCCATGGCCTCACTGAGGTCACTTATGCCTACTCCCTCCTGAACAATGTGTTAATTCACTTGTTTGCCAAAATTGGGGCAGATTATAGTGCATTCTGGGATGCAAAAGGATGCCATTACTTAGCTGGGTTGAGTTTACTTACTTATTTGGCATAGGCCAGTAATGGTATCAACCAAAAATTTTTAGACTGTGCTGCACAGAAAGTTTGGGGTTTGGCTTCAAAGCTGGCTGGGCACATACTTCTGCTCTTTCCAGCTGCTGCTGCAATCTCCAATTTTTTTTGCCAGAGTATGTGTAAAAGCCCATCAGTCTTTCATGCTGATCACTTGAAAACAAATTAGAGTATTCATGCATTCCACAAAGCCCATCAGTCTTTCATGCTGATCACTTGAAAACAAATTAGAGTATTCATGCATTCCACATTAATTTTGCATATAGACAATTACTTTTTTTGCCACTGTTGAATATTCTCTACAGTGGTTAATATGGCAGAGATTCACCCTTATGCCCATGGAGGAAAAAAAAGGAACAATCCAGAAGCCTCATCTAAGAATTAAGGTAAATAAGTTCCCAGACTGTCATTTATTAGCATTACAAACCTGTGGTACCTTAAAAAGAGATGACAGGCAAAAGGTTTCAGGAGGCCCAAAGAAGAGTATGCCCAGCTTTTGACATGCAGTTGATGGGGTCCAGGTCCAATAGAGTATAATTGTTTTCTGTTAGAGTTTCCATTTAATATCAGCCAAGAAATCTTGGGTTTCCTTAAATATGTGACCCAGGAGAAACTGATTCAGTTTGAAGGCACAGTAATCCTTTCCTTAAGCTACTGTATCTGGATATCTCTGGCAAACTGTGTCTGGTTATTATACTCAAGCCTAGGATGAGACCCGACTAAACTCATTTTCATGAGGTGTAAAAATAATGTATTTAGCTCAGTGCACTGCTGAAATCCTGGCATTGCTGACTCCACAAAGATTCTCTTCATATTTCACAGTTAGAAGATAAATTTGCTTTAAAAAAAAAGTACTTGTTTTTTTTAAAGAGAGCTTGATGGGTTTAAGGCTATGTCTTTTTCCATCAAAATCAAAAGTTAACTTGGAAATATATAAAAGACTGTAAATTAAATTTAGTGAATACCATTTTATGATCCATCCTGATGCATATAATCACCATAGGTACAAAATACATCTGTGGTGAAGAAGTGGAAAATTGGAACATTATGGAGTTTCCACCAGGCTCCCTTGTTAGTGAATCTAAACTAATCTTCAGTGAATTCCTGAGAAAGCATGAAGAGGTTTCTTCTCCTAAAAAATAGTGCTGAGCAAGTGAAAATGGAGCCAGAACAGACACTGCCACTTTGCTTTACGGTTTTAGATATGTTATTTAATTTGATTGCTGCAAAGACAAAACTAAACAATGATGGCAGCTGATCCTCCCTGGAGTATCTGGTAATCTATATTAAGTAAACTTAATATAGAATGTAAACAAAAGCCTTTGAATGAAAAGTTTTTCCATACTGGTGGTCAAACTGAATTATCTGGACATGCTCACAACACATAATACTCTAGTTAAACCATGGCTAAGCTTACCCACTGTAACAGCAGTACAGTGTATTCATATGTGACATGATTTTAAATTAACGGGCCAAAAACCTGCAGCCAGTCATCTGTGGCAGCACGGAGCTCAGTATAGGTCTAACTGACCTAGGTATTTGTCCAGAGTTTTGGGCAGGTTTTTCAGGCTGCTTCATGCCATGCTACCAACTTCTTTTAACCCTTCTTTGATCAAGCTATACCACTGAGTCTCCTAGATGGGTATTATAAAAATATAACATGAGTAAGGGCTTCAGGAGGGCACAAAATGGATCACGGTCTCACACCACAGCAGACAGAAATGAGGACGGAAAAGGAAGATCTCATTGTGTCACCCCAGGCCCCCTCCAGCAGCGCAGCAGGACACTGGGGGGACACCCAAATGACCTGCCCCATGAAGGCAGGGTGATGCTCTCTGGTATGAAACCACCAGAATCTAGAGAGGGTCACACATCACAAAAGTATTGTGACCCTAATGGGTTACTAGTTCTACCATATACGAAAGATAACTGGAGGCTTTAAACACTGCAGTCAGCAAAACAATCTATACCTAATTAGAGTGCCAAGAGCTTGATGTTTCTAACCCTGTTTCCCCATGAAAATCTCTCATGGATTCACAGCGCTCGGTAGTGAATGTATGTCTGTACCACAAAATTGTTGGAGAGATAACTGTTTCAGTATATTCGTCCAAATACACGAGACCTATAATTTTACACCAAATTGGCCCTAAATGCCGGCAAAAGCATTGCCTGTGCTGAGGCATTCTCTAAGGGCTTGCCTTCACCGCACAGAAAGTCAGACCCTCCCACTGTCAACAAAGTAAAGCCCTCTGACCTAGGGCTTTAAATATGGACTAATTTATCTGGCTAGGATTACCTGCTGAGAAAACCATTGAGAACTAATGATCTGTCCTTTCCTCTTTGCAACACTGAAAGGCAGGCTGGGGAGCATGGGGCCAGATTCCAGCTAGAACTGGGTAGAATGAAAGAAATGGAGGGAGGTGTCTGCAAAGCCACAGGGAGAAATTAAGATAACAGAGAGAGGCACCAGAATACAAGGCACTGGCAGAAGTTGCTGAGGCAAAACTGTTCTGAGGCACCAAAAAGATGTATTTCAGTTTTAAAATAACTTTTCCAACAGCAGGAGAGGAAGAACAGTCCATTGGTGAGACCATTAGAAAAACTGGATTCAAGTAGCTGTTCTGCCACAGGTTTTCCCTGAGGCAGTCAGTTGGCTGTTTGTTATGCCTCAGAGATAAAAATGTAGCTACATTGCCTTTTTTCCCCCAGCTGCAAAATTGGGAATGACAGTTCTTTACTATTCTCAACAGAATACACTAATGACTTTGAATTGCTCTAACATTACGGTAATAGGAGCTGTAGAAGTACCTAAGCCAACATGCTTTTTTTTCTTACTAATAAACATAATTTATTTTAAGGAAGTCGCTTTATTACCTATACATAAGTCTACAAAAAGAAGAGACTTCAGCTTCCATTGAGACCTGCAGAGTACAAGTGTTTGCCATCAACTTTTTGTCCTAAAGTGAGACTGTAAAAATATAAAATTCTATATTAATGTAAGGAAGTTATAGAAACTTCCTCTAAATGTGACACAGACAGCTTAAGCTCCAAACCTGGAAGAATGAAATTGCAGATGACAGAACTTGCTGCTCTTACGATACCTGCCTTCCCAATGGCAGCTACCAAGGATCACTGTCTGCAAGTTTTTCTGGAATTACCAAGAATGCACAAAAAGAAACAAGAATGATTTGACAGTGGCATTATTTATGCTTTTAGATTTCCTATGTGAGCACAGAAAAATCTCATTTTCATTCAACTGACCAAAGAATGAGTAAAGGATATAATGATTAATGCTATGTTTGCTTTGGGACAATTTCTGGAGTGTCAGAGAAATATGTGCAACAAAGCAGTGGTGTGACTGGGATTATTTCATAAGAAAAGATTAAGCACACTGTAGTGTTGGGGTTTTTTTCTCTAAAAAAGATGAACATATACCATCCAGGGCACATAAATCCTTATTTTAGGTTTAATTTTCTTAATTGTTTGAAGAATCAATGAGTCAGGGAGGAATTACCAAGGCTAGTTACTATACTTTAACTGCTTTGAAGCATCAGATAGAAATGCAGAGAAAATAATGCAAGAGGGATTTAGTTCTCTGTGGAACTATCTAGACATACTAGTCTATTAATTTATGAAGCAAGAATAAAACATTACTTTCTGGGATGGAGTGAAATATAATTACTAATTGAGTAATACGTTAAAGTCTCAAATGGAGATGCATACCTGGGCTTGCTGAGCATACAGAACAGAGGGAACAGAATCTCCTGTTCTGGCTGTGCTTGTAGCTAATGCTGTCAGCCAATTTCCAGCGGAGCCAGTGGCTGTGTGTCATTTGACTTGAAGGAGACTTGGATCAGGCCCTAGGCATCTACGTGGATGTGGTCCATCAACAGTCAGTTTTGTCCTTTTGCTGTTGGAAAGTGGATTATGCTATTTAACTTTTAATAGCTCTGGAGTAGCTTGACACCCTCAGATGAGAAAGATATATATAAATGCAGAGACAGGAGTATGAAGTGGAAACCTACTCAGGATTTCTGCTTTTTTTGTGCTACTGATTGTTTTGATTAGGCAGTTGGTGATCCATTATGCCTAGCTAAACCAGTAATTAGCTTTGCATGACTATGAAAATGCCAGTCCCTAAGTAACTTCTGTAGAATAAAACACTAATTACTTTTTCCTTCTTCTAGCTGGCCGTCTGCTCAAATTACCATTGTTATATTGTAAATATCTACAAGAAGCAGGGGAATACATGAAAAAAATTCTTTTACGTTTTCATTTGTTTTTCACCCCCTAAAATATAGATGTGACAAGGAAACAGCAGATCTGATTAAGTTTATTATGTTTTGCATAGAGACCACAACTGATTTCCATTCAAAAATGAACTACTGTATAGCTATATAGCTCAAAAGGCAGGAGACTTAACCCCAGTCTTGTGCACAAGGCCATTTGTAAAAGAAATTATTTTCCTGATTCTGTGTTTCTCATTCTGCACATCCTGACATTGAACTGGCAAGACAACACGTCTCCCCAGCAAGCCAGAGTCTGAAGGTGAGATTGGTTACTGAGGCAGCCGATGCTTCATGCCCTGAAGGAGAAGCTCTGTGCTCCCTGGGGAGTATGTTTCCTCAGTTAGCTCTCAGTTTAGGTAAGCTTACTTGGTTCTAGCTTCAAATGCATCCTGAAGCATTAGGGAAATGAGAATATATATAAACATATTTTTAAGAGCATAAGACTTATTACCAGGACTAATAAAAGCTGGTAACAATAAAAACACAAGGTTCTTCTCTGCAAAATACAGAAAAGCAAACTCCTGTGGGTATTCCCATTTGAGATGGTGAGACCCTGTCCTTTCTCCCAGAATTACTGAAGCAAAACATTTCTCTACAAGTACACTATGATTGTATCCTGCTCATTTCCCTTTCCCTTGGATTCTTCTACTTCCATCTGCATAGACAGGCCAGAAATACAGGATCAGACCCTTTTCAATGGTAATTCGCTGACGTTCATGACACCAAGTTTTAGACCATGATCTGTAAGTGGTGCAGCACAAAACCAAACCTCTGACCCTGGGATCTGGCCCATATGCTAACAAACGTGCTGGAATTCATCTAAGGGTATAAAACATAAAACATACTTCCATCTAGTATTCAGCAAGATAGAGTCATATCTATATATGATCTCAGTATTTTTTATTAGCATAAAAAGGTTAAATACCTAATTATTCTAAAATCTTCCAGAACACTTTTAGCTTTACCATGTTACAAAAATAGTTTTTAAAAATCTGTTGTTTACTATTGAACAACTAGACATTGACCTTTAAAGGCTGAGTTTATACGAGACAAATTCTAAGGGTTTTTTAATACAACAAACCCAAGAAACTTGAGAAAAGAAGAAAAATCCTTATCATGAACATTTTCCTTTTCCATTTCCCCCTGCTTCATCCATTGGACTGCATAGGAGATCACCCCCTTAACAGAAAGAAAAAGCATATGTCAACTTGCCTCACCTACAGAGCCTTCAGGCAAAATGCGTCACTTTTGGGGGACTGTCAAGGACTGAATAAATCAGAGATAAGTGGGTTAAAATGTCAGCACCCATTGGGACCAAAGTAAATCTACCACATTTTTTCATCCAAGTGAAATACTAACTGCAGTACCACCAGTACTTCATTCATACATTTAGGAAGACAACGTAAAACTCTTAATGATTAACTGTAATCATTTTTTTGAGAGAAAATAAAACACTACAAAATGTTGTTGGCTTTTGGTGTGTCGTGTGTCCCATCCTGTCCCACCCCCACCCCCCCCCGAAATAACTCTGTGGAAGATGTCTTGTACAAAAGGTCAGATAAGCATGATGTGAAAGATGGAGTTAAAAGGCTTTCAAACTTTGTTTATTAATAGATATAACCATTTCACCTCTGCTACATCTGTCACCACTAGGTTAAATATCATCTGTCTTACTGGTCACCTGACTTCTTGTTATTAGTACAGGAAAATGCCACAAAAAGCACTCAACACTCACAAATCCATTACAAAAAAAACTTAAGAGAAGAATTGCCTGAGCCCTCCTAACTCCTAATAAAACATAACCTAACATGGAGTAACTAAAGGCACTGAGGGTAGCCTCTAGCTTTAAAAGTGTTCACTAGGCCATTGATCATTGCAGACAACATGCAGTGACCTCACACAAACACAATGTAAACTCCCAAACTCATTGATGGCATTCCTAGCACTCTGTCTGAATTTATATTGCTTCTCTGTAAACTGTTTGACATAAGCAGTGAAAGATGGAAACAGAAAAGGGCCTCCTCAACATGATGAGCATACCACCAAATGCAGCTGGATGCAAGTGAATTAACTTGTAGCTTACTTTGATGTTCAAAAACTCATGCCAAGATGTGTGTTAATAGAATTTTTGTAAGATTCTTGGAAGTATATTTTTCCTTCTTGATAGCCAAAAAATATGCTAGTGTATAAAAATTCCCTGAGTCTTTTTTTAGGAGATGAAGAAAAGAAATGGAAAAATATACTGGTTTATTGTACATTTGTCAGGCAGAATGTTATTGCTATGTAAGTCAAATATTGCACTCAGAAAGGCATGGGATGTATGTCTGTGGTTGTGTATATATATGTGTTCATCCTTTCTCTCCCTGTATCTCAATCCTTCTTTCCCTTCCTTCCTTCCTCCCTTCCTCCCCTCCTTCCTCCCTCCCTCCCTTCCCTCCCTCTTCCTTTAAGCACCAAGAATTCACAAGTGCAAAACCCTCAGTCTATTTGCACTTACTTTCGCTAAGCGTGTTTCAAACACTGAACAAATGTGTCTGTCTTACACTCCAAAATTATATAAATTATTGTAAGGCAAAGGCCAAAATAATACACAGAAACAGAGCAGGAAGCTGGAGGAAATAGCAGAATAACATCAGTTAGCTTTTTAACTGTTCAAACTATATATTTTTTAAAAGTTTCAGTATTGATTTATACCTAAAATAATGGACTCTTTTGCTTGGATTATTGGAGACTGAAACCTCAAGGACTGCTCTTTTTGAAGAGAGATGCTGCAGAAGTTTTGAAGACAAATTATTTTTGACATTTTAGACACTGTGCATCTGCAGTGAGTAAGTGTACAGGAAGAAGATATTACTGGAAATTTCTCCCTTCTGTTTCTGAGCCATACTAGTACTAGTAATAGGTAAGTTCTTTCCCTGTTCCCAAAAGAAGGAAGAAATCAAAGAGAAATAATGACGATGCATCTGAATGTGGTTTTTACTCTGCTCCTGGAATGACAAAGATGCCTTTCTTTGCAAAGTTACATTACAACTCATTGCTAACAGGTTGTGAAATGCTGTTTGATTCTTTTTAGCATAGACTGCTACCATTATGCACACTCCAGGAACAGTTATATGCAAACTTGTGCAAGTCTGGTGATTTTGCACAATTCTAACTGAAGTGTCAAAACAAAAACAAACAACACAAGGCGACATTTCCTTCCTGTGCAGTAAAAATATAAAGAATCCAGCAGCATCTAATAGCTTAGAGGTTTTCAGCAAAGTTACAGCTTTTAGACCATGAGAAAATACCTAGGTTGGTGCTTCCATTTACTACAGAAGACTACAGTGATAAGATACTGTAAGAAGCACATCTGAGAAGCACAGGCATATGTATGAGAACAGTTGCTACAAAGGCAGGTAAATGTATCATACTGGTGTATAATTTTAAACTGAAGTAACAGAAAGATTTCTCTTTCGACTGGGCATGTAGGACACTGAGACTAAATATCTTCTGCAGTTTCAGACTGTTGTCTTCCTCTTCACCCCTCACCAAAGAGCTCAGCCTGAAGTTGGTAGCGGTGGCTATGAATGGACCTTGAGTAGCCCATGGACTTTGCTTGCTTCAACCAGCAGCTGTCCTTGCTCTGAAGTGGAGCACATCTTGTGCTCCTCTGGGTCTAGATGTCAGCACTCCTTTTTGGAGCATTTTCCGGGCTTTCATGAGAGGATTTTCCCTCTAGTGGGATCCAGTATTCAGCAGATAAAGAAAATAAACACTTCCCCCCCCCCCCCCCCCCCAACAGCAATCTAATTTGATTCAAGTAGACTAGCTAATAATTTTGACCCATCAGCTTAGGTTTAGGAACCTACATGTTCCAATGAGAATTTGGGGAGGTAAAACCCCTCTGGTTTGATTTTCAGTCCATTGACTCCTGCTGGCATAGCACTCATCCACTGTTTCCAGAATATCCTCTCTTCCAGAAAGACAAAGGATTTGATCCTCTTTCAAATATCAGCTTTTTGTAAATCTATCCAGCTTATTTTAACTACATTTTCAAAGCCTCATCACGGTTTAACCTCAGCAGGCAACCAAGTACCACGTAGCCGTTCATTCACTCCCCATTCCCCCCTCAGTGGGATGGGGAGGAGAATTTGGAAAAATGTAAAACATGAGGGTTGAGATAAGAATAATTTAATAATTGACATAAAATGAAATAATAACAACAATTGTAATGAAAAGGAGAGAGAAAGGGAGAGGAATACAATTCAAAAGGAATGGAAAAATACACCAAGTGATGCACAATACAATTGCTCAGCACCTGCTGATCGATGCCGAACCGGTCCCCAAGTAGTGATTCACTGGCCCTGGCAAACTCACCCAGTTTATATACTGAGCATGACATCGTATGGTATGAAATATCCCCTTGGCTAGTTCAGGTCAGCTGTCCTGGCTGTGTTCCCTCCCAGTTTCTTGTGCCCCTCCAGCCCTCTCACTGACAGGGCCTGAGAAACTGAAAATTCCTTGACTTAGTACAAACATTACTTAGCAACAACTAAAAACACCAGTGTGTTATCAACATTGTTCTCATACTAAACCCAAAATACAGCATTGTACCAGCTACTGAGAAGAAAATTTACTCTATCCCAGCTGAAACCAGGGCAGGCCTGTGTCTGCCTTTCTCCACTCCTTAGAAATCTAGTCATTATCCATTCTTAGTTAGCTATCATGAACTTCTCCCTGGGCCAGCTCAACTCCTTTAGTCCTTTCCTTCTTTTGCTTGCTATAAACCTACACATGCATTTTCTCCCTCTCAAGAAAAAAAGAAAAAAAAAAACAAACCCAAAACCCCCAGAAAAGACCGAAACAAAAGAAGTAAACACTCAGTGTGATCAAATATTCTTCCATACACCGCAGCCTGTCATGTGAGTAGGTCCTGTCTGCAACTGTCACATAAACAGGTTTTGGAAATATAGTACAAACTGTTTTCAAAATTACTTTGGGATAGAACATTTTATCTGAAAGAGTTGTCAAGAGTCAAGTTTCAAGTACAACAGGATTCTGAGCCATGGGATTGACAGTGATTAATTGTATCACCAAAACTGGTGGGCACTCTCAGAGAGCTGGAGGGGCACTCAGACAGTGGGGCTTCGTGGGAGGCGTAGGCTTTGATATATCCGATGGCTCCTGAAGGTACTAGCTACTGGCTCTGAAGTGAACCACAGCCTGTACGCATTCCTCTAGCTCTGCTGGAGTGACACTTCCTTTGGCCGCCTTGTCTCTCAGCCCAGGTTCTGCTGCCATGCCCATTCCTAGAGAAATAGCTAACATCTTGTATTGGTCCTCTGCTCTCAGTTCTTGCCTTGGCTTGACACACAATCATAGAACCACAAAATGGTTGAGGTTGGAGGGGACCTCTGGAAGTCATCTGGCCCACCTCCCCTGCTCAGACACACACACGCAGAGCCAGTTGTCCAGGACCATGCCCAGACAGCTTTTGAGTATCTCCACAGACAGACCTCACACCCTCTCTGGGCAACTTGTGCCAGTGCTTAGTCACCCTCACAGTAATAAAAGTGTTTCCTAACATTCAGAGAGAACCTTCCATGTTTCACTTTGTGCCCGTTGCCTCTGGTCCTGCCACTGGGCACCACTGAGAAGAGCCTGGCTCCATTCTCTTTGCACCCTGCCTTCAGGTATTTTTATACATGGATACGATTCCCCCCCTTGAGTTTTCTCTTCTCCAGGCTAAACAGATCTCTCAGTCATTCCTCACAGCAAAAAGACGCCAGCACTGTAACTGTCAGTGTGGCCCTTCACGGGACTTTCTCCAGTACGCTCATTTCTCTCCAGTACTGGGACTTTAGAACTGGACACCGTCACTGCTCCAGGCGTGGCCTCAGTGGTGCAGAGCAGCTGGGGAAAAACATCTCCCCCGACCTGCAGGCAACAACATTGCTGCAGGCCCGGTGCCCTGGCCCTCTCTGCCGCAAGGGCTCTGTTCAACATGGCGCCCCAGCAGCACCGCCGCCACCCCGTTTCCCGCCAGCCTGCTCTCCCGCTGGGCGGGCGGCCGCCGCACACAGGCGTGGCTCCTCCCCGCGGCAGGGCGGGCGGCCGCCGCCGCACACAGAAGTGCCCCCCCACCGGCGGCAGGGCTTTGTCGCTTCGCTCCCAGCGGCACCCGGCGCAGCTCCTGCTGACCCCTTTCCGCGGCGCCGAGCGCCCGCTGGCTGGCGGCACCGCGGGCGTGCGGCTGCTGCGCTCGGGAAGGCGTCAAAATCACAACTGCGTTGGCCGGGAATCGAACCCGGGTCAACTGCTTGGAAGGCAGCTATGCTCACCACTATACCACCAACGCGCTGTTGGTAAACATCCTCTGCTGTTTTCTTCCTACACTTCTAGTATCCATCCGCTCCTGGTTTAACCATGAGCTTCATTAACTATCTACCACAAGCACAAAGAAGAGCTACTGAGCGAAACATTCCAGTTTCAGCTGTCAAAGCCACTAGAAAACTTTCTTTTCTTTTCTTCTTTTTTTTTTTTCCTCCTCTTTTTTATAACAATAAAAACACTAAGGTATTTTTCAGCAAAATATTTCAAACACCCTGATTTGTTTTAATGAAATTCCAAATAAAGTTACTAAAACCTTCGGAAATGGCACTGCAAATAATAGTACAACTGGGGAAAAGGTGAGCTAACACCTTCAGTGTGATGAAACAAACACCCTCATTTCACCATTTTTAGTAAAATACTCTTGCCAACATTACATTGAACTATGATGAGCTTTTTATTCCATGTTTGAAAGGTTAGGTGGAAAAAAATTATAGTGAATGATGTATGTTGTCCTTTTCCTCAGCTACTTCTTTGATATTTCCTCAGATAACTCCTTGATATATGAAGATATTTTTCTTGTCAGTATCATCAAAAGAAACACAAGTTCACATGGAAAATGCAGCTGAAAAACTGATTAGATTTAGAAAAGGATGGTATTTGAAAGAGGCCTATCTGAAACACAAATTTGAAATTCTGAATCTCAAACTTAAGTACATTTTTATCACATAACATATGATGAAAGGTTTTCTATTACAGTGAAGTAAGAAAAACTACTTTAGAGGGACAAATTCTCTAAACTGCTGTGAGGATATCCTATGTATAACCCAGGGCATTCTAGGGCATCTGTGATTTGTCTTGTGAGGACGTCCTGTTTACAGGCAGACCTGGTTCCTCACATGCAGGAATGGATCACTTTTCTCAGCAAGCTTATGGTGGAAAACATTCTGTGCCAGTTCTCAGTTCCTTAATAAAGAGACTGCAACGGTTATCAGAAAAGTTGTAAGACCTTATATTGGTTAGATGTCCATTGAACTCCTGATTCCTGACCCTTTCTGTCACTTAGCATGCTCCTGAGGAATTAATGGGTCCATAGCAAGTCTCCCAGTCCTGTGCCATTTGACCCAGAATCATCTAGTGTTTGTATAGGTGAAATTTTATGCAACCTTAGAGAAAAGTCTATGGAGCACAGCTACACCATAGTAAGGATATCAAGTTGTCCCTATTTTTCTCCTCGCTTTAAAAACCAGCCAAACCAGCCATGATTCTATTTAGAAGGCTCTGGAAATAGCTTGTGAGCACATACTGTTGAGTGTATTTATAACTAAAGCTTAACAAAACAAGCTAAGAGGGCTCTGCCGAGCTATGTAAAGTCTGTTTTCACTTGATGTGACATGCATTGTACACATATTGCCTTGCAAACGCACGCTTCAGTTATATGGTGCATGCACAGTAAACCACCTCTTTTAGCACCAGATTTTCTGTGCACTTGTGGAACCCTTTTACATGGGGCCTTGGCCCCGAGCCAGTAGGCTAATGATTTAAGAAGATGATACTACAGGACACATCAAATTAACTAATCATAATCACTTCTGAAAAATGCATATCTTATCATAATAATTTTCATGCTTTTCCTCATGTCACCATAAATATTTTCTAGTAAAACTGCAAAGGCATGGATAATAAATCTAAGCCTAGCAACAGTTGTTTCCAACATTACTGAAGAGTATGGTTTAACAATCACCACAAAAGCTATTCTTTACATACTTCCCTGCAGAAATATTCCATGGAATCTGAAAGTCTGTGGACTACCACTTGAAAATCATTACCTTACTGTTTAGGAAACTTGAGTAACTTCAGTAAAGAAGTCATTCTGGAAGAAGTGCGGATATTTTTCTTACCAGGAATGATATTTCTCTTTCTTAAGATTGTAGCATTAACTATGTCTTCTTTGTGATCTCACCAACCCTTATTTTAAGGCAATTCAGGGTGAAAAGGATGATTTTAAAACTGTGTGGTAGAAGTGGAAAGAGAGATAACCCCCCCTCTGAATTGAGAAAACGCACCAGATGAGGATCGCCTGCTCCAAGAAAGCTGGAAGCTGAAGTGGTTGGGCAAAACGGACAGAGAAGCCGTTGGGCTGGGGGAGCTTGGTGAAAGGCAGCCACCTGGGTCTCAGTTTGAAAAGCTGCTTAAACACACATGAAATTCGTAAAGAATTTAAGCACCCAAAGTTGCAGATAAGCTGAGAGGGATGCATTCCCAAAGTCAGAGTAGTCTTATCCTGCTTAAGGAATTCTAGAAACACTTCTGAACATCTGTAGGCGCCTGGAAATCTGTTGAAATCTGACCCCAGTGCTCCAGTCCCAAATGCAAAGCCTCCTTAACTTCAGTTATTCTTGTATGCTCAGATAATACACACATACTGCCAAATCAGGAGCTCTACATAAAATTTCTCCTGATTATTTCTTGGCTTGTGGGTTGGTTTGTTTTTTTTTTTTTTCCCCCCTTCTCTTTCTCATACACACATATGTACACAGGTTCCAGTAGCATTTGATGTACAAGCAGACCAAATTAACCCTTATTATGTCTTATCAGAACAACATGACTGTGCAATGGTAGCCTTTCCTAATCTGGTTTTAATTCACAAGCAACAAATCTGTTGACTGTGAGTATACTGCATAGACCAGAGAGGAAGTACTTTTCTGGACATAATTCAAAGGATTCCTACCATGCACATAATGACACACTCTCTGATTTCTTATTAAAGATTTCCTTTGTTTGGCTTTACATCAATTTAGTTGCATATGTGATTGCTTTTGCCGCAATATCTTCTTCAACTATTTAGTGCATCATCACACTAACCTCTTAATTAACCCTTGTTTCAAAGACTGCTTAGTGCAGGTGCAACAACATTGCTTTTCTGACAAAGGATATGCCTTGCTCACAGCTAGCGATCCAGAGTTACAGCACTCTCCAAACTATCAAGCTGCAACAAAGTCTTTTACCATCTCATACCAGCACACTCTTCATACAGTCCCTCTGCTGCCTTCTCCTCATCTTGCCTTATCCAAGGCGTGTGTTCTCTTCTCTTGCTTCTCCCTCTCTCCCCTTCTTCCTCGGCTGCTCTCTCTTCATTGCCTCTCAACCATTTAACAGAACCAGCCACAGCTGCACCTTATCTACATCAGCCAAACCTCTGCCCCTGAAGCCAGCCCACAGCTGGATATTATCAATGTTAATTAACCCAGCTTCATTCATCTGCAATCCACTTCTGTTATTGCCGAGGATCTGGGCATGCAACATAATGATTTTTGGTTTTAGTGCAAGGCTTCAGGTAATTGTATAATTGAGGCATTGCAGATTCACAACCTGTAGATACCTAAAAGTTAGTCAAACATAAGAAAATAAAACTTAGGTCTAACCAGCACTGAATTTGTCCAGTTTTCTGTTAATAAGCTTCTTCCCAGAGTATAGGTCTTGGTTTAGTTGATCTGGAAGGATAATATACCTATTATCCAATCCAAAAGGTCCAATTGATTCCTTAGTCCATATCAGAGTAAGATGTTAAAAATAGTAAGAATATATCTCAAAAGATTTCAGAACACTTTAGTGCTATCATCTGTCACAGATGAGTGGTTTAGACCATTTGAAGAATCACCATCAAAGGTAATAGCAAAAATTATATTTTTAATTTTAATTGGTGGAAGTGCAACTTGAAAAAGTTCAGTGGCAAGGTTCATTCTATAGCTTATTAGATAAATTATACTAAGAAGAATAAAATTTAAAATTAAGCTGGAATGTTTTACACAAAGACTAAAAAGGAAAAGGGGTAAGGAAGATCCTCCCATTGAGTCACAGAGTAGATCCCCTTGCTTTCTAAACTCTTAATAGAGGTTAGGTGTGGCCAGATCCAATCTTAGTCTCAAGATTGGTCAATAGTTTCTATTTAAAGCATGTCTAAGGTTTGTTCACAGTGTAAGGTTGATCATAGGATTTTAGCAACACTTAATCATTGAGTAATTTATAATTTCCAAAGTGAATCAAATAGAATTTACTATAATCACAACAGTAACTTAATTACAGATCCAAGATAGTGATACACTATACTTATTATGAGGTATCTAAATCAGTTCATATGCACATACACACAGACACAAAAGAACAGGTGTATATATATATATATATAAATGTACAAAGGTATACCTGTTAAAAGTTCCCCTCGAGTTCAGTGATATACTCATGGTGAATGCCTTTGCATTTCTCAGCGTCAAAGGACTGAGCCTCAAGAAGCAGGAAAATCAGTCCAGGCTCTGCCATCAGCTTTTGGTGCCAGTCCCCCTGGTATTGCAGATTTGGGAGTTTGCAAGCTTGGAGGCATCCCACGCAGAGGGAGATGCTGTACACAGCCCGCTGCAGTCCAGAGGAGCTCAAAGGGCTTTGCTTAGGACTGCTGTTTATAGGGTTGGAGATGATTTGGTTTAGTCAACAGTAATTTTCAGTCTTGACTGCAATCCCAGTAGGTAATTACTGATTTTTTTATTTTTTTTTATTCCATTGACAGTGGTACCCTACCACTCGGATTCAGACAAAGAATGTTCCCAGGCTTGTTAGGGGATGTTATGGTTCAGATACGGAATGCCCCAAGGCTGTCAGGTGGTGTTGTAGTTCAGATAAGGAATGTTTCTGATACAGCCAGTGCAGTTCCCCACTTCAGCCGTGCAAGAGTTGCTAGTACAGTCAAGGGAACTTAGCCGCCCAACTTACTACACAGAGGCTAAGGTCTAGCAGGGATTGCGGATATCATAGAGCGGCCCGGGGAGGCAACGAGGTGAACCGCCACACCTCCTGAGCAGAAGCTGCCTGTTACCTATCACAACTTTCCCGAACTTCTCCAGTAAATAAACAGCATTGAATTTTCAAAATATAAGACATTGAAGTTTCAGAAGAGAAAACTGCCTAAAGTATGTTAGGCAAATGCTACAGACACATGATCTTCTGGAATTTACTCGAAAACTTTATGTATTTTGACCTAATAAAAGTTTTAGAAGTAATTTACTTAGGTAAGCCAAGTTAAATTAAAAAATAATAATCAACCTTCATGAGGCTTTTGCTTGAAATACTTCTTTCTTATTACTGTTCTTTGTTATATAACCTGATTGTCTTAGATACTGACTTCAGTTTTCCAAATGCTGCTTTCCAATCAAATTATTCACAGTTATATACTTTGCTGTATCAAGGTCAGTCTCCTGGAGTGGTCAGTCTTTAACATACAATAAAGATAACATACACGCAAAGACATGTTTATCTTTCTCAAAGAAAGCAACAACTCAAATTTAGGAATACTTTAAAATGGGCTATGAAGATGGCATTCAAAATTCTTGACTTGTTGCTGTCCAAGTAGCCTTGCAAATACTTTTTAACATTTATAGCACTCGTTAGCTTGGTTGCTTTTTTCATTTCTAATGGCCATAAATTACATTTTCTCTGCTTAATAAAATGACATGATTCTGGATTTAATAGAAAATATTCTAGTAATTCTATGTTTTCACAATAAGATTACTGAGCCTTTTTTTTAACATCTAGAGAAATGTTTGACTTTACAAAAAGAAATTAAGCATTCTTTTCTCCAACAATAACTAGCAGAAATTTAATAACAAGCAATAAGGTTCTTTCTCTGGTGTATGTAAAATTCAGAATATTATAACTAATAGTAAGCTGTTAACTTGAAAAAATAAAATCAACTTTCTTGAGAAATGCAATTGTTAGTACTAAGGAGAGCCCACTGTTCTGGATGCAGTGAAGCCCCAACTGGTATAGTATGGCTAAAATAAAGAACTGACCAGTGAGCTTTTTAGTCATCCCAAGGATGAAATCAACTGTCCACAAAATAATAAACAATCGTTTAAAAAATCCTAAATAATTCCAAATTTATTATTGCTTTTGAATTATCAGGGGATAGGAAGTTAAATGGAAACCTAAACTGAGATTTTTTTCATGCACTCACTTGGCTTCAGAAGCTGGGATACTATGTAGAAATGTGCATAGGCACCTTCAGAGGATGATTCATCTCAGCCTGGGATGTCTAAAATAAACTGGTGAATCATATTCTGGAGGTACTTTTTTCTTTCTATTGATGTTAAAAATATGAAGGTTAGCTCAAACCTACAAGTTTTACAAAAGGTGGCATTCATATAACAAACATTTTTAAATTAATGATAAATCACAAAATGACAACTGTCAGTTTCTCTCAGTCTAAATATTTTATTCTGGCAGTTATGTTATTTTGAAATTTGGAATATTATATGGGAAGACAAAGTTTGAGGTTCATTAATCTATGGATACTGGTGATTTTTTGTGCAGACCAGATACAAGACATTCAACAGTGATTTAGATGTTTTCAGGACAAACACAATGGCTGCCGCAGAAATTATTTAATATTTAGAAATGTGCTACTCAATCAGCAAGAACATCACTGGCTCTCTGTGGTGACTCAGGAAAACCGAATGTCACTGAACTTGCTCTGTTTGAAGAGAACATAAACAAGCAATTAAAAAATTCTAAACCAAAACAGGATTATTTAAAAACAAGGGTGGTTTTTTTTTCCTTTGAATTCATGTGGCTGATTCAAAAAAGCCACTAAACCCTTGTCACTATTCCAGACTTATTAGCCAGACCTGAAGTCCTTAAGTAGATATGTTGCAGACACTTTTACCCTTCTGCTTGTATTCTTTTACATAACAATGTCTGAGATGATCAGATTTATAGATACAGTAACACCAAATAGTAGTAAAAGGACTTCTTTATTTCTACAGATTGAAAATGTAGAAGTCATGTACATAGTTTAGCATTATATATTATTAAAGAAGCCCAAAGATTCAGTATGGTATTTTCCCTGTTTTTTTTTACCCTTCAGCACACTCTGGTTCTTCATTCCCATTCCTCCTTTCTTCAGACAGCTTTCTTGGCATTTTTTTAAAGAAGGCAAGGCACACCCACAGCCTCCACCTAATGTCAGAAGACATCACTGGAAGATTTGACAGTGAAGGCTGAATACAAAGACCTGATTGAGAATGGGAATTTATTTTTTTTAGTAGCAGAAGGATTCAGACTCCATAAGCAGAGATTCAGATTTATTTTGTCAAATTATTTTATCCTTTTCTCTCTTACTATCTCTGGTTACGGAAAGTTTATGCTTTTGCTTTAGGCTAGGTTATCTGGATTAATTTTGGCCACAGAAATAATTCATCTTTTTATTTTTCCTTATACAATTTCTCTTTGCTATATAATGTTGGACATGTATACAGTGATCTGGAGTCTAAGATTCTGCTTTAGTCCATCTCCGTCTTTCTGGGAGTTGAAAGGGAATAGTAGGGCATTACTGAATAAGTTCTGCCTCTCCAGGGAAATATGCACATGGAAATATGTATAACGTTGTGCTTGCGTTTAGTTGAGTAGGGATTTCTTTTTTTCCCATCACCTTCTAAAAAGGTTGGTATATTTCATTTTTTACAGTCAGTCCAAAAGATTACGCTTTCCAGAACCCTGTCAAATGAACATGATTGATGCACCAGTGGAAAATAAATATGGGGGAAATTACTCTGGAGTATTTATGCATTAAATAAACTAAAATTCTTTATCCCAGAGGCTTACAGAAAAACGAGCAATTAAGCCACTTGATTTTTGTACTTCAATGTAGAAATTGAATTCTGTGGAAATCGGGTGCAGTATTTAAGGTGGTTGTGGGTATTTCTCTGTGCTAGGCCTTTTTAATGACTTTTGTTCTGAGATTTAAAGTGTGCATTGGATCATACAACCATTCCTGGTCAGTACTGTTAGTTTAAGTAATTTTGATGGGAAAAAGTTCTAGAAGAAAATTTCATGTCATAATGCATACTCATTTGGACAGAAAAGATTTTATTGTGTCAAATTCTTGCTGCAATTCAGGAATGTTCGGTCTTAACACAGTTAGGACAGACTTAAGACTGAATTTATAAATGTGCACAATAATAATTTTATCACCCATAATTCATGCCTTTTATTATTTCAATTTCTGTGCAAGTTAATTTGGAATTCAAGTTTTTCAGCTGTCAATATTCTGCATCTGAAGTATGGCAGAGCCACTCTGAGATTTGGTTAAGCTAATATAGCTTTGTATACCAATAAGTACATGATTTTAATCAAAACATTCTGTGCAACTATTGTATAGTTTTAAATTGGAATTTTATTGTCTAAAAATTAAATTACATTACAAGTCATACCAACATTCCATTGGATTAACTGTAAATGTTTTTTAAAAAAGATTTAGGTACATTGGATATCTTTTCTTTCTTCTATTGTGATTTGGTCTAGAACTTTACTATTTTGATAACTAATCCTCCAGCTACTTTGATTCACCAAGTTATCATACATTAGCTGAGCTGTAGAATTGTTTGCTTGTTCTTCATGCATTGGCCATGATTCACAAAAGCAAATCACACCATGGAGTATAATCCATATTCATTGCAAATCAAGTTGACCTGCATTTGCTTTGACTAAAAGCAGATATATGGAGTTTTCACAGATCAGATGCTATACAATAGGTTGAAGTCACCATTATCTAATTTATTTGTCATTTTCTATCTCTGTTTGTGGGTAAAAAGGTAACACCATACATGTTAAGCCAAGAATTTATTGTTAGCCCTACTAAAATCTAGCTAAAATACAAAAAAAGTTATCATTATTAGTCCAGTTACACTGATATTAACATTTACAAAATTTATCAAATGTTCAACATTCTTCTGTTCCAAATTTCCTACTTAATATAAATCAAATGTGATTAATAATACCATTAAAACTTGTTACACAAAGCTTATTTTCTACACTTTTTCTATGGATATACTGTTTTCCATCACAGCTCTCTATCCTAAGGCCAGCATAGCAAATCTTCCTCAGAAAAAGATAGCTGCAGACTCAACATCATCCCTGAAGAGAGTGATGTTGATGATGGGATTTCTTCTTTCCCATTGCTGGGAGCAGTATGTTGTTAATGGTTCCTTTCACTTTCCCCTAGGCTCCAGGTGGGGATATTTTTACACATTCTTATAGATAAAACATTTTCATACTTTGTTCTTTCTTCACGTTATACCTAACCTGAGTTTAGTAATTATGGTATGTTTTACCTACCTCAGATCCTTATTCTTTATTCCCTTTGCTACCCCTACACCAGTTTTGCTCAGCTCCCCGGACTGCATTTCTTGAACTGGCCATTGTGTAGTTTTTGTATGCCCAGGGTCTCCAGCATCATTCTGTGCCCTGTCTTTTACTGCCCTGTGCTCATCCACGCAGCATCCTGGGTTCCCATTGCCATCACACCACACTCGTATTGCTCTAACACTGCATCATTATGATGAAGTCACATCTTTTGTTCTGCAACGAAAAACTACTTTTAAAAACTACCTGTAGGAAAATTATGTTTACATCATAGAATATTATTCAAAGATAAGCACAAGTTAAACAATTCAGGATATAGATATCTGTTCATTGGGGAGATGTTAAAGCTTAACATCACAAAAGGCCAAGGCAAGTTCAGATAAGGTCTGGCAAGTCATCATACCAGATTTTCTCTATTATTAATTGGTCTATCATATCTAGCTTAGTGCCTCTAAAAGCTTCACATTTTCTGCTAGCCTTATGTCTCCACACAATGAAATATGAAGGAAATATATGGGCCTCATGACTGTGTTAGTTGAAGATGTGCAATACATTCTCTGATGCCTTTTATCAGAGTCTCTTGACTTTCAAACATACAGAGTCTCCCAAATGCTCCAGAGGAAAGGATTATTTTCTATAGTCCTACCAGTAGTGAAGCAGAGAGATTTTAATTAGATAGCATACCACATGAGTAATAATATTAAGAAGAGTATTCTGAAAGTATTTATGCCTTGCATGCCAAGGTAATGATTATTAGAATAAAACAGATGCTGTAGCCACTTCTCTCCAAAGACACACACACACACACACCTTGCCATGCCTTATTTTGGCAAGGTGTTCTATCTGAGAGCTTGTTGACCTTTATTTCTTTTCTTTGCTGTTTGACATTCAGTGTAGGTTCTGCAGTTCTGTTCATGAATGCCAAGCCAACAAATTCTTCTGACTTTTCATATTATAGTAAGTTTTCTTTGCCTAAAGTTTCCATCTAAGGACTGCTATGTCTAATATTCAGGATCATTTCTCAAAATGATTCAGCGGCACTGCCTGATTCCTTTGTAACCTGTAAACAGAAAGTAAAATGTCTCCATAATACCTGATTTCTGTCCCACATTGTAGAGGTTGTTTGACTTTAATCAATGTTATCTAGGTTTAACTCCCTCCATATTTTATTTTTTCTCCATTTTATATCATCTGCTGTAGTTTTGCCAAATAAGCCATAGCCAGTGAGTTCATGATATGGAAGGAACAGTTAATACAGGATTAGATGAAATATCAAGTGGGTGAGCACATTATGCTAACAAACATTCCTTTTTTTTCCTCCCTGAATCCATATGTGCACCTGTTTCAGGATAAATCCCTTTTCTCCCGTTGAGTTCCTGTTGTGTTTGGCACAGACTGGAAACATGCAATGGAAGGGCAATGTGCTAATTTTTCAGAGATACCTCGTATGCATATATTCCTCTGAAGTTAGCAGGAACTGCAGGTGCTCAACCTAATCCCCTGTTCTAGAAAGATTATTATTTTTAAAGATCAGATAGAGACCTTCAGTCTTAGCTGACCTTTGCTTTGATGGATTCCTTCATCCTCTGGAAACAAAAGGAAGTCTAATGAAGAAACATTGTTTATTTGTCTTAGAAATAAACCACACACACACACACACACACAAAACACCAAAAAAAACCAACACCAAAAAACCCCAAACCACCCAACCCACACCAAATAAACCACACAGATAGAAGGGAAAGAAATACCTAGGATTCAAAAACCCTGGATAAATGTGAAACTTCTACAAAGCAGATAATTCTGAAGAAAGAAGTATTTCAAGAACATTACAGTGAAGCAGCTTCTCTACAATGATTTCTCTAACACACCTGAAATGCTTTTCTGACATATTCAAGCTTTGCTCCTAACAGCTGAAGAAATATAAAAGAAAAAACGACAAACAGTAAGAATGACAGCATAAAATGAAAAGATACTGTATGAAATGAAATGAAATGAAATAAAAAACAATAATCAAAGAAGAAACTAGAGAAGAGAAAGCAACAGAACAAATTCATTCCCTCTGGGATTGCAGCTAACTAAATAGGCTTAAACCAGAGGACATGTCTTACTGTCATTATATTTTGAATGTTTCTCACTTCGTTCCTTCATTTCTTTTTGAAGCCGAAAGAAGAGAGGAACAAAAAGGTAAAAACCAAGAAGGAAAACAGATAGTACTACCCATGAGTAAAAATTCTACATGTAATGAAAATTTAGATCATAAAAAGTAGTTATTATTAAGATCTCACTGAAACTACTGACACTGCTCTTCAGACAAAGCAGACTTTCTGTACTTTGTGTTCTGGGCAGTGACAGGAATGGTGTCTTGCTTTCCTGTAGTAGTCTCATGCAGAAGTAACATGCTTTTTATGTCTAGTACTAAGCTTGTTATGAAAAACATGGTAACCTATTGCTGGCTACATATTCTGTGCCAGACTTGCTACTGATTTGCCACTGCCAGTCCAGTTAGAGCACACACTTTGGGAGTGCTCTGGGCACTAGTTATTCATGCCTGAGCAGCCTCCACACACACACACTTTGGGAGTGTTCTGGGCACTGCTTGTTCATGCCTGATCAACCGTCCCACACAATCTGCCACAATATTCTTGTACTGAAAGCAGGATTTTACAGTTTGGATGGGTAGACAACTGGACGGATAAAGACTGATCAGACAGTGAGGCTCAGCAGGCAGAGGTTAATGGCGGTTGGTAAAAAGTATCACAGGGGTCTTTCATTACAGCTGTTCTTAGTAACTTTAGGAGGAAGACGGCAAATGAGTGCACTCTGTATACAGTTTTCACAGGCTCTGTATAGATTTTATGGTTTGAGCTGGTGGCACAACTGAGTGCACTCTGACCAGGTTTGCAGGTTACACCCAACTAGGGGATGAGGTAATATACCCAAAGGCAAGGCTGTCATCCAGAAAGACCTAGACAGGCTGGAGGAATAGGCCAGCAGGAGCCTTATGAAATCCAGCTGGGACCACTGCCCAGGCCTGCACAGGGGAGGGAGGACCCCCTTGCATTGGTGCAGGAGTGGGCCGAGGCAGCTCGGGAGGAGGTCTATGGGAAGGGCCCTGGGGCCTGGTGGGAGCAACAAGGCCTCACAGTGTGCAGGCCTGTGTGAGCAGGTCATGGCTGGCGACAGAGGAAAGGGATTGTCCCATCTGCTCAGCACTTATTAGACTACATCCAGATACTACATTCAGTTTTAACCCCCCAATATGGGAAAGACATTAATAAACTAGAGTCAATTTAGCAAAGACCACTGAGGTGGATGAGGCTGGATCATTTACCCTATGCAAAGCAGCTGAGGGAGCTGGGACTGTTCTGCCTGGAGAAGGGAGGTTTGGATGAGAAGGGACTTCAGGCCCAAAAGCAGTCTTCCCCCAGTACATAGGGGAGGTCTGTGAAAGGTGAGGTTGGCCTACAGCATTGTGTGGCGTGAGCTCAAGACACAATAAGGAACTCAGTCTGGGTACAGGGAAATCTTTTCTCAAAGAAAATAATTGAACAGAGAAATAGGTTGCCCAGTGAGGCTCTGCAATCTCCATCCTTGGCAGTTTGCAAACTCTTATCTGGTTAAAGGCTTGAGTAACCTGCTCTGTTGTCAGAGCTAACCTTGTTTTGAGCAGGAGGCTACACAAGACACTCCCTGAGGTCCTCTACAACCTGAATTACCTGTAACATACAGTCAGAGAGACTCTTTCCAAAAATGGTTAAGAATTTTGTCAAAACTTTTCTTATTATCTGGAGAAAAAGAGCAATTAAAGAATAATTTCATGAAAATATTTTTATGAATAAGAAATAAGAATTGTTTGTGAAATTAGAGAGTTTTTTAATGGAAACTATAATTTCTTACAGTGTCTTAGCAAAGCTAAGAAGCTTTACTTCAGAGGCATGTTAAGAAGCCTTAGTGCTTTTTTTTTTTTGATGTTTTGAGACCATTGAGTAGAAAGTCTCTCCTTCCAGAGGTGTAAAGGACTGTTAAGATCATTAGTCTGAAATTTGACTGGCTTCCTATCCAGAGAATATGATTTTGTTTATTTTACATGGTCTTTGTAGAAATTGCTAAAAAACTCATGTAAGAAATTAATAAATATGAAAATTTTAACTCTTGGCTCCATTTTTGCCTGCTGGACATCTGTCTGAGTTTTGGGAGGAATACTTTTGGAAGGAATATTTCAGCAAAGCACTTTCTCTCCTTTCCAAGAAAAAATTGTACATTTATATGTACTGTTAGATAAAAAATGCTATGACATTGTGAGCTGCTATACGATTCCAGTGGTATGAGGCTGCCTGTGTCAGGGATGATCCTTTTGTGCCCTATAAAAAGTGAAACCTAAGTGAGAAAATTAGTAGGAGCAAGGAAAGAAAGAATGAATCTGAACAGGGAAAGAAAAGAAAGCACAGCAGAAGGATTTATAATATGAGTACAAATTTGATGTTCCTGCTGATGCCTATGATCTTGCTGAAACTAGTACAGATGGTAATATCATCTGTTACTTAGTATAATGAAGATATTTTTCAGTATCAAGGTGCCAAAAATCCTTTGATGGTAAGGTGACTCTATGCTGTATCAGGTTTGATCATACCACAGTCACTGGCTAAATCAGTTGCCCTTTCCTTCACAGGTATTAATTTCTGTAGCCAGTTTTATGTTGTAAATAGAATTGCAATTTTGTTACATGGAAAAATATGGAATATTTCACATAACATCTGCAGCTACAATAGATAGGATAACCTTGTATATGTCTGATCACAGGTACTGATAGTAATTTTTTGCCTTCACTCACAGTATTTTAAAATCAATACTTCTCTCAGAGTCCTAATTTCCTGGCTTTTATTCCCTCTTACTTGCAGGTGAAATTTTTTTTCCTGAGAAAAGTGCTGTACTAAGATGACTAAATATAGGGCTTATTGTTGAATACTTAAGCACAGTTTTAATAAGAGGTCATTAAATCTGATGGATGGGGCCTTTACAAACAATGTCATCTGTCACTCTGTGCTCAGTGAAAGGAACTAGAAGAACAGCTGGTTTCAGTTCTCATGAGTTTCACTTTTTCCTTATTTCTGAATCACGTGGGATAAATTCCTATATTTCTAATCTGGCTTTTTAGTCACAGCTGAAACACAAAGGAGAATTCATACCCAGTCTGATATGTTTTGTCTAGTTTTGAGCTGAAAGCACAGAAAGCTGTGAGGCTTGAACACATATTTTCTCAGAATTTCTCTATCTGCCCATTTTGTTTTAATTATGTAGAAATTTGCAAACATTGCTAAATTATCCAGTCAAACCTTGCTAACTACTAAGTATCAAAAAGGCTGCAAATGAGTTTGCTTTGACCTGATTGCAAGTTTATTTATATTATGAATCCAGCATGGAGGGTGGGGAAAAAAAAAAAAAAGTATAACAGATCAGCTTTTAGAAAAGATATTCTCCACCACATACAAGGTGCCTCATCCGTCACATTAGTGAAAGCCTACCTAGCTAATTATTGACTCATTGCTGCTTATTCCTGTGAGAACAACCTCAGTGTCAACAATGTATCATTTACTCTGTAGACCCTGGAAAAATGGTTAACTTGTAATTCTGTCACTAATAAACCAAACTCTTTGAAATAAGTCAAAGACAAAAATAAATGCCAAACAAGAAAAAAAAGACATCATTGTCCTAATTAGTCTAAAGAAGTCTACATAATGAAGTGCAAAAAAAAGTATAAAATATCCACTGAAAACTAGCAGGAAGTAAAATATAGATTAGACTCTGGAAGTTTTTAGTGATTGGGCCTAATGTAACATACCCTTGTACTGGCAGGTTCACTTCCTCCTCCCACCTTTCCTAAAATATCTTCCTTGTAAAATGTGAATGTAACAGAACATTTTATAACCTGTAGTTGACTTTTAATATCAGTAAAGTCAGGTTACCTGGACCTAAAAAGTATAACTAACCATACCTTTGAACAAAGAAAGTTGCAGTAAGTTGTCAATGAACTTTCATGCTATCCATTCAATTGTAAATCGTTATTATGGAATTATTATTATTGAATATAAACAAAGATATCAGAGTCTGAATGAAGCATGAAGTTATTTATGAGGATGGGAATGAGGCTAATTGTGCTGATTTACTATGTTTGAGATAGTATATACATATAAAACTACAATCTATTCAATATTTATTAGTTTTATATTATTCATTTGGTGATCGTATTACCCACTAGAAATATACAGAAAAATAGTATGTTCTCATTTGATAGACATTTCTGTATCTAATATTAAATAGGTCAAATTTACCTAGTTTCTCTGCTGAAGATTTTGCAACATAAGCTGCACATAAAATAGTAATTCAATACTCTCAGTTTTTCTTCCCCCAAAAGAGCTGAGAAACTGAAAATTATAGGGTGATCTTAAGCATTACATAAAAAATAACCCCCATCCTATGTGGTAATAACCTCCATGATGTCAAAGCCACAGATTTTCCCTAAATTCATGGAAATTTGTGGTTTAACCAATTCATTGTACAGACACGAGCCAAACATAGTATTTGTCTCTAACCTTCCCCAAAATATATCAGGTAGCACTAAGATCTGACATTTCCAAAAAAGTGCAAAAGCACAGATCAAACTATTTTCTTTCTAACTTTTCAAAACCTTCTGTTTCTTTGTCTTACTAAAAAGAAAAAAAAAAAAGTCAAGTCAGTCTTCCACCAAACCATACTTACTGGTGCCTAGCCCCTGAGTCATGTCTCACTAATCACAAACTGATTTCCAAGGCAACGATGATGGAGTCAGTGAAGGAATCATAGAAGTGATCCCCCACAAGACTCCTTTCTCACTCAGAAAGTATTTCTGCCTAGAAAGTATATTTACAAAGCAGACTGCAGACACTCCATTTTGCTATACCATTTATCACACCACAGATTGCAGGTTGCAGCAGTAATTTTATTACCTTCTTCATCTTCCATTCCCACACTCTTTCTAAATTGTGCCATTAGCTGACCTTGCTTACAAACACAAAAACTGTTCTCCAGCTGCATAATTTTAAAACATATCAAAACATTAGTAAGGATGCGATATTTCAGAATTTTTAAAAATTGAAATAATCTGAGGTTACAGTATTGGAGGGGTTTTCCATGCTAACAGTTACCCTATCATATCTGCTAGGTACCATGGTTATGTCTTCTTCCACTTCTAAATTTAAAATAAATACCTTTTATGTGGAAAGAAGAGGTCTAACCTTCACAAACTGTGTATTGTCTTCTTTCTCTGATACTATACATAATTATCTTAGACTCAGGCAAAGCAGTGAAGAACTTTTTACTTTATATTATTTACCCTTTCTCCTGAACTCTGATGCTAGAACGACCCTTTGCTCTTTACTGAGTCTCTCCAGTAAGATAGGAATCAGTGACAGAAAACATACAGACAATCACTTGTTTTATCTGCCAGTGTAGAAATAAGGCTCACCTCCCACGAAGAAAATAGAAAAGTATGTGCCACAAAACTGAACATGGTGTACTCGTGCTTTAAAAAAGGGTAACTACTTAAGTCTTTCTGAACAACCTATTTCTAGCATTGCCTGTATATTGGGTCCAGGCTTTGCAACCCTGATGATCTTTTTTGCAGTTGTTTGATATGAAGCTCTGGTTTACTCTGAAGAAAATAAGAAATCTCCTATTGCAGGGTCACACTGATATCCTCCTGGCCTACAAGCAACTTTGGGATCTTATTATAGTACTCCAATGAATATCTGCCTGGTCATTAGGTGCAAACGTAGAGAGACATCTTTGTTCCACAGCTGTCCACTCACTGCAGGGAAGGGATGTGAGAGATATTAGGATTTAGGAATCCCAGTTCTATTTCAATTAGAGACAACGCTGTCACTGTTTTCACAAGCCCAAACTCCTGCCTGTGACTCTTGTCTTCATCCAAATCCAAGGCTTTCTCCAGTACTGTCAATAACATTTCTGTTTGGCTCCAAGCATGTCACAGTGACTTAAGAACCATAATTAGTCTCACACATAAATCTGGATGCAGATGTGCTCCTAGCAGGATTGCCAAAGCTGAGCAACATACATGACTGCTCTTACATGGTGTGAATAAGGCACATGCCACAACAGAGTGATAGCAGGGAGGAAGCTTTACAGGCTTTTAGTAGACCTCCTCCGATATTCTATTTATTTTTTATTCTGTTCTGGGGTGCTGTGTATGATCTCAGATAGGAAGCTGAGACAAAAGTAGTGGTTAACAGCTACCACATAACATTGCCCTCATCTTTATGGTTCTGCAAGGCTGAATGCACAATTTTGCATGTAGTTCATATACAGTTGCCATGCCTATGCACAACTGAGAATACAAGTAACAAAGGCAGGATACAAGGAATGCAATTTAAATAATCTGAAACTGTTTTGAAGAAGGCATCTGGAAACTGTCTGGGAATAACCCATCAACATAAGAGACTTCTGTAAAAAACCACCAAGGAACAGCTTCCCCACTGAAGCAGAAGTTAGGAACCCTAACTGCATCAGATAAAGATCCAAGCTGAGTTAACAATCACATTCATGAACTGAAAGTCTAACTAAGGTTCCAGATCAAAGCTAAAAGCAAAGAGCAGGAAACACATAGATTTGTACAAACAATGGATGTTTATAAGAATTACAAACGGTAAGGTAAGTAAGCGGTAAAATCTGTGAGAGACAAAAATCAAAACAGCTCAGAGGTAGTAGGAAAATAATGTGAAGACAGAGGCTAGAGAGGATACATTTTAAAAAATTAGGTAAAAAGGAGCAGGGGACAAGTTTAAAAAGCCCAGAACAGGCTCATCATGATCTCATCCCAGGAAGAAGGTATCTCTGAAAAGGGCAACTGCAAAGTATGTGGGCTCAGGTCTCTAGTGGATCCAGGAGCTGTACAGAGCAAGATTTTAATTTATATTATTATATACAGAATATATGTATATATTATTGTATTAAGAAAAAACTGTAATTTTTTAAAAAATGTTTGAAATTAATAGCAAAGTGGAGAGAAGCAAATTATTTTTGGAACCTGATATCAAGCCAGAACAATATTCCTTCTTATAAATCATGGATAGCTTGAAGTGACCCACTATTATGGTAGCTACATATGGAAATGTAGGATTTGTTTTTAACTGCCAGCTGAATAGAAAACAGAGCTAGCTGTCTGCCCAATATGATACATAATGTTTGGTATAAAAGGCATGCAGGTCCAGTTATCACACTTCTGTAGCTTGTTTATTGTATCTGGATGTTTGAAAGTAAGACAAGAATGACACCTAAGATAAGATGATATCATATATAGGTGATCTATATTTACAAACTATTAATAATGGTACACAACCATATGATAGAAAGCTGGTAATTAAGAACCAAGAATAACTTAAGATATATAGCATTTGCAATGGACTGATAGACAACTTGTTACTTTGTGGTGTTTCACCACTAGCACACAGCACTGTATTTCAGTTGTGTTGTATTGCACTTGTACAGAAACAACCCCAGTAACAAATGCTGTTTGGAATAAAATCTGTGACTGTCAGACCCGGAGCAACTCTGCATGGATGGGGAAGGTCAAGACTGGAGCTGCCTCTTAACACTAGAAATCAGCAAATGCTTGTACCTGGTGACTTACCAGAAGTGACTGAACTGCTGATCAGTCACTGCTAGTGGAAAAAAAATTGGAAAGAAATGTCAGACTATTACAGACTTCTACACAAGTGTTCTGAAATCCTCTGTAGGTTGGTAAAACTCAGAAATTTCAGGGACTTCTGTATTAATTATGATTCACCTATTTATTTTGTTTAAAGAAATTATTTTGTTTTGTTGGCAATCTCCTTAAAAATCTAAAGAACTAAGAGTATAAAATAGCTGTTTACTTTAGGTTGTCCTAAACAGATGTCTTTCCTATGAAAACTCTATTTTTAACTTTGTTCCATGAAATTTTTTTTCCTTTAAAAAAATCTTAAAAGACATACCATTTCCTGTTAAGTTATCCTTGCCTTAATAACCCTATTCCTTAATAATTAAATATAGTTTACACTTATATTTTCTAGTGGGTGGGAAATGAAAGTAATTTCAGCATTTTTATTAGCATCTGTTATCAATGTGGTACTTAATAGTCAACTATTTTGTGCATGATCTGTAGTCACACACACTCTTTTGAAATTCAAGACACTAGGAAAGTTACTTAAAAACAATTTTAATTATTTTTTATTTTGAAATTAATTATTCTATTAATTAAATATCAATAAAATTGTATTAATTAAAAATAAAATGCAATTTCACAGAAAAACTTTTATTATTCACACAAATTAGGGATTCAGGCCTATATTTAATAAAATTTGAATCAGAAATAGCAAAGAAAACTATTCTAATTTAATTATTACTCTTTTCAATCAGAGCAAGTGCATGACAAGATAGTTTCTCTTTAATTCATTCCAGAGATACTTTCAGTGATTTATTTCTGTTTTGCCATGTGCTGTTCTCTGACATCAGCTTCTGACTTGATCTATCTGACCCACTTTGTTATTGAATTTATCCAAATGTAATCTGGGCCAGGGAGAAAATGATTTCTCATTTATAAGGCAATCACTGGTGTGAGAACTCCCCTGACATTGCTACATGTCCTCAGTCATGATTACAAATACATTACTAACCTAAGTTGTGAGAGAAACTCACAAGTGCAAATACATAATTAATCAAAGTTGGGAGAGAAACAGAGCAAGATGTATTTCAGCTTTGTTTTCAGACTTAGAAAGATAAAAAAATCAAGTAACTTATATATGTTTTAGCTATGCTTGTTTTCATTATGGTCATTTGCATATTTTTCTGCTGAAAGAAATACTCCAGACAGCTAGCTGAATTATGCTTGCCATAGTGGGAGGATGCTAATTCACCCCAGCTGATATTCTGACATGATACCGTAAATGGGGCAGATGTGACCACCAGGCCAGCCAGTACCAATAAGACCATACACAAGCAATCGTATTTTCTCTGACTGTAGTGTAGACAGCAATAGCCTACTCAGTGTAAATCTTTTCCTATCCTACTAATCCTGCTGAGTGTTCACAAGGACTGAATCAATTGCTTATTCATCATAGAGATTAATTTCAGCTGGTGCTGCTTTGCTGACTGCAAAGGAAAACAAAACAAAACACAACAATCTTTAACTGAAGAAGTCTCAGCTCTCTTGTTCCATGCAGATGGTGCTGTTTACCAGTTATCTCTCAGTGCAGGAAGGAGACCAAAGCCTAGATGAATTACAGCTGGTTCAAACTAATCCAGACAGAAGCTGAAGTTAATGAGGAGAAGAACAGTAATTTGTTGAATTCTGTGATTACCATGATCTCATAGCTAGTCAAGCTATAGCCCCACTAATAGTCTACTCAGCATGCAAAAACTGCATCTTTGATACCCAAACTATAGTGTTGCCAAGAAAGTTTTCATTGTGAAGCGATTACAGACTAACCCCTCTCTAATTTCTGATTGGGAAAAAGCACCTTATCTTTCCCCTTGAGAATGAACCTCCTTTTTTCCTCTGTCAGGTAGGACATTACAACTGACTGGGCTGATCCACTACCTGGGTTGGAAGGGTAGGTCATGCAGGAACTGAAAATAACACGTTATGAACAGGCAGCTGCTGAGAGAAGAGACAGGCAAGTGACTACAGTCCAGGTACTCTGTATCTCAGGGTTATAACTGAGTGTCCCTCACTTCATCCAGACAGATCTAAACTTTGTGTCAGGAAGGTACCAAATCTTGGTTGCTTTGTTTGAGTCCTCACTCACCAAGTGACACTTCTCAGTACATCTGCAGATGAATACGAACAACATGTAAGATGACATCACTTGTATCAGGAAGGGTCTAGATAGCCCCATGCCATGCGAGGTGCACGCTTCTTCATAGCACAGCAGCTTGAAGGAAGAATATGGTAATATGACCAAATAAAATATATCTTGCTGTGGATAAGTGAAGAGCAAATGAAAGACCTAATTATCAGTTGCACACATATCTGTGGTTTCTGGGTGTAAAGGAGTTGTCTCTTGGTGAGCTTCTACATGAAGCTGCTGGCTGCCAGCAGAGCTGTGCTGCAAACTGGAGCCACATCTGTGTACATAAGACCTTCTGCTTTTCAAAAGCAGCATTTCTAAAGGTTAGTAGACAAATATCCCCCTTTTCTATTGTAAATTCAGCCGAGTGTATATAAAATGCACTGTTATTCTCGACAGAGTAAATTACTAATATTTTCTTAGCCACCAAAGTGAGTATAAATGTTAGTTTTGCATGAAAAAAGATGCACAGATTTTCATACACTTACTTTGCTTCAGGTACTCAGGTGTTACTTACTGGAATATGCTGACCTCAAATCATAATCTTTCAGTCATTTGAATATCCTTTTCTTTCATAGCCCGAGAATTTATAGAGACCTTAGCAACTACAAGAATATTTTTATTTGCTGATTAATGAAGACATATTAGAACTCTTAGACTTAAATGCCATTACTGGAAGAAGGCAAAAACCTGACTCATACTAAAGAAATACATGAGAAATCAAACAGTGATGGAAGGAGGCTTAGGCAAGACACATAACAGTCACTTTATTGACTTCCAAGAAATTGCAAGAGTTAGAGAACTGATAGAGATAAAAAAAAAGAAAACCTTTTAGTACCCATTTCAGGGACACTAAGTCAGACAAACTCTGTCAGGAGTCATTGATCCTGCTCTTGAGCAAAGCAGCGGACAAGATGATCTCCAAAGGTCTCTTTCCAGCCCCATTTTCCAGCGTGTGGTGTGGTGAGACCCAAATTTCCTTGGGAGGATCAGGTGACAGAGCAGCAGGACAGAGCAGCCTCCTTCCTGTGAAGCTAGCCATCAAGCTTGGGAAAACTATTTGCAGAGCTGCCAGTGTAGACAATTTTAATAAGCAGAATTATTATTGCTTTGATTATTATTTTTTTCCCCATTATGCTTTGTTGCAAGCCTATGCTGAATACCTTCAGGCAAGGTAAGTCCTCAAGGGTAATATTAGAAATCTTACTAGATTAATGCACAATTTCACTGAGGTTGTTGCTGCCTGCAGATGAGAGTAAATTTTTTAATCCTGATCATACTGAGTCTGAAGTACAACTTTAGAAGTCTGAAAGTGAGGGGGAGCAAGGACCATTTTGCAGAGAGCCCTGCTCTTTCTTTTCTGCAGAGTATCCATATTACATTGTGAGTTGCCTGATTTTAATTTCCTATTTCAGTAAAAACAAAAGATCCAATTATATGCAGTTCTTCATTTATCCAAAAGGAAGTTGTTAGGGAGAAAAAAATAATCACACACACAAAAAACCCATAACAACATATAAAAGACCAGAGTTTCCTGAAAAATGTAATTTTATATCCTCAAGTTGTGTTCCTTTGTAAAGAATTAAAATGTTGGCATTTCTTGACAGGCAGAGTGATTACTTGATAAGATTACACAGATAAAGTGACATTCATCATTTTTCACACATAATTAAATACAACAAAAGTAATATTTTAAATAGATAAGCAAGCACACAATGGGTAATTATGTGTATGGAGCTTTCTGTCTTACAGTGTATAGTGCTTAATTAGACCTTAAGGGACAGTGCAAATTTGCTAATCATATGTGCAAGTCATAGCCAACATTTTGTACCAAAGTTCCAGACTCCTGCCTACATCTGCACATAATTTGCTTATTAGTTTAAATGCACAGTTTCAACTCTTTAACATTCCGTTTTGATTGGTTTTGCTATTTTAATGGGATAATAGCATCATTCATAATCAATGTTCTCCAAATGTAAATGATTTTAATTGTTCACACATAATAGCGCTCTCTATTAAAAACACATACTGATGCGTAGTTGAGAAAATTAATTTGCTGTGTTTGTTACTATAATGAAATAAAAGTTTTTCCAATTTAATGAATTCAGCAGTAGATTTCATAACTTCATTATGAACACAAACTCAATTTTCTGGGGGTAACTTACCATTAGTTCAAATGAAAAGATTCATTCTATGGAAAATTCAGGAGTCACTGGTTCTATTTCTTGGGGTCATTCCAATTAATAAAAGGAGAAATATTTAACAATGCCATAGAGTGAGTATTGTGACATGCAATTGAAATAATTCTTCCTGCGTCTTGAATTTCAGAGTTTCCCTGGCTGAATTGCTATTTTTTAAAAAGCTTCCCAAGGGAGGAAACAGGAAAAAGTAGTGACAACATCATTTAACTATTTTAATACTAGATTATTTAAGTTCCTTTTGTATCTTCTATCATGAACTTGAAATCAGTGGCCTTGGTTTTGTTCAGCAGATCAACAGATTTGCAGAGCTCATCACAATTCAGCTTGAAGAAAATGAATTACCACATTGAAAAACTATACACTTTGAATGCACAGATGTAGGAAACATCGATTCTGAGGCTTACTTAATGAGTAGCACACTTAGTTACTTCACCACTGTTGGGTATAAAACTGGATATTAGTACTGAACTCTTGCTCAGTAGTATGAAACAGATTATGGTAGGCCAAAATTGACAATAAATTTAATCCGATAGCTGACATCTGACATATAGTTTGGGGCCTTATTTTGCTAGCTGTGATAGGTTGACCTTGGCTGGATGCCAGATGCCCACCAAACTGCCCTATCACTCCCCTCCTCAACCAGACAGGGGAGAGAAAATATAATGAAAGGCTCATGGGCTGAGATAAGGACAGGGAGAGATCATTCAGCTACTACTGTTACGGGCAAAACAGACTTAACTTGGGAAAATCAGTTTAATTTATTACCATTGAAATCAGAAAAATCACATTCCTCCACCTCTCCCTTCTTCCTGGGCTTAACTTAATTCCCAGTTTCTCTACCTCCTCCCCTGCAGTGGCACAGGGGACAGGGAATGGGGTTGTGGTCAGTTCATCAGATGTTGTCTCTGCCAGTCCTTCCTCTTCACACTCTTCCCTTGCTTCAGTGTGGGGTCTCTCCCATGGGACACAGATCTCCCTAAACTTCTCCAACATGAGCCCTTCCCACAGGCTGCAGCTCTTCACACACTGCTCCAGCATGGGTTGCTCCCATGAGGTGCAGCCCCTCAGAAATCAACTGCTTGAGCATGGCTCCCCACGGGACCACAGGTCCTGCCAGCAAACCTGCTTCAGCATGGACTTACCATGGGGTCACAGCCTGCTCCGGGCATCCCCCTGCTCCGGCGTGGGGTCCTCCAGGGGCTGCAGGTGGGGATCTGCCCCACCATGGGCTCCCTGGGCTGAGGGCACAGCTGCCTCACCATGGGCTTCACCAGGGGCTGCCGGGGAACCTCTGCTCTGGTGCCTGGAGCCCCCCCGCCTCCTCCTGCACCGACCTGGGGGGCTGCAGGGCTGCTGCTCTCGCACAGTCTCACTCCTCTCTTCTGCTAGAGCAGATTTTTTTTTTTCCTTTTAATATGCTATCCCAGAGGCACTAACACTATTGCTTATCAGCTCAGCCTTGGCCAGCAGCAGGTCTATCTCGGAGCTGGCTGGCATTGGCTCCATTGGACATGGGGGAAGCTTCTGGCATCTGCTTATAGAAGCCACACCTGTAGCCCCCCCTGCTACCAAAACTTTGCCATGCAAACCCACTACATTTGGACTTACAATCAAGTTACTAATCTTTGGAGCTCTGAGAATGAAACCCTAGGGCTACTAGAAAAGTAATGAGTTAGCATGGCTAAATGAGAAGTCTATTCTTGAATGCTGATTTCTCAAACATTCCTGAACTATTCTGTATGTCCCGTTTCCAATTATCTTTTTTTTTAACTTTTTTTTTTTAAAATTTAATGAGGAATTTTCATAGATTTCTGGCCTCCTGAAATCCTTCCTGGAAAGCAAATCCTGGATTAAAGATTGTAGGTCTCAATTAGTCAACTGTTTCATATGTGTGTTTTATGCAACTTAACATTCCTGCTCATATTCTCCACTCTGCCTTTCTGGAACATTTAGTTAAGTATTAGATTCAAAGCACAGATATGAAACAGTTTATGTAGCAGGTCAGGATTAATCGTATAATCATCAGGCCTTCACACAGAACTATGACTTTCACAGCCTTTTTTTCTTCTTTTTTTTTTTGTTATCATGTTTTTTCAGTTTGGGGACTTTAATTCATACCTAACTATAAAGCATATGGGTTGTTCTTAATGAAATCAAGTAATACAAAGTTCCACCTCATTAAAATTATATTGCCAAACTCCAAGCTAAAGGCAGTTTACTATATTGAGTTATTCCTGTGATTCAAGAAAGGCTGAAACTGTTGAATTTACAGGGGAACATTCAATACCAACGTTAGAGGGCTGAGCTATGTATATGTTGAACAAGTGGATGGTGAATTCCAGGGAGGAAAAATAAGTCATTGTGTTCAGCTCTGAATGTGATATTGGATAGTTCACAAGGTACCTCATTCTCATTCATCTTCCTGACATCGTGACTGGTTTTGTAAATTTAGTGAGTTAGAGCAGTTAATAGAATTATCCTGACATTTTAACATTTAGCCAGAGTGAATGGAAGCTTCAGATGACTTTTTTTTTTTTTTTTTTTTGGTGTGTATGTGTGTGTGCTTAAGAAAAATGACACACTCTTGGACACTCCCTAATTCTTTGAGAGTGTGATAAAATTTTTCTATTTATAGGAAAATGATACCACTTCAGTAGACTACTATAAATGTATGTGGTATTTGCAGATTATTGCATTGAGAGGTTTGCATTGAAAGGTCATCTTCAAGTATCTCCCAGTCTTTCATAAAACTCCAGTTTTCCATGGAATCTGGTTATTAGCACCAAAGCAATGCATTATTTAGCTACATATGAATTTTATCTCACAGTAATCCAATTTATTAACTACACGGTTAAATGAAAAACAATCCTCTCCTGAGCGTAGTCCAAAGGCATAGATTTAAAGTTATATTATCACTCATAACTAACTCAAACTTTAACATATAAGTACATATAATAAATAAGCAAACTGTGTGCTCCAACGTTGAGTTTACTTTGCTCTCACTTCTTTCCCCAAGGCATAAAGAAAATTTACTTCAACTTATTATATTACCACCCTTTTCACCTCTCTCCAAATCCATCCATGAATGGACCTTTCTTTTTCCCGTCATTACAATTCCATAAACATCTGTTTGCTTCTCTCTTTAGCCCATACAAAGAATCCAGCATATGAAAAATATTGAAAGAAGTGGGTTTTATTCAATTTAATTGGAGAATTGTGAGAAGGAAAATGCCTGCATAACCAAGCTGCCTGTGTTACAAATTGCATGTTAGACTAGAGGATGATTTCTGGCAGGATCTTTATATTTTCTTTTTCCCCAAAACACCCAGCGTCCTAGTTCTTAAAAATAACAAAAAGAGTCTTGGTGATGACAAGGAAAAGAAAGTTGGTTATAAAAGTTTCCTGTTACTGTTACTTGTGTACGGTTAGCAGACAGGGGTGAGGGTAAAATAAGATCACAAATGATGATATAAATAAGAAATTAAATGTCAGTGCCATAATGAGACCTTTAAGGAAATCGTTGGACTTTCAGATGAGAGCAGAAATATATTTCTTTCCTTCTTATAGTAGGATTAGAAACTAATGTTTCACATAAGCAAAAGCCACTGTCTAACATGAGCCACCCTTCGTAATGTTGCACTTCCTGAGATTGATTTACACACAGAGGTAGAAGGAAATTTAGATTTTATACTTTGTGCTTCTTTGCCTTTTGTCCTTTGGGGAGAGGGAATCAGCCTCCAGGCTCCAGTGGATTTCCAGCTAAACTCTACAAAACTTTGTAGTACATTTTAAAAGTAAGTTTTGTGTAGGATCTATAATAAGGCATTTCAGGTCAATTCATTAATCAGTTCTCTTAGGAATGCTTTAATTACAGTGCTCTGAAACCAGAGGGAAAAATGGTAAATACTGTAGAACCAACAGACCAATATTGCTAATTAATATGGATTGCAGGAGAAAGTGTTGACTAAAAAGCCTTGGATGAATTCTCAGAGGGATAATGAATTATGATCAAGGGGGATTTATTAAAAGTAGACTTGCAAACAATACTAAAATTCTATGCACTTTCTAACACCTTTAACTCACTTTCAAACTTTTTACAAACATTAATTAATTGTCCAAACATTTTAATAGCTTGAGCAACAACTATTATCCCAACTAAATAGACTGACACCTTATCAAATTGACAGACTTGCCCAAAAGGCAATAGTATATCCATGGCAGACTTGGGAACTGATATTGCCTGTGTTTTGTTGATTTTTTTTCTTAGTTTCAGTATGCCAGACCGCTTTCCTTTAGGGCCTGATCCAAAACCTACCAAAATCAGCAAAAGCTGTTCAGCCGACCTCATGGGGCTTTGAATTGCCCACAAAGAGACATATCAGACTGTTAATCAGGGCTACTGCCAGTAGAAATATTACATTGCAATGATACAGAAAAGTTGTGGTATTGTGGGTAAGGACCAATTGTCCTTTCTCCTACTTTAGGGTAGTAATTGAATGGCAAAAGAAAATCTCAGGGGGAAAGTACAGTTCATGATGGTTTCCCCCTGCAGCACTGGACCAGTGCCTCAGTGTGGTATGACGACATGCCATACCCCTTTTAATTTTTTTTGGTATGAAATAAAAAAGTAAGTTCTTATTAATAAATGACAACTTTTTCAAAAGTATCGATGACCACTCCAACGATCCAGCTAAATTTTAGCTATTTTGTGCCTCTTTAGAATACCTCAAAATTTTTGAGCTATTACATTAAATTATTAATTTGATCACTATTTTTTATGCATATGCTTATTTATATGCCACAAAAGATTTGATTTGCTGACTAGTTTCATTTGTTTCTGCATGAGGTTTGAAATGTGCAATGATTCACTTCCAAATGTGGTTACATATTGCTTCTAGTGAGCCCTTCAAACATAAGACACGGAAGGACTAGATCTTCACATGTAAAAGACCCATAGACTGTCAAGATTTTGTATGTAAAAAGTATATTGAACAGGATGCATTTAATCATCTTCTAGTATGGGTATTATCTTACCTTTTGTAATGTAAGATGTGCTGTTACCATGGTATGACTTTTGTACATTGCTTAAATTCCTTTTTCATTGAGAGGTAGTTCGGTTATATCAAAAAGCTCAGTTAATGATTTTTTTCCTGATTTTACCTCATGTCATCAATTCTAGATGCTTTGGTTACAGGACCAAAATAGAATTGGGAAATCCAACATGATTTTCATCTGACAAATGCATATGTTATTTTGTGTACAAAAGAGTGTATAAACAGCTAGCTCTGTTTTTTGTTGTTTGGGTTTTTTTTATTTTAATAGTTTTGTGGGTTTTTCTAATAAACCATTATTTTAGCCCAAGCTCTGAATAGAAAATCTTATCTCTAGTTCTGGGAGAGTTCTTATAGCAAAAAGATTGCAGCTGATCTTGCAAAATGGAGCTCTAAATGGTCACCAGAGGGCACAAAATGCCTTTGAATAAGTAGAAGTGGGAGATGTACAGCAACATCCTCATACTTGGTCCCTGAAGCCAAGTATGTAAAATCCCATTTTTTCATGTTTAAATAGCATTTTGTTGTGTTCAAAAGTAAATAGTGCAACCTAATGTCAGGTCTTAGCTCTCATTTGAAACTGGACAGACATATTTGCCTTGGTGTATAAATCCAAATTAACATACATAGAAATTCCTGTTCTGTTCCTTTGTTTGAGAACTGACCCCCAATTTATAAAGGTGTATCTGTAGCTTTAAGGTATTCATGGAACAATTCATACTAAATAATTTTAGCCTGTGAAGGCCCCACTCATTTCAAAGGTTCACCCACTGTTGCTTCTCTACTGGTGGGGCACAAAACAAAGAGGAATTACGACCATTGTTAGTTCCCTTTCCCTGAGGTGTAAAACTGCTTTGTCACAAGCTACTTACGATGCAAATTCATAACTGTCCTTGGCTACAATCTCTAGCAGTGCTGATCTTCTAGTCTTGCTTTGTAGCTACCAAGAAGCTGAAAGCAGTAGCATGATGAGGTCTGGCAAGATATACAGCTTTTCTTTCAACTCTTTGCTTTATGCTCTCTTTGGCTAGCATATGCTATCCAAGCTTAAGTAAAGCACTGAGTCCATAAGTGATAAAATATGTTCACTGACAAGGTCTATGATTAAGACACGTGGTAAAATGTTTGATTTTTAGAATATTGCTTATGACTCTCCTTCCTCTACTGTGGCTGTGACTACCTAATCAGACAGAAATGCAGCATGGGTAATGTATAAATTTCCCTTTGTCCATCTAAAATGAAGTGGAATAAAATATAATGAGGTCATGGGGTAAGGATTTGAACTATTGTACTGACGACAAGGTCTGGAAAAAACATGCAGTGGGTATAAATAAATCCACTGTTGAGTTTAGATGGAAGCCTGTCCAGCAAAATGTCAAGTTAGGAAAATATACTGAGCCCTTACTTCATGAATAAACTCCAGTTGTGAAAACAGTATGAGCAGAATCATATTTGTAGAATGTGGATACATAATACATTGCTCTAGTGCTAATGATTGTTCCACCGTCTGTTGTTGGCATCACTGACATTAACAGGCTATTAGTTCAAAAAGTTTCTCTTCAGTGTAGTTAAGGCCTTTGTTTATGGTGCTGAAGGTCCAAGGTTCAGTCAGCCTATGGCTATTGCACAGATACTGTACTCCAAGATGTGTGCTAATATCAGTGCTATAAGGTAAAAGAAACGAGATTCTGATGAAATCTTTTTTTAGATTTCAGTATCAAGTACTGTGAGGAATTACAAGGCAATTCCCTAAGTGACTAGGAAAGTCTTCCAAATTAAACATGCTGTTAAACTAGATTAAAATGACAAAAAACAGATAAGTCAGATTAAAGTCTGATCCTACTCCAACCTTAATTCACACTGCTGTAAAATTATATCATTACAGCATGCAGAACAGAGAATTAATGATGAAGTGCCAGCTTTAAATTTAATTTCCTCACATTTGCCAGTTTCAGATTATCTAGTGCTAACAGCATGACTGATGCTTCACAGGCATGCCTGAAAATAAATTCCTCTAATCCAGGACCTCTCCTGCCAATATCTCAGCTGTCTCATGTGGTCCACTGAGTGGGTAGATTGCGGACCCAGTAGAATAGAGGGATGTTGGAATATAACACTAAAACTAAGGACTGGTAAAATAGATACAGATTTGAGATGTGGAATTAGACAAACTCAGATTAGATGTGAAGAACTAAAATGTTCTTTTGTTTTTACTTTAAGTACCACCTCCGGAAGTGTTGCTTGAGAGAGAAGCCTTCTGATCAGAGCCAAAAATCTGGGCCTGTGTTTCTGTAATGGGTTGAAAACCATGGTAATGTATTTCAGCACACATGAGATGATGCTCATTTGTGTCTTCCTCTCACTGTAAATACAGTCACACGTGTGCACAGAAAAAGGAGAGGAAATTTAGCTACTGCCAAGTGCATGTATTTGAGGCACTGACTATATTTACTTTTCTACTTCACAGATGTGCCGTGACAGGTTATTTTTCTTGCTAGACCTCCTATAGCCTGCCTGAGTCACTCCTTGGGTCAAATGATTTTAGCTGGATGCCAGCTCCACATTCAGACCTGCCACAATCCATAGCCAATTGTGAAGGATGTTAGAACTTCATTCAAACCCTCCGTTTAGCTGAAATTTTCATTGAGACCCTCACTTTTGAAATCACAAAATAGTGTTTTCCTTGTACATGGTGACTGCTGTATGTGACTCAATAGATTTTTAGTCTGTGGGAGAATTATATAAATAAAAAAGACTAAATAAACAAGCTTAGCATTCACTAAATAAAGCAACCACAAACCATCTAGGCTATAAGTCAAACAAACAAAGAAGTCTTGTAATCTGCAGGAGACCACAGATGAACTTGGGGATAGGTTGATGGAAGAGCATTATTGAAGATCGTCTTTGTGGAGAGGGAATCACACCCCACACAAATTCCTCTTTCTATAGGATACTGCCCTTTTCTTAGGAATTTCGACTGTCCAAATTGGTTGTTATGCTGACAAAGTGAAAACACAGAATTTTAGCCTAGACTACACAAAGCTGGAATAAAAAATCAAAAAGAAAATTACAAGTACAATGTCTCCAAAAGAAGGAATATATTGAATTTGCTTATTCATCAGCCATCTTAACCTTTGCTTTTAAATATTTGAAACCTGGGGGACAGATTGTTGTAAGAATTTATCCACTTTCTTCATTTTATTTGTATAAGCAATTAAAAAATGTTCAAGATTTAGAAAATTGTGACATACAAATATGTTTTAAAGCAGTTATTTTAGAACAAAATATGCAAATTTCATGCTACTAGTGTAAAAACCTTATTTTCTTAGTCTTAACCATCTTGTTATTTAGGATAACCTATGTTACCAATGTGTGAATGAGGAAAATTAATGTATAAGAGAGAGACAGACATAAAACCAGCCTGCTGAGCTATTTAAATTAGCATATAGGCATGTGTCCTCCTGATTAGGAGGATCCCTTAATCAGGGATGTAGGAGCATACCCTGGGAGTGAGAAAGGAAGTCTCTGTCTTTGCCGCTTCAGGCAGAAAGATAGCTAAGGTGAATGACTTTATGTCTTAAAAATTAGAGCTTTTGTAAGCAAGGATGGAGACAGGGGCTCTACATCCTGCATCTCTGAATACTGGTACACAATACATAAATCTAGGCCAACCTGTTCCCAAGAAGCATCCTAACCACTGCTTTCTTAATCAGGAAATTGGTTAGAGCCCCTGATTTTCACACCAACTTACAAGGCACGGTTAAAAGAATATCCCCAAGATTCCTGATGTACTCTGAATGTCAGAAATTGTGTTCACATCTCTTTTGGGTAGAGAAAGAAACCTGAACCTCAATTTACAGTGCCTCTTTTGATTGCTCCCACCACAGGAGCAGTTGGCAAAAGAACATTAAAAAAAGCCAAACCCTTTCTCCTTCTGTGTTTTCTGTGAGGTCCTGCCTACCAAAGCTGTTCTGAGAGAAGCTTCTGCCTCAAGGCTTTTAGAGGAGATGAATACAGTGATGCCAGTGAACACTTAGCTACACCCCATGGCCAGGGCAGGGGCAGTTCTGGATATGTCCACTGAAATCTGGCTTCCAGGCACAAGTGAAAGTTGAGTGCTAGTTTTAAGAATCTACATTTTGGATTTCAGCCTTTATGATACTTTCTCCTTCATCTTTAATCAGTCGAGTAGGAAGGCAGAAAACCCTGCCCTCGCTGAATCATAGTGTATGTACTTCAGATGTAACAGACCCAAAAGTACAGACTTTAGACCTCATTACCTTCTCGTGCTTTCCCAATTGCAACCAAAACAGGTGCTACAGAAATGAATGAGATGAGAATGTTTAAAAAGCAAGTAACATTCAAATAAAATAATAAAAAAGAAAAAAAACACATATATTTTGCAGTATTTCAGTGTAAGATCTGAAATGCATTCAAGTTTCGTTCATCTTAGCAGCTGCTTGAATGTGAACACAATCAGCTCTGATGCAGAAAACACAAGTACGTTAATTAGGAAAGACATTTATAGAATCAAAAAGGAAACTGGAAAATGCCACCTCCCCACATTTTTCTTCTACAAAAATCCTTGTTTCTCTGAAAGGTGGAATTTTTTTTGGAAGTGGGTGGGGCGGGGGGGAAGGATTTGCAAAGTCACTGCAGCCTTGTCCAAGACGAATTGCTACCTCCCTACCACAATATGAACAACAGTGTCCTTATTCATCCATTTCCTGAATGGAGAACAAGAAAAGCCAGAAGTATTCACATAAAATTGTAATTGGACCCTACAATACTTCCAAAAACAATGGGAGCTAGAAGGGGAACATAATGATTCATTTTGGCTACTCTGTCATATCATTTGTTCTTCCTTAGCCCTATAAACTGGTACATAATGACTTCTAGAAATATAGGAAAGTTAGAAACAGAAACCAGATGCTTAGAACTTACAACACCTTTCCCTTATTTCCTCTGAGTTAAAAAAGAAATCATGAGCATTTGTGAATGTAACCTTCTAATATTAAAATGAAATGTTTTCTAGTAGCTGATTGTGACAGTAACTCTTCATTTCCCCCTTTCTGTTCTCAAGTAGCAAATTGGTATGACACAATGCAGAAATGTTTTCAGATGGCCTAAAAAGCTTAAAGTGTATCTGCAATACATTAGTTTCTGAAAACTTAGATGTCCATATAATGTGTCCATATCTGTAAATTTCTGCAAGAAAACTAATCCAAGCAGATTTGAGCTAACATCTGTCTACAATATCAGCTACTTAAGTCAACATATTGGTCAGGACTGTTTCTAGAGAATAAATTGAAAAAGATGTGAAATCAAAATGAAATAAAAATGAACAACAGTTACAGTAAATCATATAGAAAATTGATTTCTGATCTTTAAAAGTTTACTACAACTTTTTCTTCTTTTTCTTCTACTATTTCTTTCTGTTCTGCTACTTCATTCTGTAATAAGTTAGAACAAAATCAAGGTTGAACAATTTTGTTTTGCAGAGACATTCAAATCTTACACCTTGTCTTTGTGACTATACTGTATAAATACAATTTGGACTAAAAATTTAACAAATAACTACCCTAGTCAGCTTTACAGAAAATGGCATCTGGAAAAAAAATATTGTTACTGGATTAGGGCTACAATGCAACATATATTTTCAGATAAGCACCAGAATGTGCCCTACCAGCAACTCCTAAGAAACATCAAGTTTCATAGACCAAAAAATAAATTTTAAAAATTGCTGCTTAATATAGATTGATGAAGCTGATTTGGCTGCTGTACCTTACAAATCAACAATGTCACATTTGTCCAGATGTTAATAAGTTCCACTTTCACATAACATTCCCTAAGTGGCTCAGGCACATAGGGAATGTGCCAATTGCCCAAGGATGAAATGAAGAGAAAATATTTCATTTGCATACACTTACATTTGCTACCATGAGCTGTAATGGCCTCTACTGTGGTAAGCAATACTAAGCTCAGATGTTCACAGTTTATGGAGATAACCTTTATTTCAGTAGTGTGAAATCTATATGTAGCAGAAACCAAATACAGAGACAGATACAATCCCAACCTGACTAGAGGGTCACTGATTAGAAAGGCCCATAAGGTCAGAAGGCTACCCAACACTAAACCACGCTAAACACCAATCACCGCTTAATCAGTAAGGTTAAGACCAAAACACCTCCCCCTTCCTTCCTACCTTTACTTGAAACATCTCTATTCTAAGGGACTTCACATGATAAACAGCATCAATAATAAATTTCTTTCAAAAAAATCAATCTAAATACTATTACATAAAAATTTCACTGGCTTACTCTTTATCAAAATTATATAATTCCTGCAATATATATTTTGATCTTTTCTTACAAATCTGAAGGCATAAAACTACTTCATTTTTGGCTGGGAAAATAACTTCTGAGCAGAAGAAACAGATCTTTGGATGCATTTCTCTTTGGAAATTTCAAATTGTTTCATTTCCTTACAGTTTAAACAAAACATTAAATATTTGCAATCAAATCTCACTTCAGATTCCTCCATTATGGTCCTCCTATGATGCTTCATGTTTTTTTCCAAGTGTTTTCTACTAGCTGATCACTCCTGCTAGTCAAAGAGGTGAGGTAAATATTAATCTGACACAAGAGAAATATCACTCTCATTCTCCTACTGAAAACACTGAGCTTCACTGGGAAAGATTTCAATATTCATATTTGGGAGGGGAAAACTTGATGTTTTCCCTCCTCCAGGAGGGGCAAAACCATCCTCCTGGAGAATAAACCACCCAGAAACTTTCAGTCATCTCTGAAAATCACCCACCTCTGAAAAAATTCCCCAGTTTGTGTGCACCTGAATAACCAGATGAAAAGGGACAATAAGGACTGGGAACAAAGGGAGTCCCATATCCATTGGGATTTTGTGGCATTTTTCATAGATATTACTTTATTTCTGATTCACTCCAGTAGCTTCTACTGTCATTCAAGCTCCTGTGACTTCAGGAGAAACTTCTATGTACAACAATTTTTGAAACAAAAGACCTTTGGAAATTGGTTAAGAGGAAATGGAGAAGGCAAAAGAAAGAAAAGCTGGATCAAATGAGGATAAACACTATTTGGCAAGTATTATGTTAGGTTACACCCCTATTAGTATTTTATAAATAATTACACAGATCAAGTTTCAGATCAATTAAAGACGAAACAATATCACCAATTATTTTAAGCTGCCTTAAAAAATAACCACTCTAGAGTCTGGCTCCACTATGTGTCTCTTGGAGTTTTCTAGTGTAGATGTGAAACACTACCAATTCACTGTGGCATGTTTTGAATTTATTTTGCAGTGTTACACAGTGTTATTATGCAAAACTCAAAATAAGTCGGAATCAGAATATCTGCTCAACAAAGACAGAACTTACATTGACCAATAAGATTATATGTATATCTATATCTTGAACAATGTCGAATTCAGTTTATAATAAAAGTCAAATTAACATTTCTCTTTTTTTCTTCAGAAAATAAAAGAAGTTCCAGTAAATGCAAAAGACATTCTTGTCATGTTCCGTCTTCAGGCCCCTGAAGAAACAAGCTCTTTCAGTGTGTAAATTCAAGAGCTATAACACATGGACTTGACACAGAAGACTACATTGTCTCTTACAGAGACCTCATGGCCTTCCTTATCAATGAAGGTTTGCTTATTTAAAAAATAATATGCTGGGGTAGGGGTGAGTGGGGTGGTAGGGGATATGATCCAGTGGGTGAGCAAAATAGAGACAGATGGCAATGGATTAACTCTGGCATATTTCATTCCAAGACAGATTTTACATTTAGAAAATCATGTACTGCATACACTGACAAGAATTTGCCAAGTTTTATGGAATATCAATTTCTCTACGTGTTCTATAAAGGAAAAGATCGGAAGGTCAATGGATATAGATTCATATCTCTATCAACTTCAGTACCATGCGGATCCATATCAAGAGGATGTTGGGAGCATTTAATGAATATAAGACAGACTCATTCTGTATAATCTAACCTCTATATAAATATTGTTACTTCACTTTGATTTTGTTATTATTAAAGTATATATAATTGAGTGTTTAAATAAATCAACATTCAATTTATTTATGAGATTGGCCCTCACTTGTTTGTTGTAGTTAAAGCAAGGAGAGACTCCCCATTATTCTGGCAAAAAGGACAGTGATAGTTTTCCTGTAGACTTAAAGTCAACATACGGCGAGCAGTTCTCTTGCAATGAAACATCCTAATGTGTCCTACAAAATTGAAAGCACTAGAGAAAATTAATGGGAAGGGATACTCCCTTCAAACATTGCAGACAAAGTTTCACTTTAGTTTATTCTTACTAATAAATCTCATAGGTATTAGAAAGAAAAGTTAATGTTAAATTGCACTTAAGGCAATTTCTAGATAAATTTATCTTAAAAGCCAATGACAGATGATTCTATTTAGCAACAAAAGGCTGCTTCAGGAATTCTATTGGATGATTGCTGCTCTCTGATTAATTACACAGGATTTTTCAGCAATGTCAGAGTGTCCAGGGGAGGACAGAATTCAAGGTAAGAGCACTCTTATATGTGTTATTTTGTGTCAGCACTCAGAGGTCTGACACGCTATGTATCCTGTATGTTAAATGAAGGTATGAAACCTCATAGAAAGATTTATATCAGTGGCAAATTTATAATTATTCAAAATTGATAGGTTTCAGAGGCAGTTAAGTATTTTTCATTTTAAGAAATAACAGTGAGGAAAATACATGTGGAAATTATTAGAGCATTGTTACACCTGCACTGATGTGTTGGTTCTATTTCAACTCAGGCAATGTTTAGAAATAGAAGCTGACTATGCTATGGTTAAATACAAAACATGTTGTCAGTATAGGAAAGAAAATCAGTGGTTTGCAAATCCACGAGCTCACTTTACAGGTGAAATACTAGCTTGGCCCACATAGTGTTTCCCAGATGTCCACAACACAAGGGAAGAAAAGTGTAAGAAAAACAAACCCATTTGTAGCTGTGTTTAACAGTTGAAAGACTCTGATACCCCAGAACAAAAGACATAGACAAAAGCCAGATTATCTTCTGATTCATCTCAGTGAATCAAATGTATTTGTGCCTTTGCATGGGAAGTATGAATCCTACCTTTTAATTTCTGTCACCCGTGCTGAGGCACTATCATTTATGCTTCCTCATCTTCATATATTCACATATATTCAGACCACCGAATCACATAATTTTACCACAGGAAAAATATACTAGATACTAATAGAGAAAAAATAAAGTAGATGTTCTTACAGGAAAAATAATGGTATGATGCATCATGCCTTTACTGGACCATGAAACAGTAAATATTAGCCAAAATAAATATAACAAAATGTAATATGATTCACTTTAGCAATAATATTTAGACGAGCACCAGCAAAAAAAACCCCAAAAAACCAATCATGTACGGGAGTTTATTAATAGCATGCTCAAGCAAAGATGAAACATCAGGTTAAGTTATTCAACTAATAGAGCAATGTCATATTTTGTTAACAAGATCTGCTAAGAATAAATACCACACATAACAGCTTAGCTATAAAAAATAGCTAGGAATTGTAATTTAAGAGAAATGCTCATATTTAGTGGCTACAAATCTTGCATGAGACAAAAGCAAGTTGGTTATTGAGATGGTGGAAAGTAGCAGCATTTTTACACTAGGCTTTTCACTAAGTGGAAGTGGAGAGGAGGAAATGGAAAGCCTTACATTTAATACAAAAGTGGCAGGAGGTACAGCATAAGTAAAATGACTGATACAAATAACCATGTGCTGATACACAAGCATTCAAAGATGAGGATGTTGACATCACTTTAAATAAGACTGTTACATAGTTGACTGTTTACTTATTTTCATTCTATCTGATCATTTGAAGCCAAAATTAGATGAGGTGATTAAGGCCAAATTACTACGAATATGCTAAACTGTTTTACCACCTTAACTTTGTGGCAGCAACACCTCTTCCACAAGTGCCAGTTTGTTTTATTTTTCTAAAGTATATTTGCAGTATATGAAGTTCACTTGCAATTCAAGTAATAACATTTGCTTCCTTTTTCCTTTCCTACCTACCTAATGTATTATATGTGTAGCTATGAGAAAAATGCTAGCTTTTTTGCTTTCTTTTGCAAAATCCAGAATAACTGCCCTCGCTGCCCATGTTAAAAAACCACCATGGAAATCTTTAGGAGAAATATACAAATACTGAAGAAAAACCCGCTGTTAAATCCTAGATCCTATGCATAATCATCTTGGTTTTGCATCTCCTTTCCATGCGCTGACATACTAGCCTGTGAATAGAAAAGAGAGAAGACATAGAAGTTAAACATCTTGCTGGGTTGAAATAACTTTTCCAGTATAAGTTAAATATTTATAACAGCCCAGCTAAGCAAAACTGCCCAGTTAACTTTGAAGGGAGACCTTAAGAGGGAATATAAAAATACCACTACAGCCATCCCGTCTCTCAAAATATCATTGCTGTAATTGCCAGAATTATAGCTTGTGGTTACCTGCCACATTCTTCGGTGCTCAACTCATGGTTATTGTGCTGCCACAGTTTAAAACATTCGGTCAGAGCTGTTTTGCAATCCACATAATGGCATATGCACTGCATACAGTACTGTATCAAACAACAAACACAGGCCTTGAGGGAAAGTACGTTGAAACATACCCACATAACAAATGACATTTTAGATGAGTAGAAAACACTTCATACTGGATGTCATTTCAAAGGATGTGTCTTAACCTTTGGTTCTTAACCAGAGTGTAATAATAATATATATAAACTGAAACTTTCAACTTCTGTGATCACAAAAAAGACAAGAGAATTTCAATATATGGCCTGTTTCTCAAGACCTTTTCCCCAGATCTTGCCACTGACAATGAAGGCAACTTAACAGAAATCATGAGGGAACATATTAATACATAGGCCAAATTTATCACACTGTTAACCTTATTAAATGGCTTGATAATAGCAAGAATATTAAGTGTATTAAATACTTTCTGATAAGAAATTGATTTCTAACCCATTTTGTAAATTGCCTTTTTCCTGACAAATGATCACATTGAGGGACACACAAATCATGGTGTTGTGGGTGTTGTGGTTTTCTTTTTTTAATTAAACTGTTGTTGTTATTAATAGACTTAAACTTATTTTTAATAGGATATAATTAGTACAACAGTACTGATGCACCAGTGGCTTCTGGATGATGTTCAGAATTTCTTTGTTCCCCTTGTTGCTTCAGGTATGTATACATAATCCTGTATTTTTTGCATATAGTTGTCACCATCCCCTTGGGAGTGGTCTGAGTGATCCACATTGCGGATAATGTCAATATGTGCTGCTGGCCTTGGACAGTTTCAGCAGCTCTTGTTGTCCTGAGTTTATCAGTTCCAGGTTTAACAAGATCAGTAGTCTCCAGAGCTTTTCATTTCTTGGAAGACTTTCATATGCTTTCTCTCCTACTATTCCTCTCCTCACCTGAAGTTTTGTGGTGACTATTTATACATTCATACACACAGGTACTTATAAAAGCCATCCATGCAAACTCACAGAGAAGTGTGTGAAAAGTGAAAGCCAGACCTGGAATCTTTGCCTTGACTCATGATGAAACATTGGAAATTGACAATTTTTTTCAAGGCACAGAAATAATTTCCACCTTAATCTAGTACAAGAACTTTTTATTTTCAGTGAAGATCATATGGAAAATACAGAAAACCTGAGCCATTAATCCTCATAATGAGTAATGCAGGTCTCTGAGCATGTACACCCACTGCAGAGTTGGTTCAAACATCTACCTTAAGTGTGAACAGCTGCAATTTCTGCTCAAGGTGGTTATGATGTGTGCTGCTCTCTTTTTTTCCAGGTCCTGCAGTGAGCTCAGTCTGCCTGGTCATTCTAGCATGGGCATGGTAGAGAAAAAAACCTCAGGAACAGCTTCATGGTTACACTGCTTAACTGTCGGCCCACTCCCTGGACAGTGCTTGACCTTTCCAGGCAGTGTCTTAGCATAGCTCAGGGGTTGGCAACAGCTAGGGCGTGCTCCCAGTAGTCAACAGGAACAAAGGCAACTTCTCTTGAACAAGCAAGGACTTTATGTATGTGCAAGCAGTGTCATCTGAAGCCCGGGCAAGAAAATTTGTACATCCCATTTATTTACTGGCCCTTGCAGAGACAAATCCTGCAAGTTATTCCCTCATACATTGAAACAAGTTTCTGCCCATTTGCATGTACAGAAGGCTTTTGAAAAGTAACACTGGTTTTATTCCAAAAGGTGCTTAAACTTCCTGCAAGTACAAATTTGCCCTCTTGGTGGCTACCTAATTCAAGATGCATTCTCTTGGCTCTTGGATATTTTTATAACACGTCTACTTTTTAACACATTATTTTAATATTCAGAAAACAGAAATCAGTTTTTGCTCTGCCTATCTCATAGCACATTCTGGAGAAGCCTACCTCAAGTAAAAGATGGTTTTCCTTTATCAAACATCTTCCAGAGTAAAAGGCAATGATGTTTTTAAGCCCTAGGCTGATGAACTTGCCAGGAACATGGACTACCTAAGTTTAGTCCCTGTTTATCATAATGCCCTTCAATATGGTGATCTACATTTGTCCAATTTTCCTTGTTTCCCAAGTTGCTTTATGGCTGGACGTAGAGAAGGAGAAATGCTGTGAAATGTTTCTGTGCCCCAGTCTTAGAGCTCAGACTATTGTGTTATTGACAGAAAAGAGTCATTAAATTAAAAAAATAGCATGTAAAATTTATGAATGACTGATGAGCAAACAGATTGAAAACATGTCAAAGCTGAGCAGAAGACTGTTGCAAGATTATATAAAAGAGTTTACCGATGATCACTTCATGTTTCTATAGGCTTGTTACTGTTAGCTGAAAAATGATCCAGTGAATCCATGTGTTCCCAGACATCCCAAGCATTACCTTCCCTTTTTTTGGACTGGTACCACCAAACCTCTGATCCTAGTCAGGTTCATAATCGTTGTGAAGGATGTCCATCAAAGCATGAAAGAAGCTAATATAGTTGTGAAAAGAATATAAGTCCTTTCCAGTAACAGTCATGGAAATGTTGTTTGGTGTCAGACTGACTAATTATGTAGAAACTTAATTATAGTGAACTTTGTACATAGTCATGATGCACACTATTTTCTTGAGTTTGCTTTTTGTTTAGCAGTATATATATGGCATGGAAACATAAGCAAAGGTTTATTTCCTCAGTGATTTTTTAATGTTCAAATCCTATTCTTTTCATAATGTTAGTTTTCCTTTTACCAACTACTAGCACAAAAGTGAAAACTGAGGTCCAAAGGGTGTAAAGGAATGAAGGCAGTGGGTTGGTTAGTATTGATAATATGCAGCTGTAGCCTTGCCTAGAAGGCAGTGGGTTGATAGACATGGAGGATGTGCAGCTGTAGCTCATTCTGGCTAAGTGGTTAAATAGCACTGAGGAGTGTGGGAGAGAGGGTTGGATGGAGGGGGAGCAGAGTGGTCTGGTCTCTGGAGGGAGGAGAAATGGCACCAACAGTAGACTCTGACCAATGGTTAAAGCCTTGTTGCAGCAAAAGGGTTTTGAAGCCAATGAAAGGTTTGCTGCCGATTCAATTGAATTATAGATCAGGTCATTCTTCTGTGGAGAGAGGAGTAGTGTAATGAATGTGCCTATTTTTGCGTAGAACACAGAGTAGAAAATTAAAGTTGTGCACTATCAGCATAGCTAAAGCACTAATTATTTTAAGTAGACAGCTGCAACCATTAGCTGTAATACTATATAAATATAGCATGAAACCAAGACATTTTGGGTGTACCCCAAAAGTAATGTTTACTGTCATAGAAGTTCAAACAAGAAATACAGTCTTTGAGTCATGTTTTAAATATCTGACTTTTACTAAATGATATGGCATGACTTATAATCAGTTCACATTTGACTGTGGCTACTATGACAGTCACAGTCATTCTGTAACTATGCTGCAATGTTTCTACCCCAATACCTTCATTCATACCTACCAGGTCTGAGCAGGTTAGCGTGAAGATACCTGACCTGACCTAAAATGGATCAGTCTGGGCTTCATTTTAGCCAAGGCAATACAGAAATCACACTAGGTCAACAGAGTTGGCAAAGGTAAAGTGTAAGCATACTTATACTTAAAGCACATCCATTTTGTTCTTTAGAGGGAAAAAAAAAAAAAAGGAACTAAACTAGAGAAAGAAAAACTACTAATCCAAGAAAGACACATTTAAGGCCATAGTGAAGGTGAAATTTTTAGAACCTCCATTAAGCTATTTTGTCTGGGAATTGATAAGACAATATATTCCTGAAATGAGAGTGCTAAATTACAGGATGTAATAGAAGTAAGTAAGCACTATAGACTTATGTAAAACAGTTGAATTAAAAAGACCTCCAAATATGTTAAGATAGAAAAACAGTCAAAACAACATAAGCTCTGCTGTTTTACAAGGTAATGATCCCATGAAATAACCATGCAACCATGAATGATGGATATTAATGTTTGAAATCCCAGGTTCAGTTGACCTAATTTATTTAATCCTGTTTGATTTTTTTCTTCTTTTTTCACACAAGGTTTTTTACCAAAGTAAAACCTTGAAACTCAGAAATTAATCTTATGTTCCACTCCACAATATGTATTGTTTATTTAGGCTTCAACCCCAATGACAAATATGTGTACTTCTAGATTTGCATCAAAACCAGCCAATCTTGCATTTGTCCTGGGGATTTGTGTTTAAAGATAAATGTTTGCTAAAATGAAACCATAGGGGGAAATGTCGATGAGAGGAATAGCAAAAAAAAAAAAAAAAAAAATATCTCCAGGTTTTAATTTATTGTTCATGTCTAGATGTTTAAAATATTTAAACCCATTTGTTTCTTTTTACAATGCTAAAATTAAGCAAGAGTTTCAATTTTCTTTTGAGACAATAGTATCTCACTGCACCCTCTTAATACAAACATAAAGATAAGAACTGCACAATAACTGAGTTTTAATTTAATCAGTTACACTAGGATTTAGTTTCTTAAATTAAAACCTAATTTGAAGGAGGGTTTTTTTCCCCTTCTAAAGCAGAATGTAATTCAATAAGTTTGCATATTTATGATTCCAGTTTATACTGGATAGCTGGTGGAACAATCTAATAAAAATACTGCCTCTGCTGAAGCTCCACCCACTGCTGGAAGTATTGAGTAATTGGTCTTGTCATTCAGCAGCAGCTAAGTTCCCTTCTCTGCACAGTACAGAAACTTCCAGCCTTCTCCATTATTCTCCAAATGAAGCCTGCCTCTTGAATTCTACAAGTTTTTTCACAATGAAAATCTTCCCTGCTACAGATACAAACTTCATTCATTGAATGAATTCAGCACAATTATAGAACATCATGAAATATTACAGAAGACAAGTTGCTGAAAACACTGTGGTTTTTCTTCTACATAAAGCATGTATCACCACATACTTAATCAACATAGGTATGCTAGTAAGGCTTAGAAGGTTCTACTAATATATAGTAAAAAACTGTTTTCAAATACTACATTAAGGCAAGTATATACAAATCCAAATATATTTAGACTAATCTGTGCTCCAGCTCTGAATAATGGATGCCCTTCTGACAATGGAGAGTGATCTGTCCTTTCAAGGAGGAAAACTTTGTCTTAGTAAAGATACTCTGAAATTATAATTTTGCTCCATTATGAGATGAATCATTCACTCCTTTTTTTACTTAAAACCGGATTCTGATGAAAGATTAACAGAAATAGCTGAATTAACCACTTGTTCCGTCTCCATAAACTAGCTTCAGAATTTTCCCACCTAAGAGCACACTAAAACCTGGGAGTTTAGAAACTTTGAGGCTACCATCTGATAAACAACTGAATTAGCCACCTACCCATTCATTACGATTCATTTAACCCAGACATGTAATCATTTGTCAGAGAATTTCTGGGAGAATCCCCCCAAAAAATTTGTAGCGTACAGAGATTCTGATGTCACTAGTGAGTGGGTTTCACATATTCCTCATATGTGTAAGAGGCCATTGCTCCCAGCAAAAAAACTTTGAAGGCCTAAATTACTAAGACAATTCTGCTAAATGTTAGTGAAAAGCTGTTTCATGCACAGCAGTTAGTAACATCAACAGCAAGACCCATAAAACAATGAATATCTCATGGGATCAACAAGTCTTTCAGTTTTCTTGAAAAAACTTGTATTAGACAGCCACCACAGACAAAGCCACAGCTCTGCGACGTAGCAGGGGAAGCATCAACGTTTAATAAAACTTATTATTTGAAATAGGCACTTCTTTTAGCGTGGTGGTTAAAGGAAGAGTGCAGGTAGGCACCTAGACAAAATGACTAGTGTTATGTGTGTGTGGAAACACCAAATCTGTATTGCAAGTCCTTTACGTAATTCAGAACTCCTCAGGAGACAGGGAAAAATGGAAGAAGATCTATGGCCCTAAACTGTGTTCCACACTGGCTTTGTGGTGATGTCTAGGGCGTGCTAGCAAGAGGATTTTCAGAAGTGTGCAGCTTTCTTACCATCCAACATAACTGAAGAGGAGAACGTAGTGTTCTTTGAGCTCCTATAAAGATAAAGGCTCTCTTTTGTGTCTAAATACCACAACAGTTTCTTTCAGAATTAATGGGCTGAAATAAAAATTTTATGTACCCAAGGAAGAAGACTAAAAATTTTTTTCTTTATTACAGCAGTAATAAATAGGCAAAGCTGATACACCTGTAAAAACTAAATGCAATGTAAATTTTGTGACCAAGCTATTAGTAAAAAATGTCTTAAAAACCTTTAAAGGAAATATTTGCAATAGCTTTTAAAGCTCCTTCTGTCTCCTGTTAATCTGTTCAGCTTCTTCTTAGTTTGAGGAGGTACTTGGCAAAACTTGTTTTTTCTTGGAGTCCTTAAAAAATCCCATGCACAGGAAAAACATATGGAAATTGCCCACAGGAAGCACATAGAAGATAAACATAGGAAGTAATTATTCAGCAGGAAAGTTTGGAGGAAATGGGTTGTTTTTCTGTCAGTTCTGGTGTTCTGTGGATTTCAGAACATCAGCAGTAATGAAGGAAATAGATTAGCAATTGCAGGGCAGCTATTGTTTATACAGTGTTGACACCAAATGTCACTCTCCTAGAATTTACCTCGTAAAAATAATTTAATATTGTGCAAAAGCAAAGCAGCCTTTCTTTTTTTCTAACAATATCACAGCAGTTAGTCTTAACATCTCCTCTGCAATGAGAAGGTTCGAGGAAGAAATAATTCACCTGCTAAAATAGTAAAATAAAAGAAAAATATATTTTAAAAATTCCAGATATTTATTAACAGTACTTTGTTTCTTGTTTTCAAGAAGGTAAATCTTTATTTTGGAATGCACCAGTAGCACAGGAGCACCACAAATCTAAACCTAAGAAAATATGAGGGTTTAAGTCATTGCTTTAGTTTAATTTAATCCTTCACTGAAATGATAAAAAACTCTTCTGAATTCTTCCCTTGAGGTCGTTAGGGGACTCTCATTCCTGAATCAGCTGATTATGCATTAGGCAAAAATATGAACCAACATTCCTTTTCAATCAGTTCAACTGAACATCAAGTTCTAGCTAACCGCATTTGCTCTTTTGAAAATTCTGTAACAAAACTTTCATGAAATAAATACGCATCTGTATAAAAACCTTCAGGTTTGACAAATCAATATTTTCCTTGTGAAAACATGTCATGGGAGAAACATTTTCAACGTACTATATTCCTAACTGCCCCCAAAGTGGAGAAAGGAGTCCTGTTCTGTGCAGGTGAAAGGTAAAAAGAGGTAGCCCACTTTATCCCCTGACAATACACTGGATAGCCAGCTGCGCGGAAAAAAAGGACAGGACAAAAATCAAGACAAATGCCCAGAAGGAGCAACTTTAAGTGTCATATTCCTCTTCTTATCTGCACAAATGTTTTCTCAGGAAAGCAGGATTGCAGCAATGGCTCTCCTCCCCAGGTCCCCATGTAAGGATTACAGAAATTATCAGCAGTCCTACTGGGCTACAGAGAGAACTCAGCCAGCTGTTCCTCAGTAGCTCTCCTGGTGTTACCAGAAAGGACAGAAACAGAGAAACCCCATATGGCTTCTTGGATGCACACTTGTTCTGGCTGTCATCAGTCTAGTGGGATTCTGTATCTCGTTTACTGTGGTTTTAATTTTTCTGTACTTCCCTCCCTTCTATTTGATTCAGTCAATGATTTGAGTACTATTTCACTTAGTGGCTGAATATATTCCTAGGAATATTTCAGTTCAAATTAGAATATTTTTCTCTAAGGATTCAATGTCTTGGTTTTGTTTCAGCAATTCATAATTGTAACACTGTATTATAAGCACCTTATCTGGAAATGTAACAGACTTTGTTTCTTTTAACAAAACATAATAAAAAAATCTTCAGAAACTTTAAATCTCTTCAAATTTTATCAGTTGATAAATTAACCAGAGCTGACCCATTTTCATAAAGGCTGTTAGTTATAATAACAGAACATATTTTTCACATGAAAAATTGAAACAGCAGGTAGTACTATATTCCATCACATATCCAAATAAAAAGATTTCTTATTACTCGTTTGGTTTGCTTCTTATATGTACTTAGTGTCACAACAGCTTACCTTTGAGGCAAAAATTACATTTAGACGCTTTCAACATTTCATATCCATGCTCATTTGTCATCCAAAAGGCTTGTAGCTTCTGATCTTCAAATATAGCATTTGTTGAATAGATTAGTTTCCTGTTACAGATATAGTTATGTTTAAACTTACAAAGATGGAAGGTTTCAAGTTGACTTTAAGAAAAACAAGGTCGGAAAATGAAACCTTGCCATTCTTACTCACAAAATGTACTGTGGCAGTTCAATCAAAATTTCAACAAATTAACTGAAAAAACTCCAACTAGTTCAGAATGGCCTGGTAGATCGGTCTGAATCCAAAGGACAAACAATTTTCCACTGGCAGAGCTGGCAAGGCTGAAACAGATCCCTGTCTATTGGACTTGAGCAGAATGATGCCAGCTCTGAGCCTCGTGAAATGCAGGCAATAGGAAGATAGTCTAGATATTAAGGTTCTTGGGAAACTTTCACAGAGGGAAATGGGGGAGCAATATAGGTGCCAGGGTGAATTACAATTGTTTTACCAACTTTGCCTCCAAAAGTATGTCTGTCAGCCTTTTTCTGAGTATTTCTAGTAGGAAGGTTGATGCTATGACTGCTCCATCAGGCATCACAAAAAGGTTCAATCCATTTCCCCCGCCCCCGCCCCCCCCCCCCCCCAAGACTTCCCTAGCGAGATGGTTCCCAGATTACTCTCTGTAAATCCCTGTCTCATAAGCATGGCCATTAAGGCATTTTGACCATAAATGAACCTATTACTTTTTGCAGAAGAAGAAATCATTTCATGGTCTGCCAGCAATTTACCTTTGTCATTTTATTGAGTTCATGGAAAGAACAATCTGAATGGGATTAGAAAGGGCAGCAGCATTCGAAGGAAGTGTTGAAAAGACAGTGATGATGCAGCTTACTGGTATAACAGTTGTACCTGCAGTGTTTCTAGCAGAGTGAGATTCACTTTTGAAATGTAACATTCTTTCAAATACTTACTGACCATAAAATGAAAAAAATAGTACGTCTTTGCAGGCTAAAAACCCCTTTCTCCAGTATCTGTAACAATCATATTACAAGGAAGTAATATTAAGAAAAATATACAATAAATCCAATTTTATTTCTTTTTTCCAGCCTTAGGTTTGGTTGTTTTTGTGGAGTACATGTCTATCCCCTAAACATTTATTAGTCAGACTAGAGATTTTGGTTTTCAGATTCCAGAGCTTTAGCTCTAGCCTCCAGCTACCTTTTAAAGATTCTACAGACCTCTTGCCTCTGGGTGTTCTGTGCTTGTTTCTGACTTTCAGAAAGTTTTTTTTAAGACGATCTGTTGCTCTTATTGAAAATCAAAATGGTAGCTTATTAAATAAGAAGGCTGAATAAGCAACTCAAATATCCTTTTAAACTGGTAAGAGAAAGTAACTGAAAACAAACAGTGTGACCCAAAATTACCTTTTGTCTTCAGCATCTGATTTTCTTTCAATAGGATTTTCATGTAACAAACAATATGGTTTAATCAGTTCTTTGATTTGTGTTGTGATCCCTTGGAAAATTAATTATATTTGTAATCATGTGCTGAGAAATTACTGTAAGAAGCAACATTTTAGGGTAAATAGCATTTGTTTCACTTCTTTTTGTTCAAAATTTAGGGCATAAAGTCCCCTGGTGCAGTTTCTTTTCAGGAAGCAGCTTCCATTTGTAGCATTTATTGATGTGGTAGTATCACTACCAGTATTATAGATGAGGAGGATGCGTGCATTGAATAAAAAGTATCCAGGACATTTACTCAAAATGTAAACAAGACAACATTTTACAGTAACAGATTTATGAGAATCTCCACAGGCCCCCTGGAAAGCTTGGATCACATGGCTTTTCGAGCCCTTTCCATCCCACTATATGTTACAAATTACAAGTAACGATACCTATAAGCTCCTGCTATAACTTCTGGGTTTCCCTGCAGTCACTTCAGACTCTCAAACATTTTACATGGCTTGTGTTAACAGGGAGATGTAGGGGAAAAAATATATGGGAAGAAGAGCTACATAAGATCAGCAACACCTCTGCTGCAAACCCTAAATGACTGATACCATCCTAAAACTGACTGAGACTTGGTTGTATTGTTTAATCCTACTCTGGGAAGCCTCTAATTGTAGATTATGGCTATTACTTTTGTACTAAAGAAGGAAAGCTGTAGCAGCATAGAATTAATACCTCTTTGAGCAAATCTGAGGATCTCCTGGGAGAGCAATATAAGTTTGCGTGACAGAGAAGAGCGACTGACCTGAAATCTGCTTTAGCTCCCTTCGTCTAATCTTTATTCACTCATTGTCATGGTTTTTCTTTACAATTCTTTGAGCTAGTTATGTAACCAAGTGACATACTGTTTAGTATCAGAGAGAACAAATGGGTCAGTGAGGCCCAATTGCTGTAGTTTTCTGGTCTTTAGCCAAAGTAGTTTATGGTGTTGAATGAAGTCTCTCACAGTTTGCAGGGTATCCCATAATCACCAGTTCCTTGCTCCACCAGGCTACATTTACATGGACTTGCTATGTGGACAAGATGGACATGGGCATATGGAGCTAAGGTGCCATTCAGCTTTCAGGCACCCCAGATTATAGGAGCAGAAGCAAGTGTTTCTACTTTATAGCTTCAGAACTAACATCCATCCATGCTTTTGGTAGTTAATTAAAACAGAAAGAAATCTCTGAAAGGTAGTCCATAGTCATTATTTTCAGGAGCTGAAGTATTGCCGACATGTTGTTTTATTGTGCAGAGTCTATTTCAAAGTTTAGGTCTTTATAACATTTTAAATAACTTTAAAATTCATGATAATGCTTATTTTCAAAGAATTGATCCAAAGTTAGAGATTTCTAGACTCAGCTTTTTTGTTTAATGTCTTCTGAAAACATATTTTTCTATATAAAATTTTAGAATTGCTATTCTAAGCTTCATGCTCTTCCTTCATTTTTTTTAAGTACTATTTTTTCCTCCTGACTCATAAGCACTACATCCAGGTGTTCAGATATAAATATCAGGCTTTTTCTTGATATGTTAATACAGATTTTTAAAATATTGTTTGGTCCTTAAATATAGTTATATCCAGTGCCATTATAGGATGGCTTTTTATTCTGGCTAGGACAAGAATAACCCTTCTCAAACCTTGGCACTGTAAAGAAACCAAACACTTTGAAATCAGAACCATCACATTACAGACTCTGGTATTTAAGTAGCCCTGTTTTAATATTTTGGACAATTCTGCTTGGGAGAAAATAGTTTCATGTAAGGAAATTAAAAAAACACATTTTTATCCAGGAGCAAGTGAATTATAATTGGCATTATTATCATTATTGTTAATGCTATCATTAATAATAATTAGTTTAGTTAAGAAGAACCAAACTTTTCTGGAAAATATTTATTTTGATGATTTGGATATGTTGCTGGAGTGAAAATGCAAACTTCTCATCATATTTTTGTAAGCTTACATTGTTTCAAAACTGCTTAAAATTTTGACATTCAATTATCATCACAATTACAGCCTAAAAATAACTGTGTTGAAAAAAATCTAGGTTTTATGATCTGTGCAGTAGCACTGGCGCTAGTGGAACAGGCCATAGTCAGGAAGAAGAGACACTTTCATATAGGTCATTGCCCATACAAAAATGTCACATCTTCTATTTCTAGCAATAACCAGACGCCATTTCATTCCTAGAAATACCAGATGTCCTCTTGCATCCACCACCAAAAAAAGAGAGAGCATCAAAGGATAAAAGCACTCAAGGGCCATTCTGTAGATAAAATTAAGTGTTACTGAGGACAATGCATGAAAAAAGGAACAATCAAAGGACAAAAAATGCAAAAGCGGGGAGTCAGAGGGGTCCCTTACTCAGGTAGGGCACAGCCAACAATGAACACACAACATCAGCTGCACTTATGACTCCCTGAAGGTGTCTGGGAAACTGATGGGTGCTGGCCAGTCATGGAGGTGTAATAGGACCAGGGATCCAAAAGCATTCCCACAGTTGCCAGAACTCCCCCACAACATTTCACATTTCTGTCCAGCTTTCCCCAGAGGTACTTCTTGCCCATTGATACCACATCACTAAAATCTGCAGATGAAGTTTCCTACCAGCTCAGGGAAAATTCAGTACCTGTGTGCTAGGCATCAATAACAACCTGACAAGCCTGTGGGCACCTCTTAGCTAAGTCTATTCCTGCTTTAACTCCACATTCTACTGACCAGTATGAGTCTGGAATAACGGATGAAGTGGACCTTTAATTTGACCTAATGCAGGCATTGTTATATGAATGAGTGTGATCAACTACTTCAAGAAGAGATTTGTTATTCTCAGCTGTAAGAGGTCTGGGAAGATTGGATTTACATACCTGTCCTTTTACCGCTGTTAATCAATCTTATGTCTTCTTAGTACATTAGCTTGTTATGTTTTGATTAGGCATGGAAAAAAGATGAATGAGTATAAAATATATTCAGGACCTTTTTTATGCATTTTAATTTTCTGTGTCCCTTGCTTTCTAATTTGATTAAAACAGTATGCTTTCCCATTTACAGTCCCATTAATCAATGAAGCTGCTTCACAGGGTGGTATATTAATCAATATGAGTAAAGATCCATATTCCTGCATACTAAACATTTTATTTACTTACTGTAATATTACATAATTTTCTTCTGTATGCTGTCAGAAAATATACTGCCTGATTTCCCACAAAATATTTTCAATAAAGTTCTCAATTAGGTCAGAGAAAAAAAATATAGTTATATCTACCTATATGTAATCTTCATTGATAGAGAAGACCGAGAATGTTGAAAGGGTTTCACTGAATGCCAGGATTTTATACTGAGTTTATCACCCATTCCTGAGGCCTCACAATTTACAAGCATAATCTATGAGTCCTGAGGCTATCAAAATCAAATTCATCATGTTAAGAGTGTGCTCCAGTTACCAGTGTCATCAGGTTTTGTCAAGAGATATACACGTAAAAGTATATGCTGTTATTGGGAACTCTATTTTCTATCCCTTTTGCTTTTGTTTAGTTCAGAGTTATTTGTAAAAGACACTGAGTGCAAGACCTACCACAACTCTAGAAAAATGCCCCATTATGGTGCACCACAGCTCTGAAGGAATACTCCACATATTAAATGGTTAGCTTTACTGGTTTATTTCTTTCTTTGTTTCTAATTGAGCATGTGCAACCAAAGTAGAGCCAATTAATCAGATTAGACATGCAAAGCAGTAACTGTCAAGATTTGTTCAAATCAAAAATAATCCTGGTGATTCACTCAATAGAGCTTTGATTCATTTTAACAGTGACAGGATTAGGCATCCAAAATTACAGACCATAGTGTAAGAAGGCATAATTTCTCAAATCAGAGGTATTAATTATAGAAATTTGACTGAGGAGTGAGGAGCAAAGGTGTTCCCCTACTAAAGGACATTTCTCATCAACAGTAAAAGAAATTGGTAAAAAATTATTAATCCAAAGGATGATCACTACCAGTCACCATAAAAGTTTAAAGGAATGTTTCAAAAAACAGGTAGGAGGTCTCCTATGAAATACAGTGTATGATTTGGCTCAGTAAGAAGGAAAAACTGTCTTTCCGTATTAAGTTTTTAAAATGACCTGGAACTGATATTCCTCTCCCAGAAATTCCAGGAAATGTGTTCATTTAGACCCAAATACAAACCAGAGCTCTGTATCAGCTGTGCAGTCTGAATACTTGAATAATTGAGTTTGTCTTGGTTGTAAGCTTCTTGGGATATTGTGGTTACGTTTTGATGGTCCCTTGGTTGCTACTTGTCTGAACTGTCTTGTGCTGATGCCTCTGCTCAACTGAGTTCTTGGTATAGTAATGATGATTTATGTTGCTGGTGCTCTTCTTAACATCTGGGAACTCGGAGCTTCTAACTTTTTCTGTCCTGCCACAGTTAATAATAGCAATAATAACCTAGTTAAGTATGTGAAGATGACAATGGAGTAAAACGTATGTTGTTATTGAATGACCTGATTTTATTAAACAGTCCTGATATGGAGCTCAGGTTCTTAGGGTTGTTTTTTTGGGTTTGTTTTTTTTTTTTTTTTTGTAGTACCTGCTTAAATACTACCTAGTTCAGACATAAAACAATTAGTTCTGATTAACAGACAATGTCTTTGGAGCTCATAACAAGAGGCACACAGTGCAATGTGTTCCCTGAAAGGAGAATTTTAGAGACCAAATACAATTTTTAACAGTGAGAGAAAATATGTGGAGCCCATAGCAATGTGATCTGCTGAGTTGGCTGTGTAGGAAAGAGCAAAGGAGAAGCTAGTGTAGTCCCGGAGGCTTGCACAAGGGCGTGAACAAAACTAGACTGGACATACACAAGTCCATGGGGAGTTGGGCAATGCCAGAGTAGCCCCTCAATTATCTTTAAAAGGTCATGGTGGTCTGGGGAGAATCCTGAGGACTGGAAGAAAGCAATGTCACTCAACTTCAGGAAGGGCAAGAAGGAGGATCTGGAGAACTACAGGCTGGTTAGCTTCACCTCTATCCCAGGGAAGGTGGTGGAGCATATAGCTCTGGAAACCATTTCCAAATTTGTTAATGAGAAGGTGATTTGGAACAATAAACATGGATTTAGAAAGTGGAAATCATGCCTGACCAACATTATGGCCTTCTGTGAAAAAATTACTAGCTTGGTAGGTAAGTGTCAAGCAGTGGATGCTGTTTGCTTTGACTTTAGTAAGGTTTCCGTTTTCAACACTGTCTACCATAACTTCTTAATTGACAAGCTGATGAACTGTGAGCTAGATATGTGGATGGTGAGGTGAGCTGAAAACTGGCTGAACTGTTGAGGTCAAAGGGCTGTGATCAGTGGCACAAAGTTCAGCTGGAGGACAGTCAATAATCCAGTAACCTGTCAGAGAGGCGCACAAGTTCTGCTGGAGTAAGATAAATAACCGGTAAAACTTTCTTGAAGTTTGATAGCAAAATTCAGTTTCTTCACAACATACTCCATCAACTTTAAAAATCTTTGCTGGTATTGTTCCATTGATCTTTTAAGTTTTTTAAAAAAGTGACCATTCACAAGCTCGCAAACAAGAAAGTATTCATTGTCACAGTTTCACTGTCAAAACTGGAGACGATCACATTTTGGATCTAGGCTGTAGAGATTCAGGAACAAAAAAGGAAAGAAATTTGAAGAATGAACCAAGGGAATGAAAAGAAATAGAACAATCAAGTGCTCCCTAAAAAGCTGATATCTGGGAAGAACAGTGCTGAATAGGAATTTAAGCTGAAGAGTCCTAAGATTCACAAACTCCTGCTTCTTTGTATGTTTGTGTGCAAGCAAAATCTGCAAAACTGTATCAAACAAAAAGCATTAAAAAATGAAAGTGTCAAGAAAAGTATTGGATGGGACAAACAGCTTCAGAGTATTAAGGAGGCTGTGAGTTGTGACTGAGGTAGTGAGACAACCCATGAGGGAGCTTTCTGAGTGGGTCAGGATGGGGCAAGGCTTCATGTAAGGATGGAAAATGCTATGGCAGCAGTTGAGGCAATATGTGGTGAATCAGCACCTTGCACGTTGCAGACTGTGTTAACACTTGACTGCTGGCAATGAAGAGTTAAGAACTGTTCAAGGTAAATGAGCAGGTGTTAATGAGCACGGGGGTAGGTAGTCCTGTTGCTTGTCATTAACTGGCCAGAGGACAGTCTGTGACCCGTTTTTATTTCTTAATTCAAACTCAGCCTGGGGTTCCCATCCTTGGAGATCAGGACTCTTCATAAGAGTAGCTTTAATGCAGGGCATGGGCAGTCTGGAGGGAGGAACTAGATGGCTTGGTGCAAGTGTGTGCATTTAAGGGAGCTGAGCAGGATAGCCTTGTATAATGCCACTATAAACAGTTGCTGAATAGGAAAGAAGAGTATGGGGCAATTAATTCATGAACAAAGTTAAAAGTTCTTAGCTTCTTACCAGTTCAAACTGCAAGACAAAAGCAGTCTTTGACTGTCTTACCCACAGCAGTCACACACCAGAGAAATTTAGCCTAAAGAAAATAATTCATTAACCTACATGCTGCCCAAGGCTTGTTTTTGTTGTTGTTTGTTTTGAATTTCCATTATTTTTAATTACTGTTACCGGAGAAGAAAATTTATTTTTCTTCTACACAGAAACATTCTGCTCATTTGTAATTTATTTTGACACTAGAGCAAAGATTATAGAAGCACACATAAAAGATAAAAAAGAAATCCAGAGATTTTTTACTCTAAGGCCTCTATTTCACTGTCCTATGTGAAATAAAGTGTCTCTGATTCAGCAGTTTCTCTCAAAACTTGTGTGAGAAACCAACCGTTCAATAACTTCAACATTAATTTTCGGATAAATGACCTGTCTTTCCTGTCACAGGTGAGGAAAGAGCAGAATACCTATAGGAAAATCAATATGACTGGATTAATTACTGCCATGAAGAATATTAATAGAGTTACAATAAAGGTCAGTTAGCATTCCTTCATTTTATAATACAGGATCCTTTAATAAATCTGTGTAAATATCTACTCTATGAAAGCATGAGTTGGTTAAAGGAAGAACTTAACATACTATTTTTAGAACTCCATCTTCATGGTGCTCAAGAAATAAAAAGATACGACTTTTTGTTTTTAAAAAATGTTAAGAACTCCAATGACAATAAATTCCTCCCCACTCCCTTCTGTTCTTGGTGTTTAAGCAAACTGCAGGCTCAGCTTAAGAACAGCTGGTGGCAGAATGGTAGGTAGTAAACCTGACAACACCATTTTTCAACATATAGCCATTTGAAATGGACATCCTCAACATTGTGTATTTTAAGCATGCATTCATCTGAAAACTACTGTTCAAAATACAGTTACTTAATGCACTTCACCAAGACAAAGAAATAATACAAATTGCCTGGGGACCAGCACTTATGGGAAATGTCAAATTTCCATCAAAAGGTGGCTTTCTATTTCTGCTAAGCTTAATTTATATGCCACTAGTTTTTACACTTGAAAATGTTGGCATGAGATCTCACAGGTACAAATAAAGCAAGATTAATGCTTCCTTGTTTTCTAGTGAATAGTAAAGCATGCACTACCGACTTGCATTTCAAATGAATTGCCAATGAGGTAGATTGGGAATTGCAATTAGTTACTTAATGTGAGTAGGTAGTTAAAATATCTTTAGGAGAATTGAAGTGTAAATGAAGCTGTGTGCCATTCTGTTAACCTGTGCTTTCATTCACTTCATTAGGGTGCCACTTCAATATCCATATAGAACTAGGTGATCTAAAAACTCACCACCATCACCCAATGCAGGCAACTCACAGCTGTTCCCATTTATGTAACGGGTTTGGAAGTTTTGTCTTCAAAATCCAGTTGTGCTTAAGATTCAGGCAGTAGATTTCATACTTTCCAGTAAATTAACAGCATAGGTTTTGTACAGTACATAGGAGAGTTCAAGTCTGGAGCAATGCAGGTCTCTGTTTCAGGGTGGTGTATGTTAACTCTACCAGCCCAGTGGCTATACCGACTAGAGTTCCACTGTTAATAACAGGAGCTTAGATCCCTTGTTGATATAAAGGTACCCGAATTTTGATGTTTCTAAACCCCGCCCTCAATTTCTCTCTTTGTTAAAAGGCAAGATGCCTGGAGATTTGAAAGTACAAAGTTCCAGAAAGAAACGAGGAGCATTTATGATCAGGCTTCAGCTTAGTTCTGACTCGATGTTGAAGAGCTGTATTACAGGATATGGCAGTATGCACTATTTTCACTAGGACTGATGAAAAGTAAAGATCTTTCACCCTTTTAGTTTCTTTTCTTTTCTTTTCTTTTCTTTTCTTTTCTTTTCTTTTCTTTTCTTTTCTTTTCTTTTCTTTTCTTTTCTTTTCTTTTCTTTTCTTTTCTTTTCTTTTCTTTTCTTTTCTTTTCTTTTCTTTTCTTTTCTTTTCTTTTCTTTTCTTTTCTTTTCCTTTCTTTTCTTTTCTTTTCTTTTCTTTTCTTTTCTTTTCTTTAATTTCTTTTAGTAATTCTCTGCTTGATTATGACTGTTACTGATATTTGTGAAACTGCACCAAAATAACTGAGAAGGGATTCTGGCTCTAAGTCCCTGACTTTTGAAGAGCATCCTCTACCTCCTAATAATCCCAATGTGGCAAACAATGTTGCTTAGCAGCTTTGAAAACATACCCTCTACTAACTTCTCAAAATAGCATACAAAATCATTAAAGAAAAGAGCGTGAGCATCTAACTCAGATTCTCCACTGATGGTGGGGTTTTTGCACGGCTGTGCAAACGTACTTCTCTGTGTTACTCACCTAAGGGAAATGGCACTGGTGCAGGGGGTGAAGAAACTGAGGTTCTTCAGTGGAACTTGATGACCTTGGTAGTGCAGAGCCCAGATTTCTATGCACAACGGAATGCTGCACTGTGATGCTTGCATCTTATAAAATGTTGAAACCATGTGTGTTCCAGCTTTTAACAGGGCTGTATAACAGTTGAACATACAGTTTTATAGGCTGCTAATAGATACTATATGTTCCTTCATTGCATCTTGAATTCTCTGACCTTGATGTGATACACTGCAGCTCACAGAGGCTTTCTTCTTCCCCTAGAAATGAAAGGTGATTGGGTGGCAAAGGCCTCTGCCCTTTTAACATTATAAACAATTTTTAACAGAGGAGAAGAAATCTACGCTTTAGATGACATGACAGATCATATGATGTACTGTGTTATATTTATGGGACTGTTTTATAAACAGTAGCATGACAAGAGAATCTCAACACTCAGTTATAAACAACCTAGAACAACTATACACAGGAAAGGGATACATCATTGTCACAGAGGTGTGAACTCAATGAAACAGAACTAGCAGACTTAATAAGTATGTGGTTATACCAGTGGTCCTAGAGACCAAATAAATCTATATATATGAGATAAAGGCTCTTCCCTTCCCCTAGCTGAAGAAAACATTAAATGAAGTAAAAGAGATTAAACTGGTTTCTTAAGAGAACAAAAAGATATCTGGTAATGCTCCTTTTTGTCTCTTTAAACCTGATACATACCAGATCAGGTTTTCCTAAGATGTTTGTTTACCTGTGATTAAGGTTTGTAGCTGAAAAGAAAAGCTCTTCTCACACTATTTTAATCTTTGCACTTATTTAGATACTAAGCAATTTGTTTGTGTCTGCATTTGAAAAAGGAAAGGTAATCCTAGAGACATCAGGACTGTCATTTACAAATGACTACCCATTCCTCAAACAAAAGAAGTTATTTATAACTTTGTCACTATTAGAATACAGAGAATTACAACCTGTTTATTTTAGGCTTGGTAAATTGCCCTTAGGTTGATAAGCTGATAATTATATGTTTCTTTCTTCAACTGATGGCTCAGGAGACAGACATAATATTAGTTATTTGCTTTAACAATTAGGAAATTGTTCAATTTGTGCTCTAATTTACTAAATTACACCTGCAGAGGTCTAAAGAATTTTCATTATCACCTGTGTGAAAGCAGTATGTTTCCTATTACCTACATCTATGAGGTTTTTTTTTCTATTTTAACCCCATCATTACCAGTTCTGTGCATATCACTACAATGGAAATTCAATAATTTCAAAGCTTTAAGCATGTTTTTCATTTGAATGTGTGCCAGCAACTACAACACTCGATCAGTCTTGCTTTATGCTGTTTTGTTCTATTTTCTTTCAGAGTTATAGTTCTGAAAAATCCACAAATATAATTCAAAACCTAGATCAAAACCCTGGAAGTAGCAGCAAAATAAAAATATTTTCTTAGAAAGAGATAAAAAGTGCAAAGTCATTCCTCTAAACAAAATGCAAACCTTCATTTTCAGAGGACAGACAACTTCAGGTGTGTTTTACCTAGGGAAAAATAGACCTCTTCAAGATACATCATGACATATATTTAATGGCTATTACTGGCAGGTCTATTTATAGGATATATTATTTAAGCAGGGATCTTGCACATTGGAATAACAGACTATCTTCTGGATTTTCCCTTGGGTGTTGAAATAGTAAGCATAACAATAAACTGAACTGCATTCCTCTGGCTGAAAACAGACTTTTTATGTCTCTCTCTGTATTTCAGGTTAACTCCACCAGTTGCCTAGCCTGGGCCACTAAAAATGTTTCTCTTGGCATGGTTGCTTCATAGAGAAAAAGAGCGCAAAATTAATTTCTATTTAAAATGGGATTTTTTTTTGTGTTGCGCCTAAAATTGGTCATTGGGGGAAAAAAATCGATTTTTTTCATCTGTTTAATGTTTTCAACCCAATTGTAACTCACATAATTCTCATATTTGAGAGGCAAGCAAGTATAGTTACTATATGAAATTTCACAGTCTTGCCATCATTCTCAGCTAACTCAATAGCTTCCTTTGTTCATGGCCAGATCTGTTAAGGTCACACTACACTGACAACTCACAGAGCGGTGCACAGACCCCCGTTGGGAGTCCCTGAAGACATCTGAAGGGTAACAGTAGTCACTAGTCTAAAATAATAGGATTCAGCAGCCAACACAACTCATGTCCCGGCTTCAGCTTCCAATGTATGCATTGTATATTCCATCTCTCCCTGCTACTGGTGTGAGTGGGTCTTTTTAGGTGGGCATATTGAGAAAGGAAACTGATAGTCGCAATAAGAAGCAGAACAATATAAAAGATCGGAGACACTTCTAAAAGAAAACTTAAGGAAACATATTACTTTTGTTCCCATCTCATGATCAATTAAAATTATATTTTGATTGCTTGTCTGAAATATGTGGTCTCCTCAAGTATACATTTTCAGCCGCTATGGATAACTGGAAGCTGTAATTCCCACAGTGTTTAACTGCCCATGTTATTTTCTGGTATGATACCACTGATTTTCACAGGAATTCTGCTTGAGGACCTGCAGACCAATTGTTTAAACATAGTAAGCATGACCTAAATTTCAGTGAAATACAAGATGAAGAAAATTTAATTTGTAAGTAATTTTCAAACTTACAGAAAGTGTGTATCAGCAAAAAGTCTTTTAGTATATTTAGCTATTACAAAGTAAGGATAATAGTTCAGAACTAGTAACAATGGTGTGTTTCTTGGTACTATTTTTTATAATAGAGAAATGCTTCTTTCAGTTGTGTCCTAATCTTACTTACTAGTTTGTATTTGCATATGCTAAAAGATGTTGAACATAATGTCTCCTTCACAATTCTCTTCTTTGCAATGATCTTTTGGTTCCCAGTCAGGATCTTTAAGTATTGCAGCAATGATCATGACTTGACACAGAGGTGCACTGTTCAGAAAACTATCAAGAAAACAAGACATTCCAAAGATTGTGTTGAATTAGGTTGATTTTCTTAGTAACTCTGCCACCTGCAGCACTAAAGAACAAATGTCTTCGTGATGGACAGGTCAAACATAGTTTTTCATAAGCTGCTCACAGCTGTTCTTTCTTTTCCTAGTGAATTAACCACTTCATTGCTGTTCATTCATGCATGTGTCATTGTAGTTTTAAGGAGAATGTGTATTCATTGAATGGAAAATGTAGCTTGAAGGTCTAGTCTTACTGAATCAGTCTCATTATCCTGAACCTACTGATATGTCTTTTAGTACTGAAGGAACTATTTATGCCTTTCACTATATGTATATGAAGAACACATAATGTTACTTACGGAAAAAAAAAATCTGAATTTTGAATAATCAGTGTTGGCAAGATCATCAAGAAAAGGTAACAATGTTGTCTTGGGTGTTTTTTTTTTGTAACTAAGCCATATGCCTTGTAAGATTGAATACACAAAGAATGTTAAAGGAAGTGTTAGGTGATGAAATTGAGACATAGAGTATAAACATTTTTTTCCCCCAGTGTCAATAGTGAAGAAAATTGAGAACACATATTAAGGTTATGAGGTAATCTAAAACTAAATATAATCTGCATGCCAGAAAATGTAATTTAATAGGTATTAGCAACAGTGAACACTGTGTGGGCTATAAAATACAGTTCTATGTATCACTTGGACCAGATCTTGGTTGGATATTCATCTATAATTCAAGTTCATTGTAGTCATACTAATATGAGAAATGATCTATTACGTTACAGAATATTTGTACATCAGCTAAGGATAGTTGTACAGTTCCAGACGTCATATGGCAAATAAAAAATTAAATTAAAATCCTTAAGCAATGAGAAATAACTAATACAGTGTTCCAAGAGTCTTCCAGCTGTTACTTTGTTCTGTCCTGAAGATCTCATGTTAATTCTAGGATGCTTTTCATGAATAGTAGAGTCAGCACAAATGGTTAAGAACTCTGATTATTCTTTCAAATCAATATAATTCAACCTATTTCATTTGTTCACTTTCAGATTCACTTTCAATATAATTAACTTTCAAATAATTTTTGAAAATTCATTGAGGTTTTGCTGGGTTTAGGTTGTTTTTTTTTTAATTTATATCCATTTGTAATTACTGAAAATCTTCTTTTTACTGATAATTCCAAGAGATTTTCAAAATTTTACAAGATTATAAACACTTCAAGGAAAGAAAGTAATGATCATTCTGAAATTTCTGATTTTTTGATGTATACAAGGCAGTGTAAAATCTTTCTTATGCCAAAAACTTTGGTTGCAAAATATTGTTTAGTTTTCTTCAAAAATAAGTCATCCATTAGACTTCAAAAGTAAAATGAACCAGGTTTGAGGATTCTTAATTTCTTGCTTTGCTATTTACAGGAGAGATCAAGAAGTTCTCATTAATGTGGTTTTCCTGCAAGCTTTACTACTACTACAAACAGAAAGTTTTCCATGAAATGTTTCAATTATGGGAAAAAAATACATGTGTGTGTGTGTGTGTGTGTGTGTATGCTTACCTGACCTGGTCAAGTAAATATGTTAGAATTGAATATTAATATCTTCTTCTTATACTGGGCTTCCTGGGTTTACTGCAGTTTTCCTGATGTCCAAAACTTTAATGAAACCAGCCAAAGCCCTGCTGGTCATTCATCATCTTCTTTGCAATACCTACACGCAATCAGTGAGAGGTCATGAGTTCAACTGCCAACAATATCCTGACAACAACTGATTGAACATCTCAAATTGTATACCCAAGCTCCTTTTCACAGATATAGGCAAATATTTACTCCACCTGAAGTAGAACACGCAGTCATCTTCAAACCTGTAAACTCTCAGTGCTATATAATGGTTGCTTTTCAGTTAGGAGCACAAGAGTTGTGATATTGCTAGGAGTAGTTAGCAACAAATAGCGAAGCCATCCAGTTGTGCTCTTTTTACTCTCACCTTCCTGCTGAGGAGCTGCTACCCTGTGGTGCACTGAAATAATGAAAAGAGACAGTGAAAGTATGTCTGGTTGAGGTGCACTTTATCAACAAGCTTCTAGCAGGATCCAACTCACATGTAAACAGTTGTTTCTATATATTATCACTTATCCAAAGCAGAATGCTTTGGCTGCATATATGAATGCAGTTCTCTTCATGAAGGACAGAAGAAAAGACAGTGACTTTAGTTCACAAATTACTGTCCATTCAGTTTTTGGTATCCTTGTCTACCAGCTCATAGGTGTCATTGTGACTCTTCAAAAAACTCCCAGAAATAAAATTAAATTAAAAGGTTGTTAATGCCCATTCTAAAATTTTATCATCATATTTCTGCAAACTGTTTGATTAAAACAGTATGTTTGTTTTGAAGTTTAATTCTAATATTTTTGTTTTATGTAAAATTTCAGAAAATAGCAAACTTTCCTATCTCTGTGTTATTATTGACAATGGAAGCGCTCATCACTATACCTTTACCATAATAGTACTCCTATATAAGGACCCAATAACGTGTGATTGAAATCACTGTGAAATTAGCAGAGAATTCAACAAAAGCAGTAACAGGTCCAAATAACAGTAAATTAAAACCAAATAACCCCAAATAGTGCTTCTGTTCTGCCAAAGAACAGCACAGGAAAAAGATTTCCTGTGGCATTAGCTGAATCACTAGGGTGTTTCTTCAATACTCAAACTAATAAACTGACAGGGTAAATAATGTGCATTGTTTATCACTGTATTTTATGCTTAGAGAGAAAGATCTTTTAAGGTAAGTCACAAATTTTACATTTACATTTAAGCAGTGAATTTTTTGCAGTGTACCTCAAGGAAGAAGTGGCTTGAGTTCAAGCTGTAATTAAAATGTTTGTTTTATCCTCTTTAGCATAGCTCACAGTGAATATGAAGCAAAACAGAAACCTGTTAAACATGATAAAATACAGTAACGTATACGTTTTCTGACAAACAGTTTACCAGTTTTCATAATCTCATATAAATAAACCCAGAAATCTGTGCCAAGGCTTGTAGACTCTCTAAAGGAATGTAAAATCTTCCAGCAGGGGTAAGCAAGCATGATAAGGTAATTAATGCTATCGCTGTCTTTGTTGACAATTGCCAAGTAAGATATAAAGAACAAATCATTCCAGGTAATTCATTCGAAGAAAAATCAAGAATTGTTGTGCTTCCATTTATCCCAGCTGAATACGATTATCTGCATTTAGAAAAAGGCCATGCAACTGAAGTGAGCAACTTCTTTCTAGGCTGTGTTTTAGCAACAGCTCAGGAGTGGATATTTTAGAGTGATAAATTTAATTATAAAAGGAACAAATTTAATTATCTTGCACATGTTACATTTTTCTGAGAACAAGATATATGTTTGTTTTACACTTTTTTATGCACACAAACATGGAAAGTAGTTCATAGCAAGTGTTGGTTCACACTCAGACCTACTTAAAACATTTTTTGATTTATTTCAGGAGGATTTTATCTACAGTCTTGAAAAACTTTTATAGACTAAGAAAAATGACATTTATTACAGTACATTGAACTAGCTTCTCTGATGTAAATTTGTTTATGCTGACTAATTCTTGATTACTCCCCTAAAGGATATGAAAACTGTCCACTTTAGGACTGACCACAAAGAGGTCACTGAAACACAAACCATATTTATTTATCTGTACAAAATCCCACTTAAAATCATTGTTGTCAAAAATACATTAAGTGACTTACAACACAGTTGCTTTTGGTTTGTTTGCTTGTTTATTCTGACATTCACTAGCTTTGAGCAAACACTGAGACTTTTTTAAAATTCCTCATTGCCCAATACAGTGAGCATAATTAGTTTAGTGCAGTGTTTTCATTACTGTCATCACTAATGTGTCAGGTTTTCCCTATGGAGAGTAAGTAATTTGGCCCCTTTTAAAGTGTCTAATCCAATGGTTTCAATCTAATGGTGAGTCTGAGCTGAGTTTCTCTACAGGGAGAACTTGTATGTGTGGAAGAGGCTTACAGTATTTTGTCCATTTCTATTCACAGATGTGGACAGTTCTTCAGTGATTATGGTTCTGTGAAGAAGAGATAAAACTTTCAACAGAATAGGGCTACAATGACATCTGAATTGATTTTTTTTCCCAGCTAACAACTTGACAGTTCACTCAATTACAATAGAAGATAAATACATTCAGTATATGGCAATATAATTATTATGACTAGTTATTAATACATTCTTCCAAAATATTTAAATAAAATTAATTATCATTCATTAATTTTAAAGGGTGAAGCTACTTAGCAAATTTTCAGGTTGGGCTGAAAAATATTTTAATTTGTTCCAACTATATTTTGTGTTCATTTAATTTTTGTTATATTCCCTTCATGACATAAATAGATTGATTACTCTGAAGATATTCCATTATTCTGCATTTTTTTTAAAAAAAATCAGGTCATAAACTCATAAAATTTAAAGGCATGTTTCCTCAAATTTCCAGATGTCTGCTTACCTGTCTGTCCTGGAGGTTGTATAGCCTGAGTGATCTTTGTGGGTTTGGCTTTTCCATTTCTATATTTCACAAGACTTGGCAGACAGTTTTACTGTGGTCTGTTTTGTTTTGTAATTGGGCAGAGTGGCTACAGCAAATCTTGTAACCAATGTGTTGAAAGGTTAACAAAACACACAAAGCTTGCTCTTGCTGTCAGAAGAGCCTCTCAGCATCCTGTTTTTCCTCAAAGCTCTTGTGAACCAAGTTTCATCTAGTTTGCAACAGCCTTTGTGAGAAAGTGGCTTACTTTAAAAGACATTGGTCAAAACAGCATTTTGGAGCTCCATGCAGATCTCAGAGGTTGCA